>NC_067423.1:13721664-14094164 GCF_009764475.1 Pristis pectinata
TGTTGTTACTGGAATAACTTGGCAGGAGGCATAAGTAGTCCTGGAGGACAACCTCAGTTGTCTTGTTCCATCAACTTTACTGCATTCAGTGCTCTCAGCCATTTCTTGAAGTAACATAGAGTGAATAAAATTGGCTGAAGACTTGCATCTATCATGCTGGGGATCTCGGGGGAAACTGAGATGGATCATCCAATTGGCACAAAAAAATAGAACTCTGGAAGAACTCAGCAGGTCAGTACTGGTTCAGGGTCTTGACCTGGAATGTCGACTTGCACCTTTTGCCTCCACAGATGTTCTAGCATTCTGTTTATTGTTCCAGATTCCAGCATCTGCAGTCTCTTTTGTTACTTCTGGATGAACATATCTCTAAATGCTTCAGCCTTTTCTTTACCACTCGCTTGCTGAGCTCTGCCATTATTGAGGATAGGGATATTCTTGAAGCATCCTGTTCCAGTATCCTGTTTAATTGTCCAGCACAATTCACAACTACATGTGGCAGGACTGCAGAGTTTTGATCTGATCCATTGGTTCAGAGATTGTTTACCTCTACTTAGTTCTGTTTTTGCTATAATCTTGTTTGCCAGCTTGGCATTTAATATTTTAGGCACACCTCATGGCATTTCTGGCATTTTATTCTGTACTCAACATTGAATATGGGTTATCACCCGCTTGAAGGTGGTAGAATGCAGATATGCTGGATGTTAATGTATTGGATGCCTTATTTGACCAATACTTAGAATGGGCAGATTGTCTTTTGAGGGAAGGTTGGACAAATGGGTTTGTATCCACTGGAGTCTAGAAGAGTGAGAGATGACAAAATTAAAACTAAGATCATCTGTGGTCTTGATAGGGTGGAGGAATCCAGAATTAGGGGTCACTGTTTAAAATTTTAAGACAGAGTTGAGGCAATTTTTTTTTCTCTTGGAGGCTCAAGAGTCTTTTTCAGTCAGAAGTAGAGAGATACTTGTTAAGCAAAGAGGTGAAAGGTTACCGGCAGTAGATGGAATGCAAAAATGAGGTTGCACTTGCACCAACCTTGATCTCATTAAGTGGCAAAGCAGTTCTGAGAGCCAAGTGATCTCTTCCTGCTCCTAATTCACATGTATATTTCTACTTAAGCCATAAGATTGGCACTATACATTTCTGCTACAGCACCCTTGTCTTGCGCTGAGTTTATCCCAATTAGCACAATTGTAGTGCCACAAAACATAATAGTATATTTGTGTGTGAAGATGGAGCTTTTTTCCCCCAGAAGGACCATGTGGTAC
This sequence comes from Pristis pectinata, assembly GCF_009764475.1. Lineage (NCBI taxonomy): Eukaryota > Metazoa > Chordata > Chondrichthyes > Rhinopristiformes > Pristidae > Pristis > Pristis pectinata. Next base: position 13,722,933 of record NC_067423.1, read on the forward strand.
TATTCATCTGATACCATCACGAACAGATGCATCTATCACAGGTGGAGACAAGGTCACATAGGTTTATCCCTCGTGTTGGTTCCCTTATTAGCTGCTGCAAACTCAATCTGGCGACTGTATAAAAAGTAATTTGCACATCTTCTAAAAGAAAAGATGAAGTATTATGTCTATTTCATCTTGCTCTCTCACCTTTAGGAAAAGATTTCCAATTGATTATTAGAACAGATGATTCCGATGAAAACTCCTGGGAAAAAGGTACAGAAAGCATAAAAGATGTAAAAGAAAGGACGGACAATAAAGACAGTGAAGGAGCAGAATTTGAAGATGTTGAATTTGGAAACATAACACAACTTCATACCACAGGTACAGTAAGGGTTTATTAAAATGTAGTTTGAATTCACATTTCTATACAGGTGCAAAGGAGAAGCAGAATATGCAGATCTTTGTGATCCAAAGTTCAAACAATTCCTTACCGTACCATTGTTATATATTGCTGAATAATTTGTTACAACCAAAACTATCAGCTCTCTGAGAATTTGCCAACATTATCCCCAGCTATTGCAAGTCTATTCCACAAATTTACCATATTCAATGTGAAGCAATTAATTCTCAACTATTGCGCTCCCATATTCCTGAAAGTATTTGTGCCTACTTTACAATGCATCTTTAGCACAGAACAGGCTATTTAACCCAAAGCCCTGCTAGTATTTATGCTACACATCTCTTGTATGGAGATAAATGACCAGAAAGTTTGATTTTATTGGTATTCATTGAGGAATATATATTGTCTAGGACACTGGGAGAATTTTCTTGCTGTTCAAAACACTTCATGTGACCTTTGCCATCCAACTGAAGAAACAGAAGGAGTCTTGGTTTAAGCTTCAACCAAATAATGGTACTTCCAGCAATGCAGTTGTGTGAAACTATATTGACTCCATTATTAATTCATCTTTCAAAGATTCACAACTACCTCTTCAGTGTTGCATAAGTATCAATTTGAAATTTTAGGATTTTCTGAGAGTTCCTTTTTGGAAATAGATGTTGCATTTTATTCATCAGTTGCTTGGGAAAATTAGCCTTATTATTTATTCATTCATAATTTCTAGATTTGTAAACATTAAGATTATTGATTTTACATTCATTAGCAGGCTGAGGGAACTTGGCCTTTTCTCCTTGGAGAGACAGAGGATGAGGGGGGGACCTGATAGAGGTGTATAAGATGATGAAAGGTATTGATAGGGTGGATAGTCAGAAGCTTTTCCCCAGGGCTACAATGGTGGCCACAGAAGGACATAGGTTTAAGGTGCTGGGGAGTAGGTATAAAGCAGATGGCAGGGGTAATTTTTTTTTTACTCAGAGTGGTGAGTGCGTGGAATGGGCTGCCAGCAACGGTGGTGGAGGCGGATACGATACGGTCTTTCAAGAGACTGTTAGATAGGTACGTGGAGCTGAGTAAAATAGAGGGCTATGGGTAAGCCTAGTAATTTCTAGGGTAGGGACATGTTTGGCACAGCTTTGTGGGCCGAAGGGCCTGAATTGTGCTGTAGTTTTTCTATGTTCTATACAGTACTCATTCCTTGCACCCCCACCTTAAACTGCAGCTTTCTATCTGATATTGTAGCGGTTTAATGCAACTGAGTAGCTCACAATGCCACACCAGTTAAATGCCCTGATAGAAAACTGAAGACCAGGTAGGAAGTTTCCAAAAGTATATTGAATGAACTAGGTTTTTAACAACAATTATGGCAGATTCATTGTCATTTCTTTTTAGTATTTTACTTTCAGCTGTTAAATATTAAATTCAAATTCACAAATGTTGGAAATTTGAGCTCCTGGCTCCATTATTAGATTAAAGCCCTGAATTACTAATCCAGCAAAATAACCACCACACTAGTGTACCCATGGGCTCCAGCTCTATGGGTCTTCAGGAGAGAAGAAAATTGGAAATACGTCCATTAAACAACTCAGTTAACACAATGGGGAGAAGCTTTAAACTGCCATGAGAATACAGTCCCTGGCGTTACCACATGAGGAGGTCTGTTTGGCAGAGCAACTAGAAAGAAAATAAATAATAATAGGAGTAATTGGATAAGTTTTTGCTGCCTGGAGAAATTACTTGAAATAACTCATCAGGAAAATTCATTGTTCCACCAGCTATTAGTCTCAACTCATGTTCCTTCAATGGCCATAGTAAGTGGTGATAATTAATTTGGACCTTAGAGTCATTGCCCAGTGCTGCATTGAGAATAGCTAAAAAAAATTCTGCATTTTACAAGAAAGAGTTAACATCCAGTCTGAAAAGTTAATGATAAACAGTTGAACTCTCAGAAATTTTCAGATCCCCTTTTGTTTCTAAAAATACCACTTTCAGACTCTAAAATGATGCAAAAGTTATGAATTGACTTCTTGTTTTATGGTGAAAATTAGGATGCATGGTGTCTGTTTCTGGGTTGTAAGGCAAAAACAAAAACATAGAAATTGAATTGAGATGTACCCTTTTTATTAAGTGCAATGTGATTCAATTACCAGTTTACACAGAGATGATCATACTGAGGATCATTCTGGATGAAATTGGACTGGGCAGCTCTGTGCATGATTCACACTAGTGTGCCTGATGTTTACCTGGCATCAATGTTTATGTAATGTGCAATTCCTCCAGTACCAGCATAAAGTGGAGCAATAAGCTCTTGAAACAGTCTTGGTAGTTTTTCCCACTCTTCCAATATTTAAAGTGTGAGGTCTGACAGAGACACCTTCAGAAATAACTGCAGGCTGATTACATTAAATAGAAAATGTTGCAAACGCACAGTATATCAGGTAGATGAGGGTTTTCGTCATTTTCATCTTTTATCCCAGATTTCCAGCATCTGCAGTTCTTTTTATTCCCAGCTGAGGAAGCATCTTCCACGGACTGCCAAAAGTAACAGGAAATGTTTGTTTTTCATCATCTAGCTATTGAGATATCTATTTAAAGCAGTAGTGGGTACATAAATATGTAAGGTACCCTTAAAAACTGGCATGTACCACATGGTATGACTTCTTATATATTTATTGTACCCAGACATTGCAGTTTATTTGAGAGTTGCTGCCTTCAATAAAGGATATTCTATTCTATTTACTTATGCAAGTAGCAAAAGAGCATTGAATGATGTGTGGCTTCTCAAGCACTGGGATCTGTTGGTGAAGCTGGCTTCCCATTAGTGAAATGAACCACCATCTGCACTTATGGGCCCTTAAGGGCTGATCTTAGCATATCAATGTATAGATCTTTGTGGATGATGAGAAGGATTTGCTCATGGTGAATTCCAGGTTTCTGGGAAGTACCCATGACTGGAATCTGCACTGCTAAACATTTTCAGCAACAGGCATTGCCCAGAGCAATGGATACTGGAGAACAGTGGCTACCTCTACTTGAATGAAAAACACTGTGATGCTGGAGGAACTCAGCAGGCCAGGCAGCATCCGTGGAGAAAAGCAGGCGGTCAACATTTCAGGTCAGGACCCTTCTTCAGCTAAGCTAACTAAGCAAGCAATAAGGAAAGGGAAGATAGATTATGAAAGTAAATTATCACAAAATATAAAAGCAGATAGTAAAAGTTTTTATAATTATAAAAAGTGCAAAAGGATGACAAGAGTGAACGGAGGTCCCTTGGAAGATGAAAAGGGGGAATTAATATTGGGTAATGTGGAAATGGCCAAAGCCTTGAGCGACTATTTTGTGTCAGTCTTCACGGTGGAGGACATGTCCATCACGCCAAATAGAGATGTTATGGATGTGATGGGAAGCGAGGACCTCGATACAATTGCTGTCACTAAAGAGGTAGTGATGAGCAAACTAGTGGGCCTAAAGTCCCCTGGTCCTGATGGGATGCATCTCAGGGTACTGAAAGAAATGGGCGGAGGTTATAGTAGATGCACTTGCGATAATTTACCAAAATTCTCTGGACTCTGGGCAGGTCCCGGCAGATTGGAAGACAGCGAATGTCACCCCTCTGTTTAAAAAAGGATGTAGGCAAAAGAGGTAACTATAGGCCAGTTAGCTTAATGTGTGTAGTCAGGAAAATGCTTGAAGCTATCATTAAAGAAGAAAAAGCAAGACATCTGGATAGAAATTGTTCCATCAGGCAGACTCAGCATGGATTCAGGAAGGGCAGATCCAGTTTGATAAACATACTGGAGTTCTTTGAGGATATAATGAGTGCAGAGGGGAACAGGTATACTTGGACTTCCAGAAGGCATTCGGTAAGGTGCTGCATAAAAGACTTATCCATAAGATAAGGATAAGGAGTTGCGGGTAATGTATTAGCATGGAGAGAGGATTGGTTAACCGATAGAAGGCAGAGAGTTGGGATAAATAGGTGTTTCTCTGGTTGCCAATCAGTGGTGAGCGGAGTCCCGCAGGGATCAGTGCTGGGCCTGCAACTGTTTACAATATACATTAACGATTTGGAAGAGGGAACAAAGTGTAGCATATGTAAGTTTGCTGATGACACTAAATTGAGTGGAAAAACAATTGAGTGGAAAAACAAATTGTGCAGAGGATGTGGAAAGTCTGCAGAGAGATATAGATAGGTTAAATGAGTGGGCAAGGGTCTAGCAGATGGAGTATAATGTTGGTAAATGTGAGCTCAGCCGCTTTGGAAGGCAAAATAGAAGATCAGATTATTAATTAAATAGTGAAAGATTGCAGTATGCTGTTGTGCAAAGGGACTTGTGTGTGCTTGTGTATGAATCTCAAAAGGTTGGTTTGCAGATGCAACAGGTTATCAAGAAGCCAAATGGAATGCTGGCCTTCATTGCTAAAGGGATTGAATTTAAGAGTAGGGAGGTTATACTGCAACTGTACAGGGTACTGGTGAGGCCGCACCTGGAGTACTGCGTGCAGTTCTGGTTTCCCTACTTGAGGAAAGATGTACTGGCTTTGGAGGCAGTGCAGAGGAGGTTCACCAGGTCGATTCCAGAGATGAAGGAGTTAGCCTATTAGGAAAGATTGAGTCGCCTGGGACTATACTCGCCAGAATTCAGAAGAATGAGAGGGGATCTCATAGAAACATATAAAATTATGAAAGGGATAGATAAGATAGAGACAGGAAAGTTGTTTCCACTGGTAGGTGAGACAAGAACTAGGGGGCATAGCCTCAAGATTCAGGGGAGTAGATTTAGTACAGAGGTGAGGGGAAACTGCTTTTCCCAGAGAGTAGTGAACCTCTGGAATTCTCCACCCAGGGAAGGAGGCTACCTCATTAAATATATTTAAGACCCAGTTGGATAGATTTTTGCGTAGTAGGGGAATTAAGGGTTATGGGGAAAAGGCAGGTAGGTGGATCTGAGTCCACAGACAGATCAGCCATGGTCTTATTGAATGGTGGAGCAGGCTCGACGGGCCAGATGGCCTTCTCCTGCTCCTATTTCTTATGTGCTGTTCCTCCAGTTTGCGCTTTACTTTGCTACCTATTCACTCCAAGTCACTCTCCAACAATAGCTCCTAAGCCCATAAATACTGAGTGCCATGCAAGATCTGGGATTGTAATGGAAAAGAGATTTCATCACCTAATCAATCCAGGGGCATTTTCAATACATAACAATGTAATCATCTCATGTTGCACAATCTTGCCGATGGGACTCATCTGTGGGTTCCAGAAGAGAAGGAGCAAGGAAGTCTGGAGCGCTAGGCCAAGTTGGCAGCATCTGCTTGCAGTAGAACCAGTAAGAACAGAAAAAGAAGGTAGCCACCAAGTCCTAAGGTGAGCAGTGATCAAAGGGACTTCCTAATAGAGGAACAACTTCTGTAAGAAGTCTGCAAAATAAAATACCCCATTGAACAAATGACTTTCTCCCACACTACACTCCCTAACAACTTGTCCTTTTGTACAACTTTAGGAGCAGATACTATCATCACAATTTTAATTTAAGGTCTGCTGTTTTCTGCTCACGCTATCCTCAAGGATCCTGTGGTGCTGTAGATGAGAGATGCTGTGTTTGCATCCAAAAGGGTTTTCTGGAGATGGTGTGTCAGGTTAAGTGGTCTTGCGTATTGTGAATGAGAAGGTCCAGATTGCTCTTCATACAAGTTACTTCTCTGTATGTTGCTCCATCCTGTCTAATGGAAGGAATGCAGATGTACTGTATGAAAAGATAAATTACCTGGAATTGATTGTAAAGTTCCAGAGATTACCATGATTATTGAATGGAACTACATGTCAAACAATCCTTAACATAAATATAGTTCACCAATAATCAACTGTTGTGGGGTAAAGGGGTATGTCTGTTGGCTGGGGTGGGGGTGGATTTGCAGATGGTCAGAGAAGAGAAACAGTGCTTAGCTTTGATCTCATGGTTGGCGGGAATATTGATGTATTTTAACATTTTTCAAGTGACAAGGCTTTTTTAAAATATTTTTTAACGATATTCTTCCTCCCAACTGACTGAGATGCAAAGATTTGGTGATATTTCTCAGCTATGTCCTAAGATTATTCCCCTTATCAATTATTTGGGAGAATCAAGATTATTTGACATCAGCAGGCAGGGGATACAGATCATGTGGCCTCTACCACTTGCCAGTAATTGAACAGCAACACAAAGTTCACTGGAGGCCCAGCCTGCTGAAGTCAGTTGAGAATCTGGCAGGCCTTTGTAAAGGGAGTAGCACACTAATGCAAACTATCAGTGATTCATGGACAGATGTCCAATCAGATGATCCAGCCCACTAATTCCCTCTTTATTAATGCAATAGCTATTAGTTCTATTCATGCTCCTGCTGCTCTTTCTCTCGTTTCTCAACTATACAATAAAATGAATTTGTTTCTCAGCCAGCCTTCCCAATGCATTGGAGACGGTCCAGAGGAGGTTTATGAGAATGATCCCAGGAATGAAAGGGTTAGTATATGAGGAGCATTTGCTGGCTCTGGGCCTGTACTTGCTGGAGTTTAGAAGGATGAGGGGGGAATCTCATTGAAACCTACCGAATATTGAAAGGGCTGGATAGAGTGGACATTGGAGAGGATGTTTCCAGTAGTGGGAGAGTCTAGGAACAGAGGGCACAGCCTCAGAATAGAAGGAAACCCCTTTAGAACAGAGATAAGAAGGAATTTCTTTAGCCAGAGGGTGGTGACTCTGTGGAATTCACTGCCACAGACGGCTGTGGAGGCTAAGTCATTGGGTATATTTAAAGTGGAGGTTGATAAGTTCTTGATTAGTAAGGGTGTCAAAGGTTACAGGGAGAAGGAAGGAGACTGGGGTTGAGAGGGAAAAATAAAAATCAGCCATGATCAAATGGCGGAGTAGACTGGTGAACCGAATGGCCTAATTCTGCTCCTATGTCTTAGGATCTTTTGAAGGGTGTACATCCAAAATATCTTTTCTCTTTTCTAATATTCTTTTGTGTTGTATAATTGCAACTTATTTGCTTCCAGAACATCTAGCAATTTTTTAAACAAGTCAGTATTCTACACAAGTGAGCACCCTGTGATGGATTTCTAGTGTGTATCATTCTGACAAATTTAAGGGTCAGGTGAGTGTGATGATATGGATGCAGATGCAAATATAGTTGTAGTTGTACTTTAGTGGCAGTATGGATCTTTATTTCACCCCTGAAAAAAAATTTGATAACGCATCATGTCAGTTTTCCATTCTATAAAGTGTCACAATTCCAAGCATACTAAAACTTTTTCCTAATTAATTTTCATTCAAACTTTTATTAAATCTTAAATTGTTAGTCATACTATAATCAGATTAGTTCATGGGTAAGAAATAAAGATCACCAGTTGAGCTGTCTTAACGGTCAACTGCAACCATAACTTATGCTGCAGAAATGTGGAATTGATACAGAATCAATACCAGCACATATACAGTATCTCCACAGGCACAGGAAAACTGTTACCAGCAGCCTCTGAAGAATTCTGCATATGGAATAGTGTGTTTTACCAAAGAGTTTATAGGAAACTCCGACTTGCTTTCTGAAGCTCCCTACCTTAAACACAAGTTGTCTGATCACTGTATCCCTTTATTTCTCCCTGACAGAGGCTGCAAAGAACCTACTGTGGTTGCTTGCAATGACTATGGCACAGAATTGAGGGCAGAGGTCATCTTTGTAATCAGTAAGAGAAAGCAGAAACTGGCTGCAGAACATAAACATTACATCTTCAAAATGATGTTAAAAATAAAATGCTTTTAACTGTATACAAATATTATAAAGGAAAGTAATATTTAGGAGTGCAGTGAGAAGGAAAATAATAAACAAGTCCTCTGATGGTTCTATTTTGAGTTGACTGAAAGGTTACCTGCTTCAGTATTACTGCTGTTAAAATATCTTCCTTTTTAAAATTGTAAAACCTCGCCTTTTAAAATGTACTTTTAAAATGTACTTTTAAAACGATCCTTTTAAAATGTACTCGACTTTTCCTGATAATCAGAAGTTGAAACTGGCAATTAAGTTTCATGAGATCTTTTTTAAGCAAAGTCGTGAACAAATAACAGAGTATGTCTGCTTAAATACTTTTAAAATTAAACCACTGCTTACAAAATAGATGTAAGCAACCAATAAGCTATGCTACATATATTGAAGTTATACAACATCTTCCTAGAAATTTAAATAAGCTAGAATTAAGAAGTGCTCACAGCTCATATACAGTGCTAGCTATTCAGCAAAGGCAGGCATATTAACCAAACTAATTGCAACACACTGACTTACACTCTTCCTTTTCTCATACAAAGTTCTCAAAGGTGGTGGGTACTGCTGTTTGCACAGGCTCAAATGTTCCAGAGATGCCAGGTGGCCACCAGAGAGTCTGTAACCAATGGCACATATCTTTGTAACTAACCTAGTGAAGAAGCTACACAACATCAGTACTACAGTGGTAAGTCAGATTTCAGACATAGTGCCATAAAGTTAAAACTGCTGCCAGCATGGGTCTGGATTCCAGTGTTCAATGAGGCCTGTGAAGTGGCAGTGGCTGCAGGGAAAATAAACCTACCAACTTCTCTCATGATGATATGATTTGTGATTAAAACAGTGGCTGTCCACCAGAGCTCTTTTCCACCTGGTCTCAAGCCCAGACTAATATTGCAAGGTGGCGAAGACAAAAGCCAAGGCATCCAAGACCAGATCTGCTTGAGTATTTACTTGAGTTTCTGCTTCTCAGTCATCTGCGATCTCCTCCACTAAAAGAATGTAGCCTAACACCGGCTTGGCTGTATTTACTACAGGAGCACTGTAGAGAGATTGTAGAACAGGCAGAGGATAGTGGGCATAAAAGATTTGCACAGAGTTGAAAGATTTATAATTACATGATTTGCCATATTGATTTAGATGAATCATGTAATCATGATTTGACCTAAATCTAATAATGAGGTGATCAGCAATAACACAATAAAATAACTAACCCAGGGACTATGTTTTTATAGATGTTCCACTTCCCATAGTTTCATTCACACAGGGAATGTGGGCGTCCTTGGCAAGTTGGCGTTTGATGATCATTCCTTTTGACAAGATAATGATGAACCACTTCCTTCAGAATATTGTTATATGCACTGTTCTAAAAATCTGGCCAAGCAACTATTAAGTAAAGGCAATATATATGTAGGCCACTTAGTGTACAACTTGGACATGACATTGCAGGTGGTACAAGATCCATGCTATGGTTTCACTTAAACTTCAAAATGATAGAGGTTGCAGGTTTCCCATCCATTTTGTATTACTTGCAGTCATAATATTGGTCCGGACACCAATGTATGTTCAACGTTGTAGCGAGGCTGGGTATCAGGCAGACTGCTTTGCCCTGTTGGTAGATGGTGGAAAGAACTTAAAGTCAGGAGTTCAGATCCCTGATTTTCCAGTCCAGAGAATTCCCAGTCCAAAAATGCTCTTGCATCTAGAGTAATTCAATGTTCATTGTAAGTCATTTTCTTGTGATCCCCCAGGATGTTCATGGTGGAGAACTTGGCAGTAATAATAATATTGAATGTCAAGGGGAAATGGATATAGTTCACCTTATTAAATTTCATTTCTTGGCATAAATATAATTGGCTACATGTTAGCTCAAGTCAGAACATTTTCCAGATCATGCTTCACATAGACTTGGACTCTCTCTTTATTTGTACCCCAATTCTGTGGAGTGGGGTTTGTTAGCTGTACAAAAGGCATTCTGTTACAGCAAATCCAGATAAGATCTCTCATTGCGGACTGCTGCACTGCTGTTTCTCCTGATCCTTCCTCTCCTCTTCCAATTGTTATGGTGCCATGAACAAGGTTGTACTGCCACAGTAGCCAAAAAGTGAAGAATGAAGCAAGCAACCATGTATTGGAGACCCTCTCTGGACCATAATGGAGCAAACCCTTACATCTGTCCAGGCATGCCCTCTTCTCATTACTACCATCGGGCAGGAGGTACAGGAGCCTAAAGACCCACAGTCAACAATTCAGAAACAGCTTCTTCCCCTGTCATCAGCTTTCTGAACGGTCCATAAACACTACCTTGTTATTCTTTTTTTCTTGCACTATTTATTTTTGCAATTTACATCAACTTTTATGCCTTTGCACAGTACTGGTGCCGCAAAACAACAAATTTCATGTCATACAAGTCAGTGATAATAAATCTGATTCTGAGGCAAGGGCCCCAATGGTCATTTCTATATTTCCCCCTTCATTGAAACGTGCTTGGCAGTGCTTTCAGAAGCTTGCATTGCAGTGAGGTGCCATGGATTCAGGGGATAGCCTTTATACCCCGAGATCCATACATTAGTCCAGCTTAACAACAGGGATATGACAGGTATAGTGGGCTGCCTCAAAGTAAACAAATTATTCCAGCTGCCCAAATACACGGTTGTGACTCTTATGATCTTCTTCCAGTGAACAGATGAAATACAGCAGGAGTGGGCCATTGAACCCCTGGTTTCTGCTCCACCATTTAATAAGATCATAGCTGATCTTTTACCTCAGCACAACTTTCCTGCACTAAACATGGTAGCATAGCGGTTAGCACGACGCTATTACAGCGCCAGTGATTGGGGTTCAATTCCCGTCCCTATACACTCATGACTGCGTGGCCAGATTCTGCTCTAACTCCATCTACAAGTTTGTAGTGGGCCGTATCCCAAATAATGATTCGTCAGAGTACAAGGAGGAGATAGAGAGCCTAGTGGCATGGTGTCATGACAACAACCTTTCCCTCAATGTCAGCAAAACAAAATGTAAGGGGGTGGTGCACATGCTCCTATCTAGATCAACGATGCGGAGGCCAAGAGGGTTGAGAGTTTCAAGTTCCTAGATCTGAACATCACCAATAGCCTGTTCTGGTCCAACCACCTAGACACCTTGGCCAAGAAAGCTCATCAGCACCTCTACTTCCTCAGGAGGCTAAAGAAATTTGGCATGTCCCTGTCAACCCTCACCCATTTCTAATCGATGCACCACAGAAAGCATCCTATCTGGATGTATCATGGCTTGGTATGGCAACTGCTCTGCCCGTAACTGCAAGAAACTGCAGAGGGTTGTGGACACAGCTCAGCACATCACGGAAACCAGCCTCTCCTCCATGGACTCTGCCTGTACTTCTCACTGCCTCAGTAAAGCAGCCAGCGTAATCAAAGACCCCACCCACCCCAGACATTCTCTCTTCTCCCCCCCCCCCCCCATGGGGCAGAAGATACAAAAGCCTGAAAGCATGTACCACCAGGTTCAAGGACAGCTTCTATCCTGCTGTTATAAGACTATTGAACAGTTCCCTAGTACAATAAGATGGACTCTTGACCTCTCAACCTACCTTGTTATGGCCTTGCACCTCATTGTCTCACTGCACATTGTCTGTCGCTGTTACACTTTATTCTGCATTGTGTTACAGTTTTACCTTGTACTATCTCAATGCACTATGCAATGAATTGATCTGTACGAACAGTATGCAAGACAAGTTTTTCACCGTACCTTGGTACATGTCACAATAATAAACTAATTCCAATTCTGCCCGATGGGGGGTGGGGAGGGGGGGTGGGGGGGGAAGAAGTGAATATAACTGTAATTTGTCTCTTGGAATAAGCCAGAAATCCTGTTAAGTTGTGAACTGTGCATAAAGTTTAATTAGTATACCAGAATTACACCAATTTCCATTCTTCACCTCTGTCTTGGTCTGTAATGTTGTAGTAAAATTATTACAATTGTCTTAACACATTGTGCATGAAGAGATACCTTAGACATCTTCCCTCTTGTCAGATAGCACCAGTCAACTGCACTCCTAATAATGATGATGACAATCAAGGTTTTTTTCCCATGAGATCATCAAACACTTTGTTACCTTTATGAAAAGGTTATGTTTAATCTTAAATTATACAATATTGATCTCTACACCACCCTATTTAATCAGAGGACATAACAATACACAGTGTGTTGAAATATAAAATAATGGATGGAATGGACTTAAGAGATAAGATGGTGCAAGTATCAATTAACTCTTTAAAGACTGATTAATCATAATCTTAAAAAAATAAGCTAGTCTGCTTATAAGAATAAGACTGAGATGATGAACTGCTGTGTGAATACCCAAGCTCCTGGAACTATAGATACGTCTTGTCTAGGAAGCCGAAGCTGGATTTGATTCTCTGATAGAGTATTCCTGATGAGTTGCAGTATTTGATGATGAGTTGCAATCATGAGCCTGATATTTCAAACTTTTTTTTTTAAACAGAGCACAAATCAGAATGTGATCTTTAACAGGCATTCTCTGCAGCTAGATGGCTTCATCTATAGCTATCACCACAGTAGTTCTAGCCTCATCCTATCTGAAGTAGAGTCTGTATCCTCTTTCCCAGTTCTGAAGAGTCTCTAACCTGAAACATTAACTCTTGTTTCTTCTTTCCACCAATGCTGCCTGACCTGCTGAGTATTTCCAGCATTTTATATTTCTTCCCAATTTCCAGCATTTGCAGTTTTTTTTAATTTTTATTCTCTGCAGTGAGACTAAGAAAAGTGCAAGGTTAGAGAAATAGTCTAGGGTATGAAATTCCTCCGAGCTGCTGATATTACTCTGCCGGACTTGTGGCAGAAACAAAAAAGCAGGTAACATGCTTTTCTTGAGTGAGTTTGTTGTGGTTTATACCAATTACACAACTTCAAAGATGCCTACTTTGCTACTTCACTATCATAGGAACTAAGATTAGCAATTTTTTTTATTTGTAGATAATAAACGTGAATGGGATTAAAAAGCTAACAAACTAATTTTGAAGGACATAATATTTATCCCATTGCCTTAATTAGTAAGATCCACTGTGGGTAATGATCTGACATGCTGACTTCAAAATTCAATATACTGAGAAAGGGCTTGGTGAATGAGGATATGTGGATAAATGTCATTGGAAGTAAAAAAAAAGTAAATGTATATTTATAAGGAAAAAAGAAAAATTACAGAGCAAGAACAAAAGTATCAGGCAGGGTGGAGCAGCAAAATTGACCTTATAAGAGTTTTGAGAGGGCAGGCGTTAGGGATGGGAGTCTAATTGAAGGTTGGTGACATTCTGATTATAATGCACTCTTTCTCCTCCTGGCTGTACAGTAAGATAAATACATAAATAAATGTGAAACACATTGCCTGGTTGGCAGGCTCCAGGGACCTCAGAAGTTGACTGCTGATGCCTGAAGAGACTGGCTGGTCACATGCTGTAGTCAGTCACTAACAAACTTCATAAAGGATCTTAAAATGGTCTAAGACCCTAATACCACTCAGCATCCCATTCTAAAATGGCAAGTACTAAACTTCAGGCAGAGAAGACTGTACATATGTCATCCACCCTAGACCCCCATTTCACTCTACGAAACAAGATTGACCAGATTTTATTTCTAGGCTGCTGAATCTAATAATCCAGTAAAGAACCAGTTGTGGAACAAGAGCAAAAGGATTTGAAGAAAAATGTTATAGGCCATATTGCATATACCAGGCAGCAGAGAACACAGTCTTCATACTTAGTGGCACAGATTAGTAAGGTGAAATCTTTGATCTTAATGGCAAAAAAGAAATCTTCAATAAAATCACTAGGATAAATTATGCATAAATATCAGGCCCATCTATAAATTATGCATATATATTATAGGATAAATTATGCACATATATAGTTAATAAATTAAACTCTGTTTGACATTTCTGATAAACTAAATCAAAAATGTCAGACATTTAATTTCTTTTTGTGAACCAGGGGACCCTTTAATGGAAATAACAGGAAGCAATTATATTTCTGATTGATTCAACAACCAATTGTACTGTGATATTTATCAAATTTAACTAAAATACTTATTATCTTCTGAAATACCTGACATGGCAGTGCCAATTGTTGAAATAAAATCTAATTCAATATGCATCCCTCATTATCTCCTTAAACATGTCTCCGACAATTTATGTTGAATGAATAAGATTTAATAGGCACATCCTTTAAAGAGCAGCAACTCTTAGAAAGCCCATTAACTGTAGAAATCCTTGGATTAATGTCTTTAAGAACAAGTCACACACAATGTAATCAGTACCTCTGTGTCAAATGAATGGTATGATTTTTCAAGCAAGGATCATTAATGTCCTTTCAGTCTATTGGTTTAGCACTTGATAGGCTTGGCACTTATGCAGGTTTTGATCTACATTGGGTCCTGACACTACCTGACAAATATTCTCAGCAACTCAGATCACACCTTCATTGGTGCTATTTCCATATTATGAGGTATTTTATTTGTGTTTTTTATTTAATAACCAGAAATCTACAATGGAAAATTCCTCTGGTCAGGCTTAAGCAGCATGAATCTCACTCCATAGTCAGTTAAGCTGGCCCAGTAGGCTGCCCAATCCAGATGTGACATCTTCTGGCTAATTGGAGATGCAGATACTAATTACCCAGTCAGAAACTTTGAGTAAAGCAGCCAAGTACAAGGCATGCTCTGGTTATAATGGAATACTCTCCACTTGTCTGGATGGGTGCAGCACCGACAACTCAAGAAGTTTGACACTACCCATGACAAAGCCAAGCATTCTACCACCAACCTAAACATTCAGTCCTTGCTTCAGACCTCAGGAGGACTAGTTGAGCAACATATCCACCATGCTATCAAACACCTATTTTACAATGCCAAAGGTGCTACAGAAATGTGTTGCTGTTGTAGAAGTCTGACTCCAGCATCAAATGTAAGGATACACTAAACAATAAGAGGATCAACTCAGCATCTACCTGGGTACAGGATATAACAGAGGCATGTTCATAGGTTTCCTCATTTAAAACAGTAGAATGATGCCAAAATTAGAAGAGCAGGCATCAGAATAAAACAGCAACAGCTTTGCATTATCATACTTTTTAGCCCATATGCCAGACACACCCAGGAGGAAGAAAGGGTCTTGGGAATCTTCGGCATTAACTTCTGATCCCATGAAGTTTTGTGGTACCAGGTCAAACATGGACAAGAAAATTGAAAATCAACAAACTACAGATGCTTGAAATCTGAAATAAAAACAGAAAATATTGGAAACACTCAGCAGGACAGGCAGCATTTGTTGAAGGACAAAGAGTTAATGTTTCAGGTTAAAGGAAGTGTCTTGATCTTCTGCCCTCCCTCACCTGATACATCAATACTGCAGGTTAAACCCCATGTGAAATACATAGCAAAGTAAGGGCACAGAGTGAATTTTTGAGTCTAAATGAGGATTTGATCTCCATCATCAAGAATAAAGCAGTAGCATCACAACTAAGTTAGCCGATGAGTCCTGAAAGACACAGCTCCCAGGTTGGGGCTGCAGCAAGTGGTAAGAGAACCAACAAAAGAGAAATACCCACTTGATCCAGCCCTCATCAATCCACCCTCTGTATAAAGTCCCAAATAAGTTGGCAGCAATGATCACCACACTGTCCTTTTGCATCTTCACATTATGGATCACTCTTCAGCATGAGGCATCCAGTAAGCCATTAACTAACAATGAAAACTTTGGAGTCCTACCATATTTGGTTGTGAATGGTAGTAGACAATTAAACAACTCCACAGCAATTGCTGGTCTGCCAGTGATCCGTTGACTAGTGCTTGACCCTAATAATGCTGGTGGGATACAGAATTTGAAAATGCATTCACTTACTTGGCCACACAGTGAAATCAAACTTTTTGCAGTACTGCATCCACAAAGTTGCTTGCTATCAATTTATTTAAAGTGTATATGTGGAGGCCTCCTAGCTTTCAACAGAGACAATTTCTGCACTTCTTCCACTGGTAAATGTTGGAAAACTGTAGAACCTGGTCTTTCTAGAACTGTGCCATTTTTCAATGTCTCCTGGGTCAGGATTAGTTTTATAATAAATGCCAACATCTGATGCTGCTGCTGTCCTCTCTTGTAAGAGATAGACTGGCCTAAAGTAAAACAAATTAACTTTGCCATCAAAGGGCTAATTAAGCATTGTGAACCCAGTGACCATCCAATTTAACCAATTTTCTCTCTATATAAAAACTGATTTACACATTGCATAAGGTACGCTTCTAGAAAATAAACTGTCCATGTAATCTATGTATTGCCTTACTTCACAAAAAATATCAGAGAGAAGAGTGGAATTTCCCCTACTAGCAATGTGTGATAAATATCTTTTAAGGAGTTATATCAGTTTTAATTCATTAAGCACTCTTAGGATGACGCTATCTGGATCTTTCAATAAACATTATGATACAAGTATTTGTAAAGAAAGCTGTAGATGGCATATGTATCGATGTTGATCCAAGTGCGTCAATGAGTTAATTAATCAACTAGTGTAAGTTTACAGACCTAATGCAAGGCCTATTAAAATGCATTCACTGACAATGACTACTCAGTAAGGTCACCAAAGTCATACATTTTTGACATTTCCTAAGAGCAAGGTGCTTCACAGCGGCCTGGGATGAGGTCAACCTGATTCAGAGTTTGTCTTTCTGTCTTTATATGTAAATAGTTTCTTGTGGCCAGCCAATGGATGAAGGTTCCTGCTCACAGTACGAGCTGCTGTGGTATTATTCTCCTGAAGTTAATGAATGCAGACCATTTGTGTATAGTGGCTGTGGTGGAAACAGCAATCGCTTCCCTTCGAAACAAGGATGCATACATAGATGTATGAAAGGTAAAAATGCTGATTTTACTTTAGGAACTGCTGAATTAAGGATTTTATTGCTGGGCAGTGACAATCAACAAAAATGTCTGTTAATTCAATCATGTTGTGCAACATTTAAGCTTGCAGAAAATTGTTCAAGGAAGAAATTTGGAAACTTGCCATATAAAATCTGCAATTTTCCTTCCAGGTCCTTTGTATTTCTGATTTACTACATATGAAGGTGCCCAGATATGTCCAGTGACAGTTCCAGGTGCCACTCATGCACATGGGGCCTGCTTCAGTGGCCTGAGATGAGGGAACTTGCCCGCATGTGATACCAGAAGCTAAGTTCAGATTAATAACTTAGCCCTCATTATAGCTTTCCCACAAGTCACCACTTCCTTGCAGCACTCCAAGCACATCATGAGTCCAACTTCTACTCCAAATCCAGCTGCCTTTCCTCCTGCCAAAAATCCAAACCTGATTGCGATTCCCCCAAACCTTGCCCCTACCCAACCCTCAAGATCTTGATTTTCACCACCCCTGCACCCTCCATCCATCTTTGATCTCATCAGTCTGCACTTGGTACAGTGACAGATGGTGGTTTGGTTTCAACTATTGTGCCTAAGAACCTCTATTAGAGAAGGTTAAGCATGAAATTTCAAGTTTGTTGAAACAACTGGAGTCCATGTTAATGTCATTCTGACCTGGTAAAAAGCACATTTTTTGTAACCTGGATGCTTGAAGGGAATGTGAAGTTACACGGGAACTGAAATGAATAACATTGGGCTTGGCAGAATTCAAGTTTTACTTTTTATTCATTTCAATTGACATAATTGATTATTATTCACGCAATTATTTTAATTTTTACAGATTCGTATTTGCAGGATTGCAAAATAAATACAAGTTGTAACAATAACAAACTGTTCATCATAATAGAAGTAGCTTAATTCCAACATAATCTCTCACCGTCTCTCCTGACTGCTTTGGATAAAATACTGAATAAGATAAAGAATTTTTTTTGAAAAGCCAAGGAAAAACAAATGTATTTCTCTTTCATTATCACAGGATTAAACGAGGAGGATGAATGACAACATATTACTTTTACATCTTGAGCCAATAAAGAATTGACAATCAGTCAATGTGTCTCTTCACTCAAGAAAGAAAACAGGGAAGCTGACAGATCCTGGTTTGTGAATGCCAACTGGAGGAAAACTAATTGCAGACCTGTTAATGTATAAGAGTTTCAGAGAAATTGCTGTGCAACTTTGATTGCTGTGGGTTAGTATACCAATAACCTATATGCTTGACTGTTTTTGTTTAGGCTTTTCAAAAATGGATTCATTTTTGATATTTTATTTTAAAGTTTGATGAAATAATTTTTCATTTGCTATTTATGATGGCATTAGGGCATATTTTCTTCCACTGTTTTATTTAGAGAAACAAAACAAAATAAAAGTTGAAAGATGATAAACAGGCAGGTGTTTGACAACTAATGGTCAAGTTATAATGACATCTACATTTATTTTTTAAATGGAAAAAAGCTTTGTTTAACAAAAAACTCAAAAAATTAAACATTTTTTTACACCAACATCAATTGACATGACACCACTAAGTTAACATGTTTCAGACATTGGATTGATTCAAGTTTGGACCAGTGCATTCATAAAGGGGCACGTGCACAAAAATATTCAGCATGCAACATTGATGTCAGTCATTGTTATTATTGTTGCAGCAATGCAGATGCAACAGATGTAAGAAAACAGGCCCTAACATAAGAAAGCAGGGCCATATTGCTCTACCTTACCTACATCCTTATGAGAAATTCATTACAGGAAATTCTAAAGGAGTCCACTCAGCTTCAACAATGGACTGGATTTCTGATTATTATTCAGGTGAAGCCAGCCTTCTATTTCTTTTAGAATGAGAGGGGTATGCCCTTTGATGATCCAGTTCTCGCTCTGGGTGCCTTGCTCTGTAACTATATTCTCCAAGTCATTAGCAGAAAAGGAAGATATCCACTCCTCTGTCTATCTTGGCACTCTTCACCACCAGATCACCCAAGCTTTTTCAACCTCCAACAGTGGTTGCAGTTGTGTGCAAGCAAATTGAAAGCTCAAGCCATAACAGTGCCTAGTGAAAATTAGGTCAAGTTTGTACGTGACTCCTAAAATCACACAAAGGTGACAGATACAAGCACGCCAAAGATCATGAATTATGTTGACTACACACATGAAATCTTGTATAGCATACAGTGACAAAATGGTTCTCCTCCAGAAGTAAAGCAAATTGGTGTGCACCATTTTAACTCATGTTTACCATAAAATCATAAAGTAGTTACAGCACAGAAGACAGTCATTCGGCCCTTCATATATGCTCTGGCTCATGCCAGAGCTGTTCTCTAGTTCCTCCCACTGGCTCTTCCTCTGTAGTCTTGCAAAATATTCTTTCAGATATTTATCTCATTCCCTCGTGAATGCTACAAAGGAATCCACTGTCACCATATTTAAAGGCAGTGCATTCCAAAGTCCAACTATACGCTGAGTAAAGAAAGATTTTCTTCATGTGATTTTTAATTCTCTTCCTCTTCATTTTATACCTGTGACCTCGAGCCCTTAAATCTTCCACCAATGCGAACAGCTTCCCAATATCCATTCTGTCCAGACCCCTTATTTTATATACTTCTATCAAATCTTTCTTCAGCCTTTTCTCCAAAGGAATCCCGGTCTCTTTAATCTATTTCTGTAATCATGGTCCTTCATCCCAGGAATCAGTCTCATAAATCTCTTCTGGAGCCTTTTTCTCACCTTTACATCATCCTATAATGTGGCAACCAGAACTAAACATAAAATTAAAATTGAGGCTACTGCTTGTATACTCTATTCTTCTACTGATAAAGCCCAGAACTGTGTATGCCTCATTAATTGCTTTCTTAACCTGAACTGCCACTTTCAATGATCATGCACATGTGCTAACATAAATTTCTAGCTTAGTTTCTCAGCGCTTATAGACATACATAGAATGATCTTATTTGACAAGAATTTGAGTAAGAGAATCAGTGCAATGCTGTCTTAGGCCCATCTTTGATATATATTTAAATCTAGCAAGATTCTGTGCTGTGAGCATAGGACTGCAGAGGAAAGTTTTCACATGCATTTTGATTTAACATGCACATGCATCAATTTGCCAGTAAAAACTGCCCTTTATATGACCATAAGACATAGGAGCAGAATTAGGCCATTCAGCCTTTCGAGTCTGCTCCGCCATTTGATCATGGCTGATTTATTTTTCCCTCTCAACCCCATTCTCCTGCCTTCTCCCCATAACCTTTGATGTCCTCACTAATCAAAGACCTTCTATTCTGAGGCTGTGCCCTCTGGTCCCAGATTCTCCCACTACTGGAAACATCCTCTCCACATCCACTCTATCCAGGGCTTTCAATGAGATCCCCCCCACCCCCCCATCCTTCTAAACTCCAGCAAGTACCATCCAGGATCATTCTTGTAAACCTCCTCTGGACCTTCTCCTATGTCAGCACATCCATCCTTCGATCTGGGGCCCGAAACTGCTCACAGTACTCCAAATATTGTCTGACCAATGCCTTAAAAAGCCTCAGCATTACATTCTTCCTTTTATATTCTAGTCCTCTTGAAATGAATGCTAACATCGCATTTGCCTTCCTTACTACCAACTCATGCTGCAAGTTAACGTTCAGGGAATCCTGCACCAGGACTCCCAAGTCCCTTTGCACCTCCGATTTCTGAATTCACTCCCCATTTAGAAAATAGTCTACACCTTTATTCCTTCTACCAAAGTGCATGATCATACACTTCTCTACACTGTATTCCATCTGCTACTTCTTTGCTCATTCTCCCAACCTGTCCAAGTCCTTCTGCAGACTCCGTTTCCTCGAACTGCCCCCTACCTATCTTTGTATCATCCCCAAACTTAGCCACAAAGCCATCAATTCCATCATCCAGATCATTAACATATAATGTGAAAAGTAGCGTACCCAACACCAACCCTGGGGAACACCACTAATCACCAGCAGCCAAACAGAGAAGACCCCTTTATTCCCACTCTTTGCCTTTGCCAGTCAGCCAATCTTCTATCCATGCTAGTTCCTTTCCTCTAATACCATGGCCTCCTATCTTGTTTAGCAGCCTCATGTGCAGCACCTTGTAAAAGGCCTTCTGAAAATCCAGGTAAACAACATCCACTGACTCTCCTTTATCCCACCTGTTACTTCCTCAAAGAATTCCAACAAATTTGTCAGGCAAGATTTCCCCTTAAGGAAACCATGCTGACTTCAGTCTATTTTATCATGTGCTTCCAAGTACCCTGAAACCTTATCTTTAATAATGGACTCTAACATCTTACCAACCACTGAAGTCAGGCTAACTGGCCTATAATTTCCTGCCTTTTGCCTCCTTCCCTTCTTAAAGAGCAGAGTGACATTTGCGATTTTCCAGTCCTCCGGAACCATTCCTGATTCTAGTGATTCTTGAAAGATCACTACTAATGGCTCCACATGTTGCTGGTGTCTTCCACTGTGAAGACTGATGTAAAATACTTATTCGGTTCGTCTGCCATTTCTTGTTACCCATTACCATCTCTCCAGCGTCATTTTCCAGCAGTCCAATGTCCACTCTTGCCTCTCTTTTACTCTTTATATATCAGAAAAAACTGTTGGTATCCTCTTTTATATTATTAGTAAGTTTTCATCTTTTCTCCCCTTATTGCTTCTTTAGTTGCCTTCTGTTGGTTTTTAAAAGCTTCCCAATCCTCTAGTTTCCCATTAATTTTTGCAATATTGTCTGCCCTCTCTTTTGCTTTTATATTGTCTTTGACTTCCCTTGTCAGCCACAGTTGCCTCATCCTCCCTTTAGAATGCTGCTTCTTCTTTGGGATGAACTGATCCTGCGTGTTCCAAATTACTCCCAGAAACTCCTGTCCTTGCTGGTCCACCATCATCCCTGCTAGGGTCCCCTTCCAATCAACTTTGGCCAGCTCCTCTCTCATGCCTCTGTAGTTACCTTTACTCAACTGTAATACTGATACATCCATCTTTAGCTTCTCCCTCTCAAACTGCAGGGTGAATTCAATCATGTTATGATCACTGCCTCCCAAGGGTTCCTTTACCTTAAGCTCCCTAATCAAATCTGGATCATTGCACAACACCAAATCCAGAATTGCCTTTTCCCTAGTGGGCTCAACTACAAGCTGCTCCAAAAAGCCATCTTGTAGGCATTCTACAAATTCCTTCTTTTGGAATCCAGTACCGACCTGGTTTTCCCAATCTACCTGCATATTGAAATCCCCCATGACCACCGTAACATTGCCTTTTTATATGCCTTTTCTATCTGTTGTAATTTGTACCCCACATCCTGGCTACTATTCAGAGGCCTGTATATAATTTCCATCAGGGTCTTTTTATCCTTGCAGTTTCTTAACTCTACCTACAAGGACTCTACATCTTCTGATCCCATGTCACTTCTTGCTAAGGATTTGATTTCATTTTTTACCAATAGAGCCACCATCACCTCCTCTGCTCCCCTTTTCAATAGGATGTGTATCCTTGAATGTTTAGCTCCCAGCTGCAATCTTCTTTCAACCACGACTCTGTGATGCCCACAACGTCATATCTGCCAATTTCTAATTGCGCTATGAGCTTATCTACCTTATTTTGTATACTGCGTGCATTCAAATATAACACTTTCAGTCCTGTTTTCACCACCCTTCTTCTCAAATTTGTCTCCATGTTGCCTGAAAGTCCATGTAAGTCCTGGATTTACCACGTAACTTAACATGCAAGTTTGGTAAGTTTCTTTCTTTCTCTGAGTTTTCCTTTAGTGCCAGGCTAGAGTAGTTAGAATGGTTCCAGGGCCAAGGTTGTGTTCATCTTGTGAGATGTGGGAGTTCTGCAGCTGGATGACCTTTGGCTCCTACGGGAGAATGAGGAGTTCATAGATAAGAGCTACAGGGAAGCAGTCACACCTGAGCTGTAGGAGGCAAGGAGCTGGGTGACTGTCAGGAAAAGAGAGGACCATAGGCAGGTAGTGCAGAGTACCCCTATGCCGTTCCCCTGAATAACAGGTATATCGCTTTGGATACTGTTAGGGGGGACAAACTACCAGGGGAAAACCGCAGTGACCAGGTATCTGGCACTGAGCCTGTTTGTATGGTGCAGAAGGGAAGGGGGGAGAAGAGGAGAGCAGTAGTGATGGGGGATTCAAGAGTAAGGGGGGACAGACAGGAGATTCTGTGGACATGAAAGAGACTCCCGGATGGTATGTTGCCTCCCGGTGCCGGGGTCTGGGATGTCTCAGATCGGGTCCACAGCATTCTGAAGGGGGAAGGGCAAACAGCCAGAAGTCGTGGTAAGTATTGGTACCAATGGCATAGGTAGGAAAAGAGATGAGGTCCTGAAAAGGGAATATAGGGAGCTAGGTAGGAAGCTGAAAAGCAGGACCTCAAGGGTAGTACTCTCTGGATTGCTGCCTGTGCCACGTGCCAGTGAGGGTAAGAATGGGTTGATTTGGCAGATGAATGCATGGCTGAGGAGTTGGTGCAGAGGACAGGGTTTCAGATTACTGGATCATTGGGATCTCTTCTGGGGAAGGTACAACCTGTACAAAAGGTACGGGTTACACCTGAACTGGAGGGGGACCAATATTCTTGCGGGCAGGTTTGCTAGAGCTGTTGGGAAGGGTTTAAACTAGTTTTGCAGGGGGATGGGAACCTGAGTGATAGGTTAGATGGTGCATTTAGTGTACAAGTAGATGCAGCATGTAGAAAGACTGAGGAAGGATAGGCAGTTGAAAGAGCAAAATTGCAGCCAGTCAGTTGGGCTGAAGTGTGTCTACTTTAATGTGAGAAGTATCAGGAACAAGGGTGATGAACTTAGTACATGGAACTACAACGTCGTGGCCTTTACAGAGACTTGGCTGTCACAAGGGCAGGAATAGCTGCTGGATATTCTAGGGTTTAGATGTTTCAAAAGGGACAGGGACAGAGGTAAAAGAGCTGGGAGAGTGGCTTTGCTGATCAGGGACAGTATCACAGCTGTAGAAAGGGAGGATGTCCTGGAGAGGTCATCTACCGAGTCAGTGTGGGTGGAAGTCAGAAACAGGAAAGGAGTGATCACTCCATTGGGAGTATTCTACAGACCCCCCAATAGCAACAGAGACATTGAGGAGCAGTTAAGGAGGCAGATTTTGGAAAGGGGCAAAAATAACAGAGTTGTTGTCATGGGTGGTTTCAACTTCCCTAATATTGATTGGCACCTCCTCAGTGTAAAGGGGATAGATATGGCAGAGTTTGTCAGGAGTGTCCAGGAAGAATTCCTGACACAGTGTGTGGACAGGCTCTCTCGGTGGGAAAGCATTTTGGAGACAGTGACCATAACTCCTTGACCTTTACCATAGCCTTGGAGAGGGATAGAAGCAGACAATTGTGGGAAAGTATTTAACTGGGGGAGGGGGAATTATGATGCTTGTTGTTTTGTTGTTTTTTGAATTAGGTTGTTTAGGGAGTAGTTGCATGGGGTTCTGGATAGGTTTATCCCATTGTGGCAGAGTAAGGATGGTAGAATGAAGGAACCATGGTTGACAAGAGACATAGAATATCTTGTCAAGAGGAAGAAAGAAAGAAGCTTACCTGAGGTTTAGAAAGCAAGGATCAGACAGGGCTCTGGAAAGTTACAAGGTAGTCAGGAGGGAGCTTAAGACTGGACTTAGGAGAGCTTGAAGGGGGCATGAGAAGGCCTTGGTGAGTAGGATTAAGGAAAACCCCAAGGCATTCCACACATATGTCAAGAATAGGAGGATAACTAGAGTGAGGGTAGGACCGATCAGGGATAAAAGAGGAAATATGTGCCTGGAGTCGGAAGAGGTAGGGGAGGTCCTTAATGAATACTTTGCTTCAGTATTCACCAGTGAGAGAGATCTTGACATTTGTGAGGATGGCATACAACAGGTTGATACGCTGGAGCATGTCGATATGAAGAAAGAGGATGTGCTGGAATTTTTGAAAAATATTAGGATAGATAAGTCACCGGGGCCAGACAGGATATATCCAAGGTTATTATGGGAAGCAAGGGAAGAGATTTCTGCGCATTTGGCGATGATCTTTGCAGCCTCACTGGCCACAGGAGTAGTGCCAGATGATTGGAGGGTGGAAAATGTTGTTCTTTTGTTTAAGAAAGGGAGTAGGGATAACCCTGGGAATTACAGACCAGTGAGTCTTACTTCAGTGGTGGGCAAATTACTGGAGAAGATTCTTGGAGACAGGATTTATGAGCATTTGGAGAAGCATAGGCTTTATGAGGGGCAGATCGTGCCTCACAAGCCTAATTAAATTCTTTGAGGATGTGACAAAGCACATTGATGAAGGTAAAGCACTGAATGTGGTGTACATGGATTTTAGTCAGGTGTTTGATAAGGTTCCTCATGGAAGGCTCATTCAGAAAGTCAGGAGGCATGTGATCCAGGGAAACATGGCTGTGTGGATTCAGAATTGGCTCACCCATAGAAGACAGAGGGTGGTTGTAGATAGAGAGTATTCTGTCAGGTCAGTGACCAGTGGTGTTCCACAGGGATCTGATCTGGGACCCCTGCTCTTTGTGATCTTTATAAAGGACTTGGATGAGGATGTGGAAGGGTGGGTTGCTAAGTTTGCAGATGACACGAGGTTGGTGGTCTTGTGGATAGCGTAGAAGGTTGCTGTAAGTTACAACAGGATATTGATAGGATGCAGAGCTGGGCCGAGAATTGGCAGATGGAGTTTAACCTGGAAGTGTGAAGTGATACACTTTGGGAGATCAAATTTGAAGGCAGAATACAAGGTTAATGGCAGGACTGTTAGCAGTGTGGAGGAACAGAGGGATCTTGGGGTCCATGTCCAAAGAGCCCTCAAGGTTGATAGGGTTGTTAAGAAGGCGTATGGTGTGTTGGCCTTCATTAGTCAGGGTATTAAGAGCCACAAGCTAATGTTGCAGCTCTATAGAACTCTGGTTAGACCACACTTGGAGTATTGTGTTCAGTCCTGGTCGCCTCATTATGGGAAGGATGTGGAAGCTTTAGAGAGGGTGCAGAGGAGATTTACCAGGATGCTGCCTGGATTGGAGAGCATGTCTTATGAGGATAGGTTGAGCGAGTTAGGGCTTTTGTCTTTGGACTGAAGGAAGACGAGAGGTGACTTGACAAAGGTGTACAAGATGATAAGAGGCATAGATCGAGTGGACATTCAGAGACTTTTTCCCAGGGTGAAAATGGCTAACACGAGGGGGCATAATTTTAAGGTGATTGGAGCAAAGTATAGGCATAAGTAATTTTTTTTAATACAGAGAGTGGTGGGTGCGTGGAATGCACTGCCAGCAGAGGTGGTAGAGGCAGATACATTAGGGACATTGAATAGACTCTTAGAATAGGCACATAAATGATAGAAAAATGGAGGGCTATGTGGGAGGGAAGGGTTAGAAAGATCTTAGAGTAGGATAAAATGTCGGCACAAAATCGTGGGCCAAAGGGCCTGTACTGTGCTGTAATGTTCCATGTTTTCATTCTGAAGTTAAATTCTTATTCCTTTCTAAACTTTGTCTTAATCTTTATTCTGGAGACTTCAGTAACCTCTCCTGCACTCTCATTCCCTCTTACTTTATCCATAATTTTCCAATCTGTTGAATCCACCCCCTGCTATTTAATTTAAAGCCCTATCTACAGCCCTAGTTATGCAATCGCCAGGACCCTGGTCTCAGCATGGTTCAGGTGGAGCCTGTCCCATTGGAACAGCTCCCTCCTTCCCCAATACCGGCGCCAATGTCCCACGAATTCAAACCCACTTCTCCCACACCAATCTTAGCATCACCAATTCCTAACCACCAACTGGAAGTACAAATTCGCTTGCTAATGTAGAGGTGCAAGATTATTGTTAGCTCTCCATACATAGAAGGAAATGAAATTAGAATTACTTGATGGTCTGCTATATTTTACTTGTTTAGAAAAATTACATTCTCAGGGTGAGAAGTTTGAGTAACAATCTGCATAATTCTTAAGACATTTCTTACAAGGCTTTGTTATTGTAGGAAATGAGATTGTAATTCAATTGGTTTTTATGATTGTTTGGAGCTAGATTAAACAAAACAGAAGCTTCCCAGAATTTCTTCTCACAAATGATAATCAAATAATAACCAGCATTCTCACATGATATTGTATGTGACTTGCATATAATTCACCGAATAAGAGGTTTCCATCGCCTGCCTCCCCACCAATATCCTGCTTGAAGGAAGGCCCTTATAGCTATTATAATGCAGGATCTACTGAATTTGTTTTATTATTCAAACATAGAATGTAAAACAGTACAGCACAGGAACAGGCCCTTTGGCTCACAATGTCTGTGCTGAATGTGATGCCGAATTAGACTAATTCTCTTCTACCTGCACAACAGAACAATTTAGTTGCCAATGTCAGACATAACAGCAGCAACAACTTAGGTGAGGGACATTGAATTGATCTGGGAAAGTCAAAAAGCATTGTGAATCAAGTGGTGTGACACTGATGCAATTTTTGACCTGTGCTGGGTGTGCTGAACTCAGTCAGGTATGTGATTTGCATATAATTCACTGAATAATAGGTTTCCATTCTTAGAGTAGGATAAAATGTCGGCATTTCACCCGCCCCCCCCCCCCCCCCGAGTATGAAAACAAAAATCTGCTCGACCTCCAAATCCTGATCAACATTGAGTGATTCCTGGTGTATTTGTATCAAGATCAGGTGAGATTAAGATTGAACTTTATTTTCTGCCTCCCCAAAAAGAATTAATTCCTCATATTTTTTTGGGATCACACTTCATGAGTGAGTACCAAAGTTGTTCATGCTTATGGAACCATACCCAAAAAACAATCAACACTTCAGAAAGGGCAGGAAGGAAAATTGGGCAAGAGCAAGATGTTTTGAATTTAAATATAGCTAACTTGAATTCTGCACTATTGCATACCCATATGCAAGATTATTCTTGAATTATACTGCTTTTTGCTATCACTTCAGATATTAATGCACTAAAAATTGCATTATTACACAATTGTTGTTGCCTAGTTTAAAAAGTTATTAAGAGAAGACACCCAGCTGGATTATAATAATAAATTTGCTTCCCATGGGAAGATGTAGCTTCCTACTTAGCACACAGAAAGCCCTACTGCTAGATTGCATGCCAAATGCTAGAAGTCAAACAAGTTGAGTGTATAGTTTGGGTTATAACTTATTGAGAATTGTTGCAACCAACTGATTGCTTATAACAGAGATAAAAGGATTTAACTCATCCATCCTGCATAGTCAACAGGAAGCAACATTCTAAAGGAATACAGGTTTCTTGTGGTTTCTCTTTGGCAGCTTTCTCACCCTTCTCCTGGCTTATCACTTGTATGTTCCCTATCTGTTCAGTTCTGATTCATCAAAAATATTCAACTGAAAATTACAACACAAAGGAAGAGTGAAAAAATATCATGGACTGAAGTATGTTGACTGAATAGTGTTCCAGGAGGCAAAAACTATACCCAGTGCAAAGATATATGGTATTGTCTTCACTATGTTGGACAATGCACTGTAACAAAATATAATTGGAATTGATACACTAAGTTTAAAACAGCAATGGCACAATTTATTCAAGACACAGGCCTGGGTTTTAACCAAGTGCTAATTTCTGAGTGTCATTAGGTGAGAATGGCAAACAGTTGTGCTGGGCATGACAAGGAACTTTTGCATTTAACTGAGCCTGAGACCCTCAAGGCCACAGCTTCAGTTGCTACAGGAACAATTCCATTCATACAGTCCCTTTAGTTTAATAAAATGTGCCTTAGTTCCACATGCTAGTCAGGGCAGGAATAGAAAGATAGAACAGATGAATGCTTGTCTCAGGAGCTGGTGCAGGGGGCAGTGTTTCAGGTTTTTGGATCATTGAACCTCTTCTGAGGCAGGGGCAACCTGTACAAGAGGGACAGGTTGCACCTTAACTGGAATGGAACCAATATCCTGGCAGGGAGGTTCGCTGGTTCTATTCGGGAAGGTTTAAACTAATTGGGCAGGGGGATGGGAACCAGAGCACCAGGTCAGAAAGTGGTGGGATTGAGAGGAAGGTAGATGTCATGACCAGTAAGTCAATAAGGAAGGACAGGCAGGAGCAAGGGGACAGTCGGGTTGAAGTGCGTTTATTTTAATGCTAGGAGTGCTAAGAGCATGGATCAGTGCATGGAACTATGATTGAGAGAGGGACAGGACTGGATCCTTAATGTTCTAGGGTCTCGATGCTTTAGAAAAGAGTAGGAGGTATAAGAGGTGAGGGAGTTGCATTATCAATCAGGGACAACATCACAGCTGCACTCAGAGGGGACAATATGGAGGGCTCATCCACGGAGTTTATATGGGTAGAACTCAAGAATGAAAAAGGTGCAATCACTCTGATGGGATTATTCTACAGAACCCCCCCCCCCAACAGCCACCAGGGCAACCGAGAAATAAATATGCAGTCAGATTAGAGAAAAGTGTAAAAACAACAGGGTTGTTGTCATGGTGACTTCAACTTCCCCAACGTAGACTGGGACCCTCATTAGTGCAAAAGGTTCAGATGGGGCAGAATTTGTTAGGTGCATCCAGGAGGGATTCTTAAATAAGTATTAAGATAGTCCAACTACAGGAGGAGCTATACTGCACCCGGTATTGGGAAATGAGTCTGGCCAGGTGACTGACCTTTCGGTGGGAGAATTAGGAAACAGTGATCACAAATCCTTAAGTTTTAAGACATCTATGAATAATGATAAGTATGGACCTTGTAGGGGAGTATTAAGTTGGGGCAGAGCAAACTACAAGAGTATTAGGCAGGAACTAGGGAGAATTAATTGGGAACGGCTGTTTTTGGGCAGGTCCGCATCTGACATGTGGAGGGTGTTTAAAGACCAACTGCAAAGAGTATAGGACAGATATGTTCCAGTAAGAAGCAAGGACAAGGATGGCAAGGTATAGGAATCTTGGATGACAAGAGGGGTTGTAAATTTAGTAATGAAGGAAAGGGAAGCATATGTAAGGTTTAGGAAGCTAAAACGAAACGGGGCCCTTCAGGATTATAAAGAAGCTAGAAAAGAACTCAAGAAGTGAATTAGGAGAGCCAGGAGGGGCCATGAAAAGTCCTTGGAGTAAAGAGAATCCCAAGGCATTCTATTCATACATCAAGAGCAAGAGGATAACAAGGGAGAGGGTAGGACCACTCAAGGGAAAAGAAAGGGACATGTGCTTGGAGGCAGAGGATGTGGGCAAGGTCCTAAATGAGTACTTTGCATTGTACTTTATAAGGATCCATACTGGGACCACTGCTGTTTGTGATATATATATATATATATATATATATATATATATATATATATATATATATATATATACATACACACACACATACATATATATATATATACATATACATACATATATACATATATATATACACACACATACATATATATATATACATACATATATACATACATATATATACATACATATATATACATACATATATATATATATATATATATATATATATATATGTATGTATAAATGACTTGGATGAAAGCATGGATGGGTGGGTGAGTAAGTCTGCAGATACAAAGATAGGTGGCGTTGTGGATAGTATAGAAGGGATTGCCAAAGGATACAACAAGATACAGATCAGTTGCAGAAATGGGCAGAGAAATGGCAGAGGAGCTTAATACGGCCAAGTGTGAGGTGCTGCGCTTTGGGAGATCAAATGTAAAGGGAAAGTACACAGTAACTGGCTGGACCCTGAACAGTGTTGATGTACAGAGGGATCTTGGGGTCCATGTCCATAGCTCCCTGAAAATGGCTGCATAGGTTGTTAGGGTAGTAAAGAAAGCATATGGCATGCTTGCCTTTATTGGTCAATGTATTGAATTCAAGAGTCAGGAAGTCATGTTGCAGCTTTATAAAACTCTGGTTAAGCCGCATCTGGAGTATTGCATTCAATTCTGGATGACACATAATAGGAAGGATGTGGAGGGTACAGAAGAGTTTTACCAGGATGCTTCCTGGATGACAGGGCATGTGCTACAAGGAGAGGTTAGACAAACTTGGGTTGTTTTCTCTGGAGTAGAGGCTGAGGGGAGACCTAATGGAAGTTTATAAGATTATGAGAGGCATAGATAGGGTAGACAGCTGGTATCTTTTTCCCAGGGTCAATATGTCTCATACTAGAGGGTATGCATTTAAAGTGAGAAGAGCTAAGTTCAAGGAGATGTGTGGTGCAAGTTTTCTTTTTACACAGAGAGTGGTGGGTGCCTGGAATGTGCTTCCAGGGGTGGTAGTGGAGGCAAATACAAAAGAGATATTTAAGAGGCTCTTGGATGAGCACATGAATGTGATGAGAATAGGGGGGACATGGACCTTTTGTAGGCAGAAGGGATTAGTTTAGTTGGGCGCTTAATTATTAGTTTAATTAGTTCTGCACAACATCATGGGCCGAAGGGCCTGTTCCATTGCTGCACTCTTCTATGTTCTGTTTCAAGGTTCTTCACAGATTATCAGACAAAATTTGAAAGCAAGCCATATAGAGGTAATAGGACAGAGAGCTGAAAGCTTGGACAGAGAATCAGATTTTAAGCAGCATTTTAAAGGCAGAAAGAAAAGTAAAAAGATTTAGAAATTTAGAGTGGTAATTTAAGAGCTAGGGCCTTGACAACTAAAGGCAATGTCACCATTTGTGGTGGAATTAAATCCAGGAATGGTCAAGAGGTGGGGAGATATTTCAAAAGGTAAAGGGTTGGTGGTGACTTCCAAGATAATGAGGGATCATACCATATAGTAACAGAAAAACAAGAGTGAGAAATTTAAAATCAAAGTGAGATCCAATGTAAGTCACCTGACATGGCATGAGAGATGCAAGGTTTTAATGCAATTCAAGACTTGGACCTCAGATATATTGTATACACAGATCCTGGTGAAAAGACAAATCATTTTTGGGGCATTTCTGACATTTGTGCATGAGATGAAGGATTCATACATTTCATACCAAGATATATTCCCTATCCTCCTAAGAGCTATGCATATTTACAAGGTGTATTTACTGAAATGAGAAGCCTACTCAGTAAGGAAAGAAATATGATCTGGTATTTCATTCTCAACATGCTGAAAAAAAATAATTGTAATAGGCTTAATCAGGAATGGAACAAAACTGTGTACATTTCCAGGCCTCTTACCCCTCCCAATAGAAAAAATTCAATCCCTGATACCCTGTTAGGATTTTCATTACTGTCAAGGTTTCTCTTAAAGCTTCCCCAAGCAAAAGTCCTGAAGTCCTTGATTACTCATTGAACAACTTGCTTTAATTTATTTTGTATCCACTGAAACAATGCTATTTAAGGAACCGACTCCATTCAACAGCTACTCTGCAGCCTCACTGCTTAGTCTACACACTGCTCATGGACGGAGAACCATAGGGTAATAGAGCTTGGAAACAGGCCCTTCGGCCCAACTCGACCACTGTGTTGACCAGCAAGCTAGTCCCATCTGCCCACATTTGGCCCATCTCCCTCTAAATCTCTGCTACCCATGTACTTATCTAGATATGTTTTAAATGTTGCTAATGTGCCCACCTCAACCACTATTTCTGACAGCTCATTCCAAATACGCACCACCCTTTGCATGAAGCTGCCGCCCTGATATCCCTTTTAAATCTCTCACCTCTGATCTTAAACCTATGCCCTCTTGTTTTTAGCACCCCCTCTCTGAGAAAAAGATTATGTGCCTTCACCCTGTCTATGCCCCTCATGATCTTACCTCGATCAGGTTACCCCCTCAATCTCCTACATTCCAAAGTATAAACTCCTAGTCTACGCAACCTCTCCTTGTAACTCAGGCCCCCAAGTCCAGGCAACATCCTGGTAAATCTTTTCTACACTCTTTCTAGCTTAATAACATTATTCCTCTAACAGGGCGACCAAAACTGTACACAGTACTCCAAGTGTGGCCTCACCAACGTCTTATATAACTGCAACATAACTTCCAAATTCCTGTACTTAATGCCCTGACTGAAGGCCAGCGTGTTAAATGCCTTCTTCACCACCCTATCTACCTGTGATGCCACTTTTAGCGAACTATGTACTACAAAGTCCCTCTGTACTATAACACTTCCCAGGGCCCTACCATTCATTGTACAAGTCCTACCCTAGTTTGATTTCCCAAAATGCAATACATCACACTTATCTGGATTGAAAGTCATTTGCCAATCCTCAGTCCATATACCCAGCTGATCAAGATTCCCCATAAATTTTCATAACCTTCTACGCTATCTACAACACCTCCTATTTTAGTATCATCTGCAAACTTACTAACCATGCCTTGTACATTCACATCCAAATAGTTTATATAAATTACAAATAACAAAGGTTCCAGCACCGATCCCTGTGGCACATCACTAGACAAGCCTCCAGTCTAAGAAACAACCCTTGACTTTCACCCTCTGCTTCCCAGCACTGAGGTAATTATGAATCCAATCCGCTATCTCCCCTGGATCCCATGCGATCTAACCTTCCAGACTAGCCTGCCATGAGGGACCTAGTCAAAGGCCTTGCTAAAGTCCAGATGACACCACCATTGTTAGCACAATCTCAGATGGCGATGAGGAGGCATACAGGAGTGAGATAGATCAGCTGGTTGAGTGGTGTCACAACAACAACCTCGCACTCAACGTTAGCAAGACCAAGGAATTGATTGTGGACTTCAGGAAGGGGAGGTCGGGAGAACACACACCAGTCTTCATTGAGGGGTCAGCAGTGGAACTTACTGGGCATCAACATCTCAGAGGATCTATCCTGGGCCCAACACATTATGCAATAACGAAAAAGGCATGCCAGCAGCTCTACTTGATTAGGAGTTTGGGGAGATTTGGTATGTCACTAAAGACTTGCAAATTTCTACAGATGTATGGTGGAGAGCATTCTGACTGGTTGCATCACCACCTGGTATAGAGGCTCCAATGTGCAGGATCGAAAGAGGGGGCAGAGGGTTGTAGACTCAGCCAGATCCATCACGGGCACAACCCTCCCCGCCATTGAGGACACCTTCAAGAGGCGGTGCCTCAAGAAGGCAGCATCCATCATCAAGGACCATCACCACCCAGGACATGCCCTCTTCACATTACTATGATCAGGGAGAGGTAGAGGAGCCTGAAGACCCACACTCAATGTTTCAGGAACAGCTTCTTCCTCTCTGCCATCAAATTTCTGAATGGTCCATGATCCCATGAACACTACCTCATTATTCTTCTTTTGCACTATTTATTTATTTTTGTATAGCAAAAATTGCATATGGCAATTTTTATGTCTTTATGTCTTGCTGTACTGTTGCTGCAAAACAACAAATTTCACAACATGTCAGTGGTAATAAACCTGATTCTGATATAGACAACATCCACTGCCCTACCCTCATCTCCCCTCTTGGTTACCTCCTTAAGTAACTCCAAGAGATTTGTCAGACACGACTTCCCATACACAAAGCTATGCTGACTGTCCCGAATCAGACAGTCTCTCCAAATGTTGGTAGATTCTGTCCCTCAGAATCCCCTCTAGCAATTTACCCACTACTGATATCAGACTTGCCAGCCTGTAGTTTCCTGACTTCCATCTTCCTTGAATCTTCACTGCCTTTTCTGCAGAGAACACTGACATAAAGGGTATTTTGGATAGTAAAGACACCTACATTAGACTATTGTTTATTGACAACAGCTCTGCCTTCAATACAATAATCCCAAGCAAGCTTGTCACCAAACTCTGAGACCTAGGACTCAACACCTCCCTCTGTAACTGGATCCTTGACTTTGTGACCAACAGACCGCAATCAGTGAGGATAGGCAGCAATACCTCCAGCATGATTATTCTCATCACTGGTGCCCACACGGCTACATCCTCAGCCCTCTACTCTACTCCCTATACACTCATGACTGTGTGGCCAGATTTTGTTCTAACTCCATCTACAAGTTTGCAGATGATACCACCGTTGTAGGCCATATCTCAAACAACGAGTCAGGGTACAGGAAGGAGATAGAGAGTTTAGTGGCATGGTATCATGACAACAACCTTTCCCACAATATCAACAAAACAAAAGAGCTGGTCATTGACTTCAGGAAAGGGGGTTGTGTACATGCACCTGTCTACATCAATAGTGCTGAGGTCAAGAGGGTTGAGAGCTTCAAGTTCCTGGGAGTGAACATCACCAACAGCCTGTCCTGGTCAAATCACTTAGATGCCACGGCCAAGAAAGCTCACCAGCACCTCTACTTCCTCAGGAGGCTAAAGAAATTCAGTTTGTCCCCTTTGACTCTCACTAACTTCTACTGATGCACCATGGAAAGCATCCTATCTGGATGTATCATGGCTTGATATGGCAACTGCTCTGCCCAGGACCGCAAGAAATTGCGGAGAGTTGTGGACACAGCCCAGCGCATCACGGATACCAGCCTCTCCTCCTTGGACTCTGTCTTTACCTCTCGCTGTCTTGGTGAAGCAGCCAGCAAAATCAAAGACCCCACCCACGCAGGTCATTTTCCCTCCTCTCCTCTTCCATCGGGTAGAAGATACAGGAGCCTGAGGGCACGTACCACCAGACTTAAGGACAGCTTCTACCCTACTGTGATAAGACTATTGAACGGTTCCCTTATACAATGAGATGGACTACCTTGTTATGCCTGTACACTTTATTGCACTGCACTTTCTCTGTAGCTGTGACACTTTACTCTGTACTGTTTTTTTTTACCTGTACTACATCAATGGACTCTGTACTAACTCAATGTAACTGCACTGTGTAATGAATTGACCTGTACGATCGATATGCAAGACAAGTTTTTCACTGTACCTTGGTACAAGTGACAATAGGAAACTAATACCAATACTAACAATTCTCTTGCTGGATAGCATGGGAGGACTACACATGTTGGGGTTATCATAAATAGCCACCGGGACTATAATAGCAAATGCAGGAGTTAGGCCATTCATTCTTTTTACCTCAGCACCACTTTCCTATACCAACTCCATTTCCCTGGATTCCCTCAATGTGCCCTAAACACTGTTTTGAATATACACAGTGACTAAAGCCATCTTGAGTAGACTTCCAAAGATTTAGCTAATCTCTTTGTGTGAAGGGTTTTTTTCCACCTCAATCCTGAATGGCCAAGACTTTATTTTGTAACAGTGACCCCCTGGTTCTAGACCCAACCAAGGGAAACATCATCCCTGTATCTATCTGGCCAAATCCCGTTTGTATCCCATTCTTATTCTTCTAAAGTCTAGAGCTGAGCAGCCCAGGCTGCCTAATCTCTCGATCAGACAATTCCCCATTCCAAGAATCAATCTGACAAACATTACCTGCACTCTTTATCACAAGCATATTCATTCTTATGTAGGGAGACCACAGCAGTACACTATAGTCCAGTTTACACATTATTTCCATGGCCTATATAATTAAGATTATCTCCATTCCTTTTGCCTCCTAAGTTTCTTATATTATTGAGATGTTTTTTCTATCTTCTGCTGTGAAGACAGTTAAAGTATTTGTTCAATGTCTCCACCTTTTTCTTCCCATTATTAATTCCCTTCTCATCCTCTCAGGGGCCAATGTTTACCTTAGATATTCTCTTTTTGTATAAAAGATGCAACGTTACCAGAAAAATAGGGGTTATAATTATAACAGGAGAAAAAGGAGTCAGGACTGTTTTCTCACTAAAGCAGAGAGGTTAGTAATTATACAAGGAGACATTTTGTTTATGAGGGACTGCAATAGGGTAAATATAGTGCACAGTTTCCCTGTTCAGCACAGTACTGATGCAAGAGCATAAATGTAATATAATTATGAAAAGGAAATGGAAATTAAGACAGATGACTAGAACCTGAAATTCACTATCAAATAGCTGTTGAAATAGAATCCTCTTTTTTAAATGCACTTAGAAAGATTCAATGCTGGAACATTCTCCGATAAAGCAATGATGCTGATGGATAATCAAGGAAGTGTTTATGGAGCAGTATTTATATCTACAATATTGCACTTGTAGAATTCCAGGCGAACTGCCACACACTATTTAAAATGACTACGCAGTCAACAATACACTCAATTAAGAACAGATTAGCATTTTTCATGGTTATGATAATGCAATTATTAGAAAAATAGCTGAAGAAAAAGAGAGACAGAAAGTGTTTGTTACAGTTCTATAATATACTGATTAGAGTGAATTGTAGAATAGTATTATTCTTCCCCATCACACAGCACCCTACCAACACTGAGTCACAGATTGAACCAGAGGCCCCATTCCTACTCAGCTTCTAATTCACCAAGAAGCACCCACTATTCAGTGATCCAATATGTCAAAAAGTCTCACAGAGCCTAAATCACTTCACTGGAGGTCATCCACAAATGCTCAGGAAATTCCTCAATACGAATACTGTGGCAAGGGTCTGACTTCATTATTGAGCAAGTAGTTAATCAGATCCCTGCTCAACAAGCAACTTCATTAGTCTTGCAAACTTCTGGCATAAAAAGGTAACCTACAAGTCAAAAAATGCAGATGATGAAAATCTGAAATAAAAACAGAAGCTACTGGAAGTACACAGCAGATTCTGATGAAAGTTCATGACCTGAAATATTAACTTGACTTCTCTGTCCACAAATATTCCCTGACTTGATGAATATTTCCAACATTTTTTATTTTTATTTCTGAAAGGACGTGCTGACAATTACAGCAGTAACTGTCTGTAGGTGGGTCAGACATTCTGGACTTTCTAAAGTTTTCTGAAAGTAAAGGCACTTGATTGAAGACAAAATACATTAAGAATTTGTGCAAGTTATACATTTTCTGTTATTTGTCATGATTTATAGCGATTTGTAACAGTAACTTTGATATGTCAAAATTCCCAACTTTTTTTTTATCCCCAATTGTCACAACTAAGTTGCAACTTCTAGCCACTTGCTGGCTCTCTGAGGTGTCTCTCACAGAGAATAATCATCTTGTGTTTATTTACAGTATAAATGAAATATTAAGTGGTGAGCTTTAGAAATCACACAGCAAGGTTATTAAATCATACTTGCTGCAAAGTGACTTCTAGAATGTGAAACAAAACAGAATGTGCTGGAAACACTCAGCAGGTCAGCAACATCTACAGAGAGAAAAAAAAGTTTCAGGACAATGACCCTTCATCAGAACAAGAAAAGTGAGGAAACAAGTGTGTTTTAAGTTGCAAAGAATAGGGCATGGGGTCAAGAGAACAAAGGGAATGCCAATGATAGGGTAGACTAGATTGTCCTTTTTTGTCTTTCTAACGGCCATCATTCATCTATTAACTAGACCGCTCCAAAAGCAGCGTGTTACTCGGACAAAGTAATATCCTGTCACTATGAGAGGCAGAAAAAAGCAGTTGCTGGATATCTGAAACAAAGGAGAACTTATAAATAATCAACAAATCAGATCACTTCTAGAAGGTATTGGAGATAGTAAGGGATACAATTATACTCATACGCCATGGAGCTGATAGCCCATAAAATCACACCACCACAATGCTTCATTTTAGCCTCACTGATGAGTCAGGATTGGATCAAGCAGACATGGAGCTTCTTCCACAAATATGGAAAGGAAATCAGGTGAACAGTAAGACAGGCTGCAGTTAACATGTGTCAGCGGACAGTTGAAGAACAACTCAAAAGAGGCCAAGTACAGTAGCTGGCAAAGCCAAAGGGAAAATAATTATCCTTGACCCCTACAAAAAATACAAATTGCTGTTGTAGCATACCAAATAGGTATTATTTTTGAGATAATTTACTGGAAGATAGCTCACTAATAAATTAAACCTTAAATGTTTAAAGTAATACAAGCAAAACTGTCAATGCTAAGGATTTCAGTGCATTATATATCATTTTCTGCTTTCTACTTTTTTGACACGAGTAACCACGGTATCTGTAGACGCTTTGACTCATATATGCTGCGCTTTAACCAGACAAGCTAGTGAAGAAACTCTAAATCTAATCTCACAGTATCACAGTTGAATGTAGGATAATAATTCCAATTTATGAAAGTATATATATTTACAGAAGAAAGGAACATACAGGTGAGGAAATATGGAAAAATAAATAGGAGGTAAGCTAGATGGAATTGGTAAATTGGTTTATTATTGTCACATGTACCAAGGTACAGTGAAAAACTTGTCTAGCATACCGTTCATATAGATCAATTCGTTACAATAATGCATTGAGGTAGTACAAGGTAAAACAACAACAGAATGCAGAATAAAATGTTACAGAGAAAGTGCAGTGCAGATAGACAATAAGTTGCAAGGCCATAACAAGGTAGATTGAGAGGTCAAGATTCCATCTTATTGTGCTAGTCTTATAACAGTGGGATAGAAGCTGTCCTTGAGCCTGGTGGTACATGCTTTCAGGCTTTTGTATCTTCTACCCAATGGCAGGAGGGAAGAAGAGAGAAATGTCCAGAGTGGGTGGGGTCTTTGATTATGCAGGCTGCTTTACCAAGGCAGTGAGAAGTGTACACAAAATCCATGGAGGGGAGGCTGGTTTCCATGATGTGCTGAGCTGTATCCACAGCTCTCTGCTGTTTCTTGTGGCCACGCGCAGAGCAGTTGCCATATCAAGTCATGATGCATCTGGATAAGATGCTTTCTAGGGTGCATGGATAACAATTGATGAGAGTCAAAGGACACATGCCAAATTTCTTTGGCCTCCTGAGGAAGCAGAGGCGCTGGTGAGCCTTTTTGGCCATGGCATCTATGTAGTTGGACCATGACAGGCTATTGGTGATGTTCACTCCTAGGAACTTGAGGGTCTCAACCCTCTCAACCTCAGCACCATTAATGTAAGCAGAAGCGTGTGCACCACCCCACTTCCTGAAGTCAATAACCAGCTCTTTTGTTTCGCTGACATTGAAGGAAAGGTAATCATAAAGAGATATATAAATTAATAAATATTAACACAAATCATCAGAAATATATGTGCAGATAACAAGATCTTAGCAAATATCAGGCTATTGTTTAAAAAAGGATGTAGGCAAAAGGCAGGTAACTATAGGCCAGGTAGCTTAACGTCTGTAGTCGGGAAAATGCTTGAAGCTATCATTAAGGAAGAAATAGTAAGATAGCTAGATAAAAATGGTTCTATTAGGCAAACACAGCGTGGATTCAGGAAGAAGCAGGTTCTGTTTAACAAACTTACTGGAGTTCTTTGAGGATATAATGAGTGCAGTGGATAGAGGGGAACAGGTGGATGTTGTATAATTGGATTTCCAGAAGGCATTCAATAAAGTGCCACATAAAATACTTATCCATAAGATATGGATGCATGGAGTTGGGGGTAATGTATCAGCATGGATAGAGGATTGGTTATCCAATAGAAGGCAGAGTGTTGGGATAAATAGGTGTTTCTCTGATTGGCAATCAGTGGAGAGCAGAGTGCCGCAGGGGTCGGTGCTGGGCCCTCAACTGTTTACAATATACATTAACAATTTGGAAGAGGGGACCAAGTGTAGCATATCCAAGTTTGCTGATGACACTAAATTCAGTGGAAAAGCAAATTGTGCAGAGGATGTGGAGAGTCTGCAGAGAGATATAGAAAGGTTAGGCGAGTGGGCAAGGATCTAGCAGATGGAGTAAAGTGTTGGTAAATGAGAGGTCATCCACTTTGGAAAGAAAAATAGAAGATCAGATTATAGTTTAAATGGTGAAAGAATGTAGCATGCTGTTGTGCAGAGGGACTTGGGAGTGCTTGTGCATGAATCACAAAAGGTTAGCTTGCAGGTGCAACAGGTTAACAAAAAGGCAAAGGGAATGCTGGCCTTCATTGCTAGAGGGATTGAATTTAAGAGCAGGGACATTATGCTGCAACTGTACAGGGTACTGGTGAGGCTGCACCTGGAGCACTGCATGCAGTTCTGGTCTCCTTACTTGAAGAAAGATATACCGGCTTTGCAGGCAGTGCAGAGGAGGTTCCCCAGATTGATTCCAGTGATGAGGGGGTTAGCCTACGAGGAGAAATTGAGTTACTTGGGGCTATACTCGCTGGAATTCAGAAGAATGAGGGGATGGGATCCAGGGAAACTTGGCTATGTGGATTTAGAATTGGCTCACCCATAGAAGACAGAGGGTGGTGGCAGATGGAGTGTATTCTGCCTGGAGGTCGGTGACCATTGGTGTTCCACAGGGATGTGTCCTGGGACCCCTGCTCTTTGTGATTTTTATATATGACTAGGATGAGGATGTGGAAGGGTGGGTTGGTAAGTTTGCTGATGATACAAAGGTTGGTGGTGTTGTGGATAGTGTAGAAGGTTGCTGTAGATTACAACAGGATATCGATAGGATGCAGAGCTGGGCTGAGAAGTGGCAGATGGAGTTCAACCCGTAAAAGTGTGAAGTGATACACTTCAGGAGATTGAATTTGAAGGCAGAATACAAGGTTAATGGCAGGACTCTTAGCAATGTGGAGGAACAGAGGGATCTTGGGGTCCACATCTATAGATCCCTCAAGGTTGCTATGCAGGTCAATGGGGTTGTTAAGAAAGCACATGGAGTGTTGGCCTTCATTAGTCGGGGTATTGAGTTCAAGAGCCGTGAGGTGATGTTGAAGCTCTGTAGAACTCTGGTTAGACCACACTTGGAGTATTGTGTTCAGTTCTGGTCACCTCATCATAGAAAGGATGTGGAAGCTTTAGAGAGGGGGCAGAGGAGATTTACCAGGATGTTGCCTGGATTGGAGAGCATGTCTTATGAGGATAGGTTGAGCGAGCTAGGGCTTTTCTCTTTGGAGAGGAGGAGGATGAGAGGTGACTTGATAGAGGTGTACAAGATGATTAGAGGTATAGATCGAGTGGACAGTCAGACACTTTTTCCCAGTGTGACAATGGCTAATACGAGAGGACATAATTTTAAGGTGATTGGAGGAAGGTATAAAGGGGATGTCAGGGGTAAGTTTTTTCTTAAAAACACAGAGTGGTGGGTGCGTGGAATGCACTGCCGGCAGACATTGTGGGGGCAGATGCATTAGGGACATTTAAGAGACTCAGATAGACACATGAATGATAGAAAAATAGGGGGCTATGTGGGATGGAAGGGTTAGATAGATCTTAGAGCAGGATAAAATGTCTGCACAACATTGTGGACCAAAGGGCCTGTACTGTGCTGTAGTTTTCTATGTTCTTATAGAAGCATATAAAATTATGAAAGGGGTAGATAAGATAGAGGCAGGAAAGTTGTTTCCACTGGTAGGTTAGACTAGAACTAGGGGACATAGTCTCAAGATTCGGGGGAATAGATTTAGGATGGAGATGAGGAGAAACTGCTTTTCCCAGAGAGTAATGAATCTGTGGAATTCTCTGCCCAGGGAAGCACTAGAGGCTTCCTCATTAAATATATTTAAGACACAGTTAGATAAGTTTTTGCATAGTAGGGGAATTATGGGTAATGGGGAAAAGACAGGTAGGTGAGCTGAGTCCATGGCCAGATCAACCATATCTTATTGAATGGTGGAGCAGGCTCACCAGACGGCCTACTCCTGCTCCTATTTCTTATGTTCTTTTGCCTCTTTCTGTAAAACAAATATTCCTGAACTGGAGAGAATTTAGCCAATGTTCCCCCTCTCCTTATCACTGTTCCATGCTGGATTAAGTTCATGTGTGGATGCTTCTGATGATTGGATGAATACCAGGTATAATGACCTGATTGGTAGAATTCCCACCGTGCCACCATAAACATATAGTGGTGGCAGATCAGCTAAATTACCAGACTAGTGATCCAGATGTCCAAACTAAAAATGGAGGGATTTTAGTTCAGGTGCCACCTTGGCAATGGAAGGTGCTGGGAATCTGGTTCGCAGGAGCTAGGGTGTATAAGAAAAATTGACTGGGGTGGAAAGCCAAGGTTAAACAAAAATTGGGAATGTGGGAGCGGTGCTCTCTCTTGATTGTGGGTAAGAATCTGGTCATCAGGTGCGTGGTATTCTCAGCGTTAGTATTTATGGCTCAGGTGTAGCCTAAAACCCTGCTTCTGTGCCATAGCAGTCACCTGAGTCATCTTCTATTTCATCTGGAGATAGAAGATGGAGCATGTCTGCTGAGTCACAATATACAAGGCTGCAGAGAATGGGGGGAGAAACATAGCTGTCATTCGTGTGTGAATGCATCAAGCTGTGCACAGAACCAAAGTATACAAACACCAAGTGTCACTACGCGCTGAGGTTCTACCAATTTCCAATGTTGTGAAGGGTGGACCTGGCCTGATTGCCATGCAAAGTTCCCGCCAAGTTACACCTTGCTGCACGACCCGTCCTTCGTAGAAGTTACCGCAGGAAAACACGACCACAAGTCCAAGTAGCAGTCAGCACAGAATGTCGTGTAAAAGAAGGACATGATGGATCCTGTGCAATAGTTTCCCGAGCAGACTGTTAAAGCCATTTGGTAGAATACCTTATCATCAGAGCTCACAAACAAGCATCAAGACCTTGCGGCTAGCAGTGAGAGGGCCTTTCCCTATCATATCCTTCC
This sequence comes from Pristis pectinata, assembly GCF_009764475.1. Classification (NCBI taxonomy): domain Eukaryota; kingdom Metazoa; phylum Chordata; class Chondrichthyes; order Rhinopristiformes; family Pristidae; genus Pristis; species Pristis pectinata. Next base: position 13,766,568 of record NC_067423.1, read on the forward strand.
TGCATAGGCAGAGTCTCACTCCCAATGCATGCTGCTCTTGAGATGGCTGTGGTGTGGATGAGATGATTGTTCACCTCTCTTTTAACTGTGCATTCACCAAGAAAATCTGGAAAAGGATGCAATGGTCCCTGTCAATGTCCATCCCAAGCAGCTGCAGAACAGAGGACACTCTGATCACAGGCTGTTCCCAGAGACACAAACATTAACTGCTGCTAAAAGATTATCAAGATATGTGCATTTTGGTCAGCCCAAAACTTATTTATCCTCCAGTGTAACGAGATGTCCATAAGTAAATGCTGCTGACTGCCACATTCTAGAGTGCTGGAGTACATGCTGAAAGGACACACTTAAGTTTTGGTGCAGCTTCTGCAAAGGCTTTGTGGGGAAGGACTACAGTCTAAGGCCCTATCGCCACTGGACATTGAGGGGTTCGGTCCCATGTAATATCCGCTCAAACACTTAATGGGTGTATTGTTTAAAGAGGAAACATGAGTGGCATTGATGCATTGTAAATAGAATGCATTAATTTGATGACAAAATTGTATTTCCTGTATACATCTTTTTATAAATAAAGTATACTCTTAGAATAAAAAAAACAGCAATTCTGGAATTTAAACTTAATTAATCATTGACATGCTGAAAAGAAAAACTAGTCATTAGCAATGATGACAACAAAACTACTAGATTGTAGTAAAAACTCATTTGGTTCACTAATATCATTCAAGAGATCTGGCCTATGTGTGACTCCAATGTGGTTACCTAAGAATATAATAAAAAGGGAGGTGAATTCGGGCAACTGGTTCCCTGAGTTTAGTTTACTGTTCATCAAGATCATAGCTGATCTTTTAAATCTGATCTATCCCTTCTCCTAAATCTGATCTAAGTATTTCTTCTTTTACTTTCAAACTCAATGTGAAATTCTGTCATAATATGGCCATTCACTGCCTAGGGCTGCTTTACAACAAGATTATTAATCAACCCTTTCACAACATGCTAATCTAGAAATCCATCTCATACATATTCCTGAAATGTGTTAGTATTAGTAATTGTTCCTAACCTATGTTAAATACCACAAGATTATATCATCTTTGTCACATGCACATTTAATTTCCTCATTTATACTACGTCCTATGCCATAACCACTGTTTGGAGGACAAGTTGAACAACTCCCACCATCTTTTCTGTCCCCCACTGCTTTTTAATTCTACCCAAATTGATCTTAGTTCTATATTATCATCTGCTGAATCAAGATCCTTTCTAACTACTGCACTGGTGTCATTCCTTATTAACAGCACTATCCCATCTACTCTTCCAAGTTCCCATTTTTGGTCACCCTGCAGCCATTCTTCTGTAATGGCAATTAGATCATACCCATTTATGAGTGTTGTACCATTAATGCATCCACCTTGTTGCAGATGCATTGCAAAGGACTAAAGAGATGAATTCCAGAGTGAGCAGAGAGTGACTGCCCTTGACATCAAGGCAGCATTTGACCGAGTGTGGCATCAAGGAGTCCTGGTAAAACTGAAGTCAATGAACCTCAAGGCAAAAAACACTCCAATGGGTGAAGGAAAATGGTTGCGATTATTGGAGGTCAATTACCCTAGCCTGAAGACATCACTGCAGGAGTTTCTCAGGGCACTGAGCTAGGCCCAACCACCTTCAGCTATGTCATTAATGCTCTTTTTTCCAATGCAAGATCAGAAGCGGGGACGTTTATTGATGAAAGCACAATTCCAATTGCAGTTCCTTCGTAAGTGAAGCAATCCACAGCTACATGCAGCAAGATGTAGACAACATTCAGCCTATGTTTGATAAGTAGCATTTGCACTACAGAAGTACCAGACAACAATCCCCTCCAAGAAGGTCATGACATTCAATAGCCATACCATCAGTTTGTCCCCAATCATTAACATCCCAGGGTGACCACTGACCAGAAACTTAACTTGAACAGCCACATATTACTGTGGCTACCAGAACAGATCAGTGCCTCTCCTGGCACTGCACTGAACAGCAATTTGAGAATTATGGCACAGACTGTGTCACCTGGAATCATACAGTGGCCAGGAAATTGAGAGTCAACCTGAGCTCATAGATATAAGATATCTTTACTAGTCACATGTACATCGAAACACACAGTGAAATGCATCTTTTGCGTAGAGTGTTCTGGGGGCAACCCACAAGTGTCGCCACGCTTCCGGCGCCAACAATAGCATGCCCACAACTTCCTAACCCGTACGTCTTTGGAATGTGGGAGGAAACCAGAGCAACCAGAGGAAACCCATGCAGACACGGGGAGAACGTACAAACTCCTTACAGACAGTGGCCGGAATTGAACCCTGGTCGCTGGCGCTGTAATAGCGTTACACTAACCACTACACTACCGTGCCTAGTTATCCAGGCAGAAGAATTTGGCCAAAGTTTGTCCAAAATCTGTGATGACAGCCTTAGAAAACCTGAGCGTGTGAACAATTTGCTTTTCAGACACGCCCAAGACAGACCTGGTGTCTCTGAAGATTCTTTATGAATAGGTTTTTCCACAGATGGGCATATCTTTGGCTTCTGCTCTAATGACTGCATTCTTCCCTGAGTTGCCTGCAATACCATTTCAGGAATAGAGTCCTGCCAGTAGTATCATCACAGTGACATGCATAGAAAGAGTAGCTGAGCAGCTCAGTGCCAGAAATAACACAGCCTGTTAGTCATAATGCACTTTGGACCGTGGAAAGTGTCCGAGCAGTCGACAGTCAATTGTTAAACTGCCCAATCAGGTAATCTAATGTCAGCAGTGGCCATTTAAATAACAAGAAAGAACACAATATGTTCCTAGTTCTACTTGTCTGTTCCATGACAGCCATTGTGTGGAACTTTGAGCTCCAACATATGAGTTGAAATGTGTGTTCTGCAACCAGTGACGCCATTATTTGCATGCCTGACAACAGGAAAAGATCAGGTGCACTTGTGGCTTGCGACTGGAAATGCTCAATTTCACAACTGGTGTGATTTCACCCAAATCGCTAACACAGCTCTAAAAAAAACAAGTCAGTGCTTTGTGATCTAATTTCCAAGCAAACATTTTTTTTGATTGTTTTGTTAAGTAGCTAAGCTGGAGTATAGCTTAGTTTTCTTTAGCATTTCTGCTGTGTGGTCTGCCCTGGCTGTGTCAATATGATGAAATTTACTCCTGAGGTAAATCCTGGACACAGAGGACCATAGTGATGAAGATTGGATTGCTTGTGTATAGAAGCTTTTGCAGGGGATTCAGGGCAAGTGGGGGTTTAGTAGGTAGGTGAGTGGCAAGTACAGCAACTTACTGCTGCCAAGAAATTCTGGACCATTATTTCCTGAACTAACCTTGGTGATGTAAATCTTATTATTTCCAGTAGAATGACTATAATGGTAGACCTATGTTAATTTCATAAAATGTACATATAAACTTTTTCAATCTGCAGAGCTTTGACAATTTCATTATCTCCCCAAATTTTTCCAAGTGAAGTTGCAAACCTAAAAAGGGATTTTATACTGCTACCCAGTTGGGGGGGGGGATTAGAAAATATCATGCTGCATCTCCGTGTCTAGATTTACAAATGACGAAATCTTCAACATCCATCTGTGAAACCATGCACCATAATAATGTATTGAGTGGAAGAAACTAGGGCTTTGAAACACCACCAAATGCAGTTAGCAGCCAATAACTTTTCTTATCAGCATCACAGTGAATCCCCATTCATTAAATTCTGTTTTAAAAACTTGTTCACGTCCTCAACTTGTTTCTAGTCCAATAGCAGACTAGAACATACTGTGTAATGACACAGTGTGTTTTGGGATTTGTTATAACCAATATCCCCTGTAGCTTAATGAGCATGGTGGAGTTGTGATTCAATTGTTTTGAATTCATAGAGCAGACACTTGAGCATTATCTGATGAAATAACTAAAACAGAAATGAAAAAAAAACTCCTAAAAACCAAAGCTGAAAAAAATACCGTATCTGATTTGGACAAAACTTTATTTTTCCCAATTAAAGGTTCTACTTTGAGATGATGATTAAAAACATTTTATGATGCGTGTTTCCTCATCATTTATGTACAACAATTCAAGCAAAAAAAAATATTTTTTTCTTCCTTTAAGTTTCCTGACTAGATTCTTTTCATTTATGAACATCTACAATTCATCCTGGAGGATTAGGCAATTCTATTTAAAAATCCATCTATGAATGCATAGTTTTGCTTAGATCTCACAGGACCTTAAGTGTAAATGTTATAAAATGCTAACATTTTGCTTTCCTTTACTATAATTAAAAAAAAGCCTTGTTAACCCTGGAAAAACAGACTTTTGTAAATGGTGAAAAGCTAGAAGCAATAGTATTCCTAAGAAACGTTGGTATCCATGCACACTGATCATTAAATTTCATTGATAGGTACAGAAAATAGCTAGAAAATGTTAACAAAATACTTGTTTTTCAATGAAGCAGTCTATAGGAAAATGGGGAATGAGTTATACTACAGTTAGACCACATCTGGAGTGCTGAACTGTTCTAGGCTCCATATCTTGGGAAATTGTATTGGCCTTGATGAGAGCACAGTATATAATTGCCAAAATCATATCTGAATAACAAAGATTAAATGACAGACAGGAAATATATAAAGAAGCATAGTATTCCCTGGAATTTAGTACTTACTGGCCATCTTCCCTCTACACTCTCAGTCTTGACGATGGGTCTTGACTTGAAATGTGGATTCTCTCTTTGCCTCCATAGATGCTGCTTCACTTTGTGAATTTGCTGGCTGTTTGATTTTTTGCTCCAGATTCCAGTATCTGCAGTCTCTCGTGTCTCAGACTCAACTTGGTAGTTACAGAAGAGGAAGTTCTCCCTGACTAAGGAGTCTAGAACTAGAGGTCGCAGTCTCAAAACAATGGATAAGGCCATTTAGATTTTCACTCAGGTGGTGGTGAACCTTAGAAGTTTTCTGCCTCAGAGAGTTGGGAGATTCAGTCATTGATTGTCTTCAAAGCTAAAGTTTGTAGATCAGCCACAATTGTATTAAATGGTGAAGCAGACGCAAGGGTCTGAATGACCTCCTGTTATTGTTTTCCTGTTTTTAGATATCCTATACTCTGTTTTCTGCTGCTCACCCAGTTTTCTATTCTAGCATGATTTGCCTTTAATTCCATGAGCTTCAACTTCAGTGAATAATCTCTTAGGAGAGATTTTATCAAACAGCCAACATCCACCATTTTAATTATCCTTTTGAAAATAACATTCAGGTTTGTCAGGCATAACCCAACTTTTACAAGCAATGCTTTTTCTGAACAATGAAAAATTTTCCAAGTTTACAGACACTCTACTTTTAAGTATTGACTTAATTATTTTTTCAACAGGTGTTAGATTAAAAAGTATATAGTTCTGTAATTTCTACAACCTTGTTGCCCTGCTTATATTAATTTCTCTAAGACCCTATCCCTAATTCAATGTTTTTTTTCCAGAATATCCAGCATGTTATCTTCTACTCTGTTGTAAATAGTTCTGCAAAGTAAATAGTGAGTATTACCTTAGTTTGCAATAATCAGCTTTTTCAGTTTTCGAATGGTCCAGCTTGATCAAATACAATCTCTTTTTCAGAACATTTTAGTGAAGTTTATTTGAACATAGAACATTACAGCACAGACCCTTCGGCCCATGATGTTGCGCCGACATTTTATCCTGCTCTAAGATCGATATAACTTTTCACTCCCACATGGCCCTCCATTTTTATATCATTCATGTGCCTAAGGGTCTCTTAAATGTCCCTAACATATCTGGCCTCCACCACCTCTGCCAGCAGTGCGCTCCACGCACCCACCACTCTCTGTATAAAAAAAAACTTACCTATACTTTCCTCCAATCACCTTAAAATTATGCCTCTGCATCCTATCAATGTCCTGTTGTAAACTACAGCAACCTTCTACACTATCCACAACACCACCAACCTTCGTATCATCTGCAAACTTACTAACCCACCCTTCCACATCCTCATCCAAGTCTTTCATAACAAAAATCACGAAGGGCAGGGTTGCCAGAACAGATCCCTGCAGAACACCACTGGTCACCGACCTCCAGGCAGAATACGTTCTATGTACAACCACCCTCTGTCTTCCATGGACAAGCTAATTCTGAATCCACACAGCCAGGTTTCCCCGGATCCCATGCCTCCCAACTTTCTGAATGAGCCTTCCAAGAGGAACCTTATCAAAAGCCTTACTAAAATCCACGTACACCACATCCACTGCTCTACCTCTACAGTGTGCTTTGTCACATCCTCAAAGAATTCAATCAGGGTCGTGAGGCATAACCTGCCCCTCACAAAGCCATGCTGACTGTCCATAATCAGCCTATGCTTCTCCAAGTGCCCATAAATCCTGCCCATAAATCATCATCAAAGGCACAGCAATCTCTTCCCTCACTTCCCGTAATAACCTTGGATATTTATGTATCCTAACGTTTTTCAAAAGTTCCAGCACATACTCTTTCCTCATGTCTACATACCCTAGCGTATCAGCCTGTTGTATGCCATCCTCACAAACGTCAAGGTCTCTCTCACTGGAGAATACTGAAGCAAGGTATTCATTAAGGACCTCCCCTACCTCTTCCGAGTCCAGGCACTTTTCCTCTTTTATCCCTGATCAGTCCTACCCTCACTCTAGTTATCCTCCTATTCTTCACATACATGTAGAACACCTTGGGGTTTTCCTTGATCCTGCTCACCAAGGCCTTCTCATGGCCCCCTTCCAGCTCTCCTAAGTCCATTCTTAAGCTCCCTCTTAGCTACCTTGTAACTCCCAAGAGCCCTATCTGATCCTTGCTTTCTAAACCTTAGGCAAGCTTCTTTCTTCCTCTTGACAAGGTATTCTATGTCTCTTGTCAACCATGGTTCCTTCACTCTACCATCCTTACCCTGCCTCAATGGAACAAACCTATCCAGAACCCCATGCAAGTACTCGGTAAACAACCTCCACATTTCCATTGTGCACTTCCACAAGAACATCCGTTCCCAATTTACACTCCCAAGTTCCTGCCTAATAGCATCATAATCCCCCTCCCCCAATTAAATACTTTCCCATATCACCTGCTCCTATCCCTCTCCAAGGCTATGGTAAAGGTCAAGGAGTTATGGTCACTGTCTCCAAAATGGTCTCCCAGCAAGAGATCTGAAACCTGATCAGGCTCAGTGCCTAGTACCAGGTCCAGTATGGCCTCTCCTCTAGTTGGCCTGTCCACATACTATGTCAGGAATCCTTCCTGGACACTCCTGACAAACTCTGCCATATCCATCCCCCTTACACTAAGGAGGTGCCAATCAATATTAGGGAAGTTGAAATCACTCATGACAACAACCGTTATTTTTGCACCTTTCCAAGATCTGCCTCCCCATCTGCTCCTCAGTGTCTCTGCTGCTATTGCCGGGGGGGGGGGGGGGGGGGGGTGGGTGCGGTGGTGGTGTCTGTAGAATACTCCCAATGGAATGATCACTCCTTTCATGCTTCTGACTTCCACCCACACTGACTCAGTAAACGGTCCCTCCAGGATGTCCTCCCTTTCTACACCTGTGATACTGTCCCTGATCAGCAAAGCCACTCCCCTACCTCTTTTACCTCTGTCCCTATCCATTCTGAAACATCTATACCTCGAAATACCCAGCAGCTATTGACAGCCAAGTCTCTGTAAAGGCCACAATGTCGTAGTTCCATGTACTTACCCATGCTCTAAGTTCATCACCCTTATTCCTGATACTTCTCACATTAAAGTAGACACACTTCAGTCCATCCAACTGACTACAATTTTGTTGATATTGATATTCCTTGAAAACTTCTCGTCATACTCCCATCTGGTAATGCTTACTGTCTACTTGTTCCCTTTTCGTTTTTTCTTTGAGTTTTTGACTTGTATATGCTTTTTCTCTAATTTTTTGTTATTCCTTACTTCCTTAGTTGCCTTTTTTTTGCTTGACCAAGTGGGGCACCCAGAATATGTAACATGCAATACAATTTTCTTAGAAAACTGTTTGCAAAGTGCAATCTGGAGCTAATGATATTTGCGAAATCTGCACTTTCCGTTCTAAGTCTCCATGCATCTGAAACATGAAGTTTCCTGGACATTCATTCTGACATCCAACGGCAAACAACAAGCACATGTCTGGATGTCAATTCTGTAATTTTCATTTATATATGTGTGGCCTCCAGATGGCGCTGGCCACTTATCCAGAAATAGGTCTATATAACATGCTTCAAAGTAACTTAAAGGGGATCTGTTTGAGCAAGTCTGGGTCAGTGGAAATGGGCTTCACGTATTTCTGCTCTTACTTTAGTACTCAGCATCTGTAGCAGCTCTTTCTCCATTTCAAACATCCCTCAATACCCACCAATTGTTTCACCCATTTCTCCAACCTTATCATTACCTTGCCACCCTCCCATCCCCTCCAACAACTTATCATAACTCTGAAACCTCCTAACTCCCAGCAATGCCCAATCTAAATCCCAGTCCAGATTTTTCACCTCCTCAACAAGCATCCTGACTCACCTCATTCCAGTCTCTTCCCCATGCTCCACCATCCTGAAACTTGGACCCATAACACACCACTTCTCCTTCACTTACTCTGCAATGGCAGAATAAGTAGACCTTACCAATTGTACACAACCTTTTGGGCACATTTGAAATTCTGCAGCATCAGACTGTCAATAAATATCTGTTGGCCCACTATACACAGCTCATTTAAAATACCTTTCCAGATTGCAAAGAATTTCCAGGTGCTTTCTGTTTAGGGATATAATATGGTTCTATATCACATTCATTTCTTTATAAACTCCTTCCACTGCTTTATGGTTTTGTTTATTAATAGATTTGCCAGTTTATCATAAAATTTGGCCAGCTCACTCAGTCTAATTAAAGAAGGTTCTTCTGAATTTCCTGTTTCATTTGCTTACATTGATGACTTCTGGATTTCCTCTTTCTCAAAAATATCTGTCAAATACCTTAATAATATTAAAGACCTCTAAGAGTTACCACTAGGCCCTGTTTTTAAGCAAAAGGAGACCCAGCCTGCTCAGTCTTATCTTTATAGATTTAAGCTCACAGTTCTGATACCATCTTTGTCAGTCTTTTTTTTAAATCATCTTGTGTCTTTATATTCTTGATTTAGCAAATCCAAAAACAATGTTATCCTTATTCCATCACTGTCCATGCAATATTCCTCAACCCAAATTCCTCCAGCTAATCCTGGAAGTCCTCATAATACAAAGGAAGACCCGCCATCTTATGCTAAAGAAATGCAGGAAATGAGTGATGATGTCTTGGACCACATATGAATTACTAGGGGGGAGGTTTTGGGGTCTAAAAGCACACTATGGTGGGTAAACCCCCAGGGCCTGATGAGTGCATCCTCGAACCTTGTGGGAATCTAGGGAAGATATTGTGGAGGCCTGTGCAGACATATTTGCTTCATCTTTAGCCACAGGTGAAGTTCTAGAAGACTGGAGGGTGGCTAATGTTGTACCATTATTTAAGAAGGGCAGCAAATACAAGTCAGGGAACTACAGGCCAGTGAGTCTTACATCAGTGATGGGTAAGTTACTGGAGGGAATTCTGAGGGGCAGGATCTATCAACATTTGGATAGACAAAGTCCAATTAGGGATAGCCAGCATGTATTTTTGCATGGGAAATAGTGGCTGACAAATCTTTACAAAGTTTTTCGAAGAAGTAACCAAGAGGATAGATAAGGATAGGGTAGTGGACGTTGTCTATATAGACTTTAAAAAGGCCTTTGACCAGGTCCCACATGGCCGGCTAGTCTGGAAGGTTAGATTGCATGGGAATTCAGGGACAGATGACTAGTTGGATTTATAACTGGCTCGATGGTAGGAAGCAAAGAGTGATAGTTGAACATTGTTTCTCGGACTGGAGGCATGTGACCAGTGATGTGCCACATGAGTCAGTGCTGGGAACTTTGTTGTTTGTTATTTATATAAATGATTTGGACGTGAATGTAAAAGGCATGGTGAGTAAGTTTGAGGATGATGCTAAAATAGGTGGCATCGTAGGCAGCAAAAGTTATCAAGAACTACAGGGGGATCTTGATCAGTTAGGTATGTGGGCCAAAGATTGGCAAGTGGCTTTCAATTCAGGTAAGTGTGAGGTGTTGCAATTTGGGAAGTCAAACCAGGATAGGACTTGTACAGTGAATGGTCAAGTCTGGGGAGCATTGTGGGTCAGAGGGACCTAGCAGTACAATTATATAGTTTGCTGAAAGCGACGTCACAGGTAGACAGGATGGTAAAGGCGGCATTTGGCATGCTGGCCTTCATTGGTCAGGGCATTGAGTACAGGAGTTGGGATATTATGTTGCAGTTGTACAAGATGTTGGTGAGACCACATGTGGAGTAGTGTGTACAGTTTTGGTCGTCCTGTTGAAAGAAAGACATCATTAAACTGGAAAGTGTGCAGCGAAGATTTACGAGGATGTTGCTAGGACTCAAGGGCCTAAGTTATAGGGAGACATTGGACTGGCTAGGACTTTATTCCTTGGAACATAGAAGATTGAGCAGTGTCATTATAGAAGTATATAAAATCATGAGCAGTATAGAATGGGTGAACACACATTCTTTTTCCCAGGGAAGGGGAACTAAAAACTAGAGGACATAGGTTTAAGATGAGATTTAAAAGAGTCCCGAGGGGCAACTTCTTCACACGGGTGGTGGTGTGTATATGGAATGAGCTGCTAAAGAAAGTGGTTGAGGCAGATACAATAACAACATTTAAAAGACATTTAAATAAGTACATTGATTGGAGGGGTTTAAAGGGATATTGGCCAAATGCAGGCAAATGAGACTAGTTTGGTGGGCATCATGGTCGGCATGGAAGAGTTGGGCCAAAGAACCTGTTTCAATGCTGTATTACTCTATGACTCTTCTTATGGTATGGTGACCAAAAGCGCATACCATGGTTCAATACATTTAGCATCTATTTTTAATTTTATCCCCTCTGGAAATAAATCATGTGTTTCATTTGTTTAATTTAATAGCCTTATTACACTTTTATAATTGTGGGTATATTCTTAAACTCCAATTTCTTTGCACTTCAACCCCCTTTAGACATCTATTTTCCAAGTAATATGTGGCCTTCTTTCTACACTGATAATCCTCATTGTGTAACTCATTTGCAAATAATATGCTCAACCTGCAAGCCTGTAGTCATAGTCATAGAGCAATACAGGACGGATAAAGGCCCTTCGGCCCAACAAGTCCATGCCGACCACGGTGCCCACCCAGCTATTCCCAATTTCCTGCGTTTGGCCCATATCCCTCCAAGCCCTGCCACTGCATGTACGCATCCAAGTGCTTCTTTAATGATACTATTGTACCTGCCTCAAACACCTCCTCTGGCAGCTGACTCCATATACTCATCCCCCTCTGTGTGAACAGATGCCCCTCAAGTCCCTTTTAAATCTTTCCCCTCTCACCCTAAATCTATGCCCCCTAGTTTTGGACTCCCCTACCCTGGGAAAAAGACTGCTACCATCCACTTTATCTGTGCCCCTTATGATTTTATAAACTTCTGTAAGATAATCCCTCATTCTTCTGTGCTCCAAGGAATAAAGACCTGCCTGGCCAACTTCTCCCTATAACTCAGGCCCTCCAGTCCTGGCAACATCCTCGTAAATCTTTTCTGCACTCTTTCCAGTTTAACCACATCTTTCCTATAACAGGGTGACCAAAACTGTGCATGGTACTCCAAGTGCCGCCTCACCAATGACTTATACAACTGCAACATAATGTCCCAACTCCTATACTCAATGCCCTGACTGATGAAGGCCAGCGTTCTAAATGCCTTTTTCACAACCCTGTCTACCTGTGACACTGCTTTCAATGAACTATGCACTTGTACTCCTAGGTCCCTAGTGCCCTACCATTCATAGTACAAGTCCTATGCTGGTTTGACTTTCCAAAATGCATCACCTCACATTTATCTGTATTGAAATCCATTTGACACTCCTCGGTCCACTTCCTTAACTGATCAAAATCCCTGTAATCTACAATAACCTTCTTCACTATCAACACCACCTCCTAATTTCGTATCATTTGCAAACTTGCTGATCAAGCCTTGTGCATTCGCATCCAAACCATTGATATAGATAATGAATATAAAGGGTCCCAACACCGACCCCTGCAGCACACCACTAGTTACCAGCCTCCATTCTGAGAAACAACCTTCAACCACCACCCTCTGCTTCCTACCTCAGAGCCAATTTTGAATCCAGCAGACTAGCTCTCCCTGGATTCCATGGGACCTAACCTTCCAGATCAGCCTACTATGTGGGACTTCATTGAAGGCCTTGCTAAAGTGCAAATAGACAACATCCACTGCCCTACCCTCATCTACCTTTTTGGTTACCTCTTCCAAAAACTCTAAAAGGTTCATCAAGCACAACTTTCCACGCACAAGCCCATGCTAACACCTCCTAATCAGACTGTCTACCCAAATGCTGGTAGATCCTGTCCCTCAGAATTCCCTCCAGTAACTTCCCCACTACTGACATCAGGCTCACCGGCCTGTAGTTCCCTGGCTTGTTCTTGCTACCTTCCTTAAACAATGGAACAACATTAGCCACCTTCCAGTCTTCGGGAACTTCACCAGTGGCTCATGATGAAGCAAAAATCTCCACAAGGGCCTCTGAAATTTCTCCTCTAGCCTCCCACAAAGTCCTATGATGGACTCGATCAGGCCCTGGAGATTTATCCACCTTAATGCACTGTAAGGCCGCAAATACCTCCTCCCTGGTAATACGAATGTTCTCCAAAACATCTCCATTAGTTTCCCTTATCCCTTGAGCAACCATGATTTTCTCCTCAGTAAACACAGAGGAGAAATATTCATTAAAAATCCCGCCCATCTCCTGTGGCTCAAGACATAGGTGGCCCTGCTGATCCCTAAGGGTCCTACTCCCTCCCCAGCCACGCTTTATATATAGCTATAGAACCTCCTGGGATTTTCCTTAACCTTACCTGCCAGATCCATCTCATACCCCCTCTTTGCCCTCCTGATTTCCCTCGAGAGTATTTTAAATTTTTTTGTAGTCATCAAGGGATTCACTTGTCCCTAACTTCCTAAACACAACGTATGCTTCCTTCTTTTTCTTGACCAGACCCTCAGATCTCTCGTCAGCCAAGGTTCCCTAAACTTGCCAGGTTTACCCTTCACCCTAATAGGAAGATGCCGCTCCTGGACTCTTGATATCACACTCTTAAAAGCCTCCCACTTGCCATTCATTCCTTTCCCTTCAAACAGGCTCACCCAATCAACTTCTGCTAGATCCTGCCTAATTCTCCCAAAATTAGCCCTGCTCCAATTTAGGACCCTAACTTGTGCACCTGTCCTATCCCTTTCCATCACTATTGTAAAACTAATAGAATTATGGTCACTAGAGCCAAAGTGCTCCCTGACTGCCACTTCAGTTACCTGCTCTACCTCATTCCCCAAGAGGAGGTCCAGTACCACACCATCCCAAATTGGGCCCTCTATATATTGACTTAGGAAACTTTCCTGGCCATATTTCACAAACTCCACCCCGTCCAGGCCCTTAACGCTCTGGGTAGTCCGGTCAATACCAGGGAAATTAAAATCTCCCACTAATACAACCCTATTATTCTTACAACTATGAACAAGGTCTCTACACACCTGCTCCTCAAGCTCCTGCTGACTACTAGAGGGATCTATAACATAGCGCCACTAGAGTGACCCTCCACTTTCTTGTTTCTCAGTTCTGCCCATATGACCTCACTGGACGATCCCCCAAGAGGATCATCTCTAATTACTGCTGTTACGTCCTCTCTTACCAAAAAAGGCAACACCCCCTCCTCACTTACCTGTACCTCTGTCACACCTGTAGCATCTGTATCCTGGAATACTGAGCTGCCAGTCCTGCCCTTCTCTCAGGCATGTTTCTGTTATGGCTATAACATCCCAGTCCTCAGAGCCAATCCATGCTCTGAGTTCATCTGCCTTACCTGTTAAACCTCGTGCATTGAAATAAATGCAGTTTAACTGGGTATTCCTTTCCCTGCTTTTACTGTGACCCTGGCTATCCTGACTACTGAACTTGCTCGCTCTGGCTACTGCTTTATCCCATAACTTGTTCCTGCTCAGAGTCCCACAGCCCTGCCAACCCTGTTTACCAATGCGTACAACGACTTCTGGCTGTTCACCCTCCTGCTTAAGAATTTTCTGCAACTACTGAGAGGCATCCTTGACCCTGGCACCCGGGAGGCAACACACCATCCTGGCATTTCTTCTGCGCCACAGAATCTCCTGTCTGTCCCCCTCACTATCGAGTCTCCTATCACTATCACCCTGTCTGACTGCACCTTTTCCCTCTGAGCGTCAGAGCGAGTCATAGTGCCAGAGACCTGACTGCTGCTGCTAGCCCCTGAAAAAAAAAACATTCCCCTCAACAGTATCCAAAGAGGCGTACCTGTTTGAGGGGAATGGCCACAGGGGAACCCTACACTGTCTGCCCTTTCTTTTCCTGGTGGTCACCCATCTATCTGAAGCCTGTACCTTGGGTGTGACCACCTCAGTGAAAGTCTCATCTATGAAGCCCTCAGCTTCTCGGATGATCCTGAGTACATCCAGCTCCACCCCCAGTTCCTTGACCTGGTCTTTCAGGAGTTGCAGCTGGGTGCACTTCCTACAGATGTAGTCATCATTCCACTGCCCTAACTGCCAACCTGCCTACACTGAGTCAAGTACTAAGGATCAACAAAATAAAACCTTACCTGTTCTTACCTGTGCCCCCTCACCAAAGCCTTTTTAAAGATCTGCTCTCACTCTCCACACCTAGGCCACTCACTCAGCCTCCTCATGTCAAAGCCTCATGAGCCAAAGTCTCCTCACTCTCACACTGGCCCACTCTTTGAGCCAAAGCCTCCTCTCTCTCACACTGGCCCACTCCTCGAGCCAAAGCCTCCTCTCTCTCACACTGGCCCACTCCTCGAGCCAAAGTCTCCCCACTCTCACAATGGCTGCTCTGCTTGACTCTACTTTCTTTTTATTGTCAGAAGTATGTGGCAACTCAGCCAATCAGAAACAATATTTTAAACACTGCTGGCTCCTCCCATCTGCCGCTACTCTGTAATTGTAATTCATTCCAGTATCGACTATTGCCATATCTACCCATCCAAGAAGTTATTTGCTGTTATGCTCAAATCTGAAATTGCTTTAGTTTATTCCAAATTTAAATCATAATCCCAACAGTAATTATTGTGAGATCCAACTTCCCATTTTCTGCCATTCAAATTAGCTCCCCTTTACCTCCATTTGCTCCTTTCTGTTTGGAACCAACTAACAGTCATCTGATACCTTGTCTTTTTTGAAAGAATTATTAAATTTGGGCAATTACCCCTTTGCAATCATTTACTTTAAAATGCATAAATGGTTTTCCTCTCATCCCTGATTTCTCTAACCCTCCCCCAACCATCTCATTGTGTGATCCCCCTATTGACGGACCTCCTTCTCAATTGTCTCCACAACTGAATCCAAGCTCCTCCATATTATCTCTACACTTGAATCATCCTCTCCACTTGAAATGTCTCCCTGCTGGGAGCCCCTTTATCCCACCTCTTAATTTTCTTTCCCCCACCATCACCAATCAAATTGCCTCTTCCGTGATCTTCACTGTCCACTGTGACAAGAGATCATGGAAAAATGGCTTCTGTGCCTTTGTGCAAGTTTCTTTGCATAAAGCCCATCCCATAGCACATACTATCTTGAGCCTCTTGCACAACAGAGTATCACAGCATTTGGGCCTTGCACAGAACTGGTGCAGGGTTCCTGGGCAGCGCTGCATTCACACAGTGCTTCAGGAATGTTACAATTCCTAGGGTTATAAATCTTGGCCCATATACTGACAAGCAGCTCCTCATCTACTGGAGGTTTAGCTACTAGAGGTAGAAATGAACACCAAGGTTGCTGTTCCTGCAAGTCTTCTTTCAGCCAGAACTTAATCAATAACAGAATCCACAAAAAACAGAAAACTTATGAGTATACTTCATAGAACTCCTAAATGTACATTCTCCAGGATTATTAGTTGTCACTGCAATAAAGATGATGCGAGCAGGGAAGTAACTACTTGAAATATGTGAAAGGATTTCCTGTTGATTACTGGTTTCTTAGTTTTCATTGAATATTAATAGAAACAAATTCCAGAAATTAAACTTATGAAGGCTGTGGAAATGAATCACAAAACCATTTGACATATGGAGATAGAATTTGTTGTATCTATGACTAGCCATTCATTAGAGGTCTTATTTTCGCTTTGTGAATGACAAAGGATGTCTGAATATGGTTATTTAATTACTTGAATGTTTGCTCTCAAATGTTCGAATTAGAAATGATTTAGATGAAATAAACCCCATAGGAAAAGCTATCAAAAACATTAATTTAAATAGAAAATAGTTTGTGTGCTGCACTTCTTATGCAGATTTATTTGTTGCCTTTAACAACAGTAAGCAACGCTGCAGGAAAAAGTTAATGTATTGCAAAACATCAGTTCTTGTCAGCGAAATTCCTCCAAAGACCTCCAACTATTGATGTGGAATTTTGAATTGTCAAGCTGAAGTGCTGAATATTATGTATTTTTGTTGGTTTCTCAGACCAATGCTAATGGTACAACATAGCATTTTACGAATGCATATTTTCTGCCACCAAGCATACTTTATCTGCACTTCATAGAAAAGGAGTTCAGGCCACTACTGGGGTCCAGATCCCCAAAAATAGTGATAGAGTTATCACTCCACATAGGGGATAGTGTTCCTCTCTTTCAGTGGGGATAGTGTGAATTGATGAGGGCTTCTGTCCTAGGATTCTCCACCCAGTTTCCCTTTTCCTTGGATCTGCAAATGACATTCCAAATCCCAGAGTATCCTCCTCCTGGCTGGTTCTTCCAGTCCTGTCATTTGGCCCTTCAAGTCTGTTTTGCCATCCATCAAGATGATGGCTGATCTTCTACCTCAGCTTCATTTGCCTGCACCATGCCCATATCCCTCAATTCCCATAATATCCAGGACCATTGATCTTTGTTACCATTTCCAGCAGCAGTGATGTACAGGCACTAACAACGTGCAACCTGACTAGTAACAATGGTAAAATTTAAAAATAAAACAAAGCCTCGATTTCTGTAAATATTTTAGTAATAAACAGATACAGAATACTCCAAGTAATGTTGTTACAACAACTGGATACAATTGGACATAAACTTAAAGACTTTGGCCAAGCAATTGCTCCACGCCACTTTTTTGGGTGCCAAATCAGTATTATAAAACTGTTTCTGAAAATCATAAAGAACAAGAAATTTAATTTCGAGGTTTACAAAATAGTGTTTTGTAAACCTCAGTAGATGAAGTCTTCCCTTCTTGAGTATAGGGTTAGGTGACCTCCCTAAAATAGCAGTGAGCAGCAGACAGTGAGATGTGGAAGAGATAAAAGCCACAGGCTAGAATGGTGCCACCATGGAAGCTAAGAACAACTGTTACCCTGACCTCCATAAGTAAAGCACATATGAGAGGCTGTACTTGGGGTTGCAGATGGTACTTATAGAAACACAGGAAGAGGCCATTCAGCCCAGAGGGTCCATGCAGATTCTCGGGGTAGTAATCCTATTAGTACCACTCCCCTCCTCTCTATTTCCCTGTACCCCAGTAACTCATTCTCTCACATGCCCTTTAATACCCCTTTGTTTCTTTCTGCCAATGAATGCACAGTATCCAATTAACCTACTGGCACATTTTTGGGATATGGAAGGAACCCAGAATTCCCAGAGGAACCCATATGGTCAAAGAGAGAACATGTAAACTCTACACTGACAGCATCCAAAGACAGGATCAGACCTTGGTCCCTGGAGCTATGAAGCAACAGCACAAGCTGCTACCCCACCATGACACCAATTTAACTCCAATCTCTTTTATTTCAACAAGATCTCAAAGGGTAAAACATCTTTTGGTGATGCAGAGTTACAGTTTCAAGGTATGATTCTCTTTATGCCACTTTAGCTGATCATTGCTCTACTGAGTTAACTGGGAATCCCTTTGCTATCAGCATTCAATAACCCTTACTATAAAGAGCACAGAATCAGATATTTTTTTCTCCCAGGGTCAGAATTGGCTGACATTCACTTTTTATGCTCATACATGAGCAGAGCTTGAGTAAACCGGAGGAACAGAAGCATGCTGGAACTGTTAATCAGTATGAGTAATTTAGAAAAGATAATTGAAATAAAATGGTTTTATACAAAATTAATTTATTTGAGATATGGAAAGGACATATCAAAGATTTTAACTGTCTGATAATATCAGTTATTTAAATGTATGGTTTTGGTCCATTTCAGTCTGGTATAAATAACTTTTAGCACAGAGTATATATGGGATTTGTCAGTGTTCTTATTTATGTTCTTATTGTGGGCAAAAGAAATGTCTTCTTAATAGAGGACTGCAAACCTGCTCATGTTTTTAAATTTTGATACACCATTTGCTTAAATTCTGATACTGCTATTTGCTTTATTTTTGTAATCCCATATGATCTGTTTCTTCTCTCCAGTTATTTTGAACAGAAAATATTCCTCAGATATGCATCCTTGAACTATGCTTTTGGAACCTCATGGCTGCAATTATGATTTCAACTTCAGCATGACTAGCAATCCAGACTGGAGTAAGGAGCCAAAGATGGATTGCGTATCAAGAGTCACCTCTTCATTTCTTGAAATTCAGTAAGCATATAGGACCACCTGAGGATGTAAGCTTTAAGCTACTTCTCCAATGCATGGCATTGGCCATTATTTTCTGTTGATAGTCACACACAGTGAGCTTAGCCTTTGTGGTTGATCAAGAGCTCGATGTTCACATATGGAGTTCAAAGTGCCAAATAACTGTAGTCTATTGCCTAGAAACTGGATTGCTTCTAAATGTGACCCCCTAATCCTAAATATCCCTGTGGCAAGCCCATGTCAGAACATTTAATGTTCCAGATCATAGTCACTAATCAGTACCTTATGCACCTTTTACATGCACTGAACTATTTATAGATAGCACCCTGGCCTGCTCAGTTACTTTATATTTTTATATTGCTTGAGTATTTTTAAATGTTATGTACTATAAGTACTTGTGTTTTAGGATGTTTTAATCCTTTTGTCTTTCTAATGTTAATTTTATGAGTTTGAATATTTCTAAATTATTTTGAATATCAGAAGTATTCGATAATTTAACAAATTTGGCTTGGATGGAAGTCAAGACTGACAAACATACACATGTGCACACACGTGATCCCAATACATGGCCAAAGGGCTTTTCATCACACATGGCTTTAGCAGGAAGGAATGAACCAAATTCCAACCATAACAACACCGAAGAATTACATTGAGTAAATACATACTTTGTTCATTAGTGACTGGCAAGCATTGCACCTGCTAATGACTATTAATTTTGGGACATCAGGGTATGAGGGCAACTCTGACAAAATTCTGGCAAAAAGTGCTAATATGGCTATGTTACTAGATTAGTAATCCAAAGAAAGCTACTGAAAGGAATGCATCCCAATCCCTTTCCTTTCAGTTGCATTCTAAAAGGGAGTGGACACATAAGTGTTTCTTCCTTAAGGAAAGACATTCCAAATTATTCAATCTGAATGTAACACCAGCCGAGCCTAAACCTGAAGTGCGGGCTCTTGAAAATGCGGTACCCATTGGATGTTCAGAGAAAAGTGCGCTACTCTAAGCAATTTTTTAAACAACACAACCTAATAATAATAAACAAAACTAACTAAAACATTGTAAGGTTAGTGAAATCAATACAGAAATGCCACACCATTCTCTCACTTCAAGGCAAAGTGTGAAATGATTTGGAATTGTCAATCTTATCCTGAAATACCTCAAATCGAAACAGATATCAAAAAGTTAAATCAAAGACTGAAATGCAAATAAAAACATCTTCAAATTTGAAATGAAAATGAAATCTTTGTAAAAACTTCAGAAGAGAGTGACCTTGATGATTTTAGTTAAGGAAAGTGCACAGAAGAGGGTTTTACAAATTTAGAAGAATAGCACTGCGAGTCATTTTCCAAGGACATGCAGGAGATGGTGACTGAAGAATGGCTGCTATTGATAGTAGATCAGGGTTTGTGATATTACTGTGCATTTCTAACTTTTTCCCTACTTTCAGATTTTGTGGCATTGTGTTTATTTTTATTGATTAATGTTACTGATCACTTGTGCTGTATAATTATTGACCATCTTAGTATCTCTGCAGATATGTTGAGCACAGTTCAGAAAATTCCACATCCCCAATTCCAAATTAAAGTTTCTGCTAGAAAACAAGAGCCTAAGATAAAAAAATTTCCTGAAATATGCTCACAGCCTGACGCAAATGTACTTAAGTAGAAGTACTGAGTGACCATTTATAAATACAAATTTGGACTTTCAGAATGAACGATTAAATGGAATGTCATACATAAGCTGAGGCAACACAAGAGTTTAAGTAACCTTACTTTATCTTTATTAACATAACTGAACTTTTAAAAAAAAATATTGACCTTTGCAATACATGCTTAACATTTAATGAAAAAAAATCATGAGGATTCTGATGGTTCAGTGGTTACATGTCCATTATGTTTGTTTTGAGCTCTTTTGATCATGAACATTTCTTGCTTCAGTTTCTCACGGACATGCAATTCACTTGGACCCCTCCCTCTGGCCTCATCTTCTCTTAATTTATTCATTGCTAACTGCCAAAGAGACATTGCATGCCTCAATTTTTCTACTCCTCTCATTCACTCCACTCACTAAGAACCAATACTGACATTGTTATCAAACCTGCCGACAAGGATAGCGCTGTTGTGGTCTGACAAATTGGCCTCTATATTAAAGAGGCCAAACATAACTCTCAGACATATCCTCATACCTACCTCTGGACCACGACACCACAATCAAACATCGGGGTATTATCTCTTCTCACAGACCTAATTTCCTCAGGAGATCTTCCCTCCTCAACTTCCAAGCTTGCAGTTGACCCAACCCCACACTGCCTGTTTCTACCTTCTGCCCAAGATTCACATGCAGGAATGTTCAGGAAGACCCATTGTTTCAGCCTGCTCTTGCCCCAAAGTTATTTCTTCCTATGCTGACTCTATTCTTTCTCCTCTGGTCCAGACCCTCGCCAATTGCATCTGTAAAACTGGGTGCCCTCTGTGGCTTCAACCATGTCCAATTCCCTGGTTCTAATCAGTTCATCTCCACAATGAATATATAATCATTCTACAGAGAGAGTCTGAGGGCCCTCCTCTTCTTCCTGGAGCAAAAGCGCAACAGTTCCCCTCCACCAATACACTCATACACCTGGTGGAACTTGTCCTCACATTAAACAATTTCTCCTTCAACTCTACTTACTTTCTCCAGATCTAAGGTGTAGCTATAGGCACTCGCATAGGCCCAAGCAACACCCGTCTTGTTGTGGAATACATGGAACAGTCTTTGTTTTGGTCCTACTTAGATCTACTTGCCCGACTCTTTTGCCTGTACATTGACAACTGCATTAATGCTTCCTGCTCTTATACAGGGCTTGAAAATTTCATTACCTTTGCAGCCAAATTCCACCCTGCTCTCACCTCCACATAGTCCATCTCTAACTCCTCCCTTCCCTTTCTGGATCTCTCCATCTTAGAGGATAGGCTAACCACCAACATCCACTACAAGCCCAGACTCCCACAGCTTCCTAGATTATACTTCCTTGCACCCTGCCTCATGCAAGGACTCAATTCTATTCTCTCAGTTCCTCTGTCTCCGTGGCTTTGCTCTGATGATGGGACATTCCACACAGGTGCCCCTGAAGTGTCTTCCTTATTCCTTGATCATGGCTTCTCCTCTACCATAGTGGACAAAGCACTTGATCACAGTTCATCTATTTCCTGCTCCTCTACCCTCACTCCTTCTCTTCCTGGTCAAAACAAGACCAGGGTTCCCTGGTCCTTACTATCCATGTCAACAGTCTCCGCAATCGATGCATTATCTTCCACAATTTATGCCTACTTCAGCAAGATTCCACCATCAGACACATATTCCCCTGCCCTTTCAGAATTTCATAGGGATCACTCCCTTGCACTTCTTCCAATCTAGTGTACTGCATTCAGCATTCACAACATGGCGTCCTGTGCATTGGAGAAGCCAAATAGATTGGATGGTCGTTTTTTGGAGCACATGGACTCAATCCGCAGGAATGACCCTGAGCTTCCAGTTGCCTGTCCCTTTAATTTACCATCCCATTCCCACTCTCACTCTGTGGCCCCTGTATTGTTACAAGAAGACCCAACACAAATTCGAGGAATAACACCTCATCTTCTATCTGGGCATGATGCAGCCTTCCAGAATCACTATTAATTTTTCTAACCTTAGATAACATGCTCTTTTTTCCTGTCTATACAAGAACCATTTCTGCCTGCCATCCTTTTCTATTGTCCTCTCTGTCTGTTGTCTGGCCTGCTGGGTATGTCCCAGAAAGCCAGAACCACATCAGCAACAAATTACACAGCCATAGCTGCTTAATATGATCCCATCTGAACACTAACTTCACTCTAATGTAGAAATTACTTTTGTCCCACCTAAACTTTACTGCTACCTAGATTAATTTGTTTCTGTTTCTCAGGTCTTATGAAGGGTCCCTCATCTGAAACGTTAACTGTTTCTTTTTCTATAGATGTTGCCTGATCTGCTTAGTTTTCCCAACATTTTCCATCTTTCTGTTTTAATATCATTTTAGCATAGTTTTTATATCATTTTATATTCTTATGCTACTCCTATAAGTCAGGCTTGCTGGACAGATCCCACAATATTTACACATTACACAGACCAAGAAACTTAATATACTGGTAACTGCCACCATTAAGCCATTTTGACTCACCTGATCACAGACATTCCCTTTGTTCTACACATCCCTCCCCCACCTTCTCTTTTACTGAAGTGGGGGAAGGATGTGTAGAACAAAGGGAACGTCTATGATTGGGTGAGTCAAAATGGCTTAATGGTGGCAGTTACTTCCCTTTCCCAGTTCGAATGAGGGGTCACAGACCCAAAACATTGACTGTTTCTCTTTCTACAGATGCTGTCTGACCTGCTGAGATTATCCAACATTTTCTGTATTTAGTTCAGATTTCCAGTACCTGCAATTTTTTTTAAATTTTCATTTCTTCAGTTTCTAATGTGTTATGAGAAATTGATTCAGGCAGGACAGCAAAGAAGTACTACCTTTTTCCACAGAGGAAATGAAATATGCATGGTTAATACTTCAGACTGTGGTCTAACAATTGGAAAATATAAATTGAAATTCACAAGAGATCTGGATTCAGTTAAACTATGATATCTCCGATATTCACTTATACTTATTGTTTAGTTCACACCTCAAGAATCACCACCTGAATGCAGCACCAGAAATTTGTTGAAGTCTGTCCCACAGCATGAATCATCATCTCAAAAGGGAAATGGTAAGAAAACTGAAACTAAAATTAATTTCATTTTAATCTTGCAGATTAATTTCTCTGGCATTTGTTTATATTAATAGCCACAGAACTAAGCTTTGAATTGTAAAATACATAAATCATACCCCAAGGAGTCTTTGGAATTAATCAATCATATATTCTCAAGGATATGAACATAAATGCAAATTCTATTCTTTGATTTACAAATTTCTCCAAATAGAAGCAAATTAAATCAAACATCTGTCAAACCTTTTCAGAAAAGTAGAACTTATTAATAAACACAAGGCCTTTCTTTCCACAAACTATTGTTACCAGCCAGAGTTAGGAACTGGGCTGATTCGCTCAATCAACTATGAGCCTAATGCCCAGAAAGCATTTCAACTTAGTTTTGGCCAATGTCCTTTTAATATACGGTATGCAAGATAAGTGTTTCACTGTACCTTGGTACATGTGACAATAATAAACCAATTTAGTTTACCAATCTATGGCTACTTTGACTTTCTTACTCTGTTCCTCCCTTCGATACAAAATTGAGATTGCTACTACAATGAGTTAATGTACTACTTCTGCCTTTCTCCTCTACAATGTGAGTGCAGTCTCGTATCTCAGTCAGTCAGTCATGATGGATTTCCCTTTCTTTGAGAGTTTTAATTCATTCTAATCTCCTTTTATTTCTAGTACTTTTCTAATACCATGATTCTTACAGTCAACCTTGTCTCAATGGTAACACTATTAATTCATGCTGAAATTTTCGTGGTATGTTAAAAGGGTGTTACATTATCAGAGGTACTGGCCTATAAACTCTTCTCCTTTTTACCTACATTAAGAGAGTTCTGTGTAGTGCACTGGCACTCTTTTAATAAGTCCCATCAGGTTCACAGCCTTTTATTGCAAGGTTTCTCTGTGTAATGATGCACTATCAGTTTCAGTATTCCCCATTGTTTCAGTCAAGATCATGCAGCTACTGGCAGCTACAACCTTTGGAGCCAACCTTTAAAAGGATACATGCATAATATAAGCAGAACTCTTCCAACTACTGGACAATGGTTTTTCAAAAATGGCTGCTACAATGATGAAAGAAGGGTGGGTACTCCGCAGGTCACAGATTGGGGCTTGGTCAGGCTGGTGGAAAACATTACCCAAAGGAGGGATGTGCTCTGTGCTAGGAAGCCACAGAGATGCTCCAGAACTTGAGCAGATGCTCCAGGTATTCGTGGCAGAAGTTTGCCATGGAGGTTCTGGTAAGGAGTAACAATCCTGGGTGCAGTCGATGAATGCCTGTGCTTTGGTGAAGCCTGCAATAATACCGAATTCCAATGTCTATTCTGCCTGCTTCTGAGCTGAAGGAAAAGTGGATGAAGTCTTCTCTTCTTAAGGTCATAGCTTGGGTGATCTCCCTGATGAAGCAATGAGCAACAAACTGTGGAATGTGGCATAGATAACCAACAGTGGCTTGGAATGATCCTGAAGCTGGGAAGCTGAGAATGACTGTGACCATGACTTTGTGGGAGGAATCCAGGCACATATGTGAGGCAGTATTTGAGGTCACAGGTCTCAGTGAGGACTATCTTGGTGAAGAAAAGCCTGCATTACTCTGTCCCTCAGAGAAGTCTACATATGAGCATGTGTCCTTGTAAATTCTGGGTGATGAACCGTTCTATACCTCCTCCCACACAATCTCCATGACTGCCTGTGATATCTCAGTTGCATCCACATGCTATCCAGCAAGAGAGGTCTTGACATACATCATTTTAAAGTCAGTTTGGTTGCAGAAAAGTTGTTATGATGCAAGGAATGCTCAGTCTTGGGTATAAACAATGTGCAGAGTAAGCAGTGAAGCAACAGAGTTGGTAGAACAGCCTGGAAAAAATTTGCAAATTTTAGTGTTGGACTTTTTAATAGCATGGTTTCAGGAAAAAAAGGATTAGCAAATGCAGGTCGATCTGAGAGTAAACAAAACATGCTGCTTTTCAGACCAGTGAGGTTGCAAGTCAGAGTGTTGCACTGCAGTTGACATCATCTGGGAAGTTTTATGCTGGAATCATGTTTCTGGTATTAACAAAAATGCTGAAGGAGAGTCAGGTGTTGAATTCTCTAGGTGCTAAGAGGCCTGGAAATGGGTGTAATTTTGCTCCGATCTTGGTTTAAGCCATTTTCAACTGCATAGCAATTTTATTTTAGCATTGCGAGGACAAATATTTAGGCTGTGTCTCTGATAACATAACTGACTCAAACGTATTTGTGACCCAAACAACATTACTAACTCAGATGATCTTATCATGCCTTTCATTGTATATAGTCAGTTTCTGCAATCAGCAAATTAGCTGCCACATTTCTCTACATAATACACACAAAAACTAGAATTCATTAACTGTAAAGCACTTTTGGCCCTCTTGAAATTGGGAAACTATTATATCAATGCATTCCATTTCTTTTTCATTTCCTAAATTCAGGAACCCAGTAATTCCACTCCTTCTATACCCCATGTACAATCTGACCTAACATGGATTCTCGTCCACAAATTTAATCACCATAAGAAAAATATCTGTATCAAAGCTCTTGTTACCCACATACAATGTTGCAAAACTGCAAGAATATTCCATTCATTCTCATATTCCCAACTATTCTACACTGGCCTACTGCCCATGCTCCAGTCCCAAACTTCTGTATGCCAGCTTTTATAGTTATCTTCACCACCTGCTTGTTATCACTGGGCACCTTCCAAAAACACAATCAATGAATTAAGATACCATCTGCTACCTTCAGTAAATGAATATATGGCACAGAAACAATGCTGGTAGCCTGCTTTGCAATGAACCAATCAACAAACCTCTTTTCACCTTGACACTTTTTAATGCTTAGCACAGTATGCATACCATTCATTCCATAAGCTTTCAGATCAATTTAAGAGAAATAAATATGATTTTTACAGAACAAAAACATCATTATAAACCACAAACTGACTCATTCAAACTTAATGCATGCAGTGCATATAGCAGAATGAGTCATGGAACAGTAAAAATATCAGAATGAAAAATAACCCTCTGTGGCAATTCATCTCATTATTTTTATAGTTTTGATAATATGCCAATTATAAAGCTCTAAAAGTATTTTATTATTTGTTTTTGTTTAATTTTTCTGAAAGACATGGATTTCTCTGCAATAATGACAACTGGCTAATAATGAACATATAATTGAAATCAGTGTTCAACAGTTTTAATTTAATTTCCCTAATTCATTGACATTGTCCCCTTGGGTTTATCCATTTGTGTATTAATATATAACAAGATCAACCTAAAGGGACGACGTCAAGGAATTAGTATATAACTATACCAACCTAAAGAAACAATGTCAAAGAGTAGGGAAAGAAGTGGCGTAATGAGGAAGGGCATTGTAATATTTATGAAATGCAACAAACAGATCAATACCCTGCTTTCAATTACAGCAAACAGGAATACAAAGTAAGAATTACAATCAGATTCATTTCATTCAATTTGTCCTTGTACAATAAAAAAATAACAAAACAATGACCTAGAAATTCATTAACATCCTTAGGGGTGCATTAATCCATTGTTAGATATCCTGCCGTCTTGACTGTTAGCTTAAAAATTGGGGCCAAGAACAATGAATGCCATTGAACAACAATTACACATGACCCTCTTGCACCATGTCACTATTGGATATGTAAAGAAACATAGTAGGGAGGTTTGGGCTGGCCAGGTCTTTGGGGGGAGGGGGGCGGGTGTGTGGAGTGAAGCCACATTTCACGGGAAGGAGGTTTGGAAGTCACATCATTGAAACATAGTGTGGGTACATGATCAGGATCTTGAATTGAGATCTGAGGGTTGAGAGTGCTTGTGGATTGAAGCCTGGGTCAAAGGTTTAAAGGGTAGGAAGGAGTCACAGAGAATTAAGGGGTGGGATGGTATCATATCAGAGAATCAAGGCCAGGTAAGGTAGCCCGCAGGAAGAATCAGGCTTTGGAGAGAACAGGTAAGTCATCGTCATGTTTGGGAAGAGTGTGTCTGAGGTTTGCACTGAGGGGCTACATATTCATATGAAAAGCATGGAGGGATAAGAGCTGGTCACTCCAAGAATTGTGTTGCTTTCTTGAGTTAAGCTTCATATCAAAGGTGGTCAGAGCCTAGGACCAAGTTTTTTGAACATAGAACATTACAGCACAGTACAGGCCCTTCGGCTCATGATGTTGTGCTGACATTTTATCCTGCTCTAAGATCGATACAACTTTTCACTCCCACATGGCCCTCCATTTTTATATCATTCATGTGCCTAAGGGTCTCTTAAATGTCCCTAACATATCTGGCCTCCACCACCTCTGCCAGCAGTGCGTTCCACGCACCCACCACTCTCTGTATAAAAAAAAACTTACCTATACTTTCGTCCAATCACCTTAAAATTATGCCTCTGCATCCTATCAATGTCCTGTTGTAAACTACCACAACCTTCTACACTATCCACAACACCACCAACCTTCATGTCATCTGCAAACTTACTAACCCACCCTTCCACATCCTCATCCAAGTCTTTCATAAAAAAAACACAAAGAGCAGGGTTGCCAGAACAGATCCCTGCAGAACACCACTGAAGTTTGTATGTCTTTTAATGAGATAAATCTTGCTGAGGTGGAGTTCAGCTATTGAAACTTCAGTAAGTTCCCAACTTACACATAGGAAATGGCACCTACAGAAATCTAATTTACTGAGTGACAGATGACACTTCACACATCCATTCTTGCTACAATTCCCCCGCATTATGCCAGGGAATTGCCTCTCCACTACTATGTCATCTTAGTTTTGTAGGCATCATAAATTTTAATGGGGATTCCAGGCCTGTGGATTGGGAGGGACAAAGAGTGTTAAGTGCTTACGTTTTAGTTATTTTAATGTTTATAATTATTTCTGTGTTTTGTAAGTTTTACTTAAGATTATATTTCATATATTAAAATTGAAATAATTATGTGAACGTCAGAAAGTTAAATTCACTTTAAACTTTAGCAGGAGATAAATCTCCACCCTTAGCTTTGTTTATTGTCAAAGACTACATTCCAGAGGCATGCCACAGCACTATGCCAGCTAAAGTCAAGTCACTGTTAAGACTTTGCTGGCCAACTCCAGGGTGCAGAGGGCCAGGTGAGTCTGGAAGAAGGGACCATGGACCAGTTCAGCAAGATCTATTCAAATCTAGAGAGAAAATCAAATCAGTCACTGCAAAAAAGTTACATTTATATATGAATCATAAAGGAGATATGTGGATTAAAATCAAAGAACAGACTGTACTATGCTTGGTATTGTGCAAATTGAGGTTACAGTTGGATCAGTTGTAATATCATTAAATGGCAGGCACTTTAAAAAGGCCATGTAGCCTAGTCCTCCTCCTAATTGCATGTTCATATATTATAACCGGAATATCAAGGCACAAGTCAACAGCATGATGGAATATTCTCCATTTGTATGGATGAGTGGAGCTCCAGCAGCTCTCAAGAAGCCATACAAAGTAGCAGCCTGACTGGTACCCCTTCCACCACCCTAAATATCCATTCCCTCCACTACTAATGCACAGCTTCTGCAGTGTGCACGACCTCCAAAATACACAACAGTTGCTTGTCCTTGACCTCTCCCACTAAGGACAAAGGCAGAAGGTGCATGGAAATATACCTTCCTAACTTGAAAATATATCAGCAGTCCTTCATTGCTAAAAAAAAATCCATCAGTGCCTCTGACAAAAAATTATATATTCCATTTACATTATAGAGCAGATGTGTGAAAGTGATTTGGAAATATTAGCATCTGGGAGTAGGTTTTTGTTAATATTTTCCTTTTCCAATGATCTTGTTAGACAATCTTTAATAGCCTGGCCTTAATATTCATCCTGGTGGGTGTTGCTTCCATACTTATGGAGTGCAGTATACTTTACTTGCCTCAGCCTACCAGCTTTTAATCATATGTTAGGTCTTCTGTAGCACTCATTTTAAAGAGGATGCCTGCCCCATCCTCTTTAAAACGAGTGCCCTTGTAAGATTTGCACAGAGATTAAATCATTTATAAAACTGAATAGCATTTCTCTGCTGAAATAGTGAGGAGTTCTGATGCAGGGTTTCAATCCAAAACATCAACAATTCCTTTCCTCCCACAGCTGATGCTCAACCCGCTGAGTTCCTCCAGCAGATTGTTTGTTGTATTAAAGATTGGATATTTTTCTTATTTAAAATAAACTTACTATTGCTTAAGTACAGCGTACACTGAAATATTTTGTGTGTGTGCTTAGAGCTTATTTAATTTTCATTGACTGGAATTTCTAATGAGCACTTCAGTGCTATTTGTCTACTTACCTTTTTATACTAACTAACTTGGATGGCTTCCTAATAACATAAATTGCATGTAGTTAGTTAAAAGAAAATTAATGCCCCATCTTATTGATATTGTTTGTCATGAATATATAGAGATGATTGGTTTTGGTTACTGTAAAACTGAAATTACTAATGCTGATACGAGCAGAGTAAAACTTAAGCCCTTGAGCAGCATTTTTCATCAATAGAAGCATTTATCCATTTAAAATAGCTAAATGCCCTGTTAAAAAAGCTAACAAAGGAATGTTCAGAGCATTCATTCATCAACACTATAATATGTCTTAAATGTTAGATAGAACATTTTACAAAAGATTTCTCAAAAGATATTTATGATTTTTCAAGAAACTTAGAATCATGAAAACGCCAATTAGAGATAGCCTAAGGTATTTCCTATGCCATATGCAAGTCAATCCCGAGTATATTGATTGGAAAACTAAAAACAGTAAGGTGAGAAAGTAATTTTTTAAAGAAATTGCCATAAACTAATTTGCATCTTTCCACAGATGATCAATTGGTAAGTAGACTCTATTAGCAAGATTCAACTTTATTGACTAGGAAAGTCCCAAACTTAAGCTTTGACATGTTCTAAATTGACGATGACCTCAAGAGTTGGGGGGAACAGAACCCAGAAGTCACTAAGTTATGTAGGCTATATAGTGATTTACTCCTGGTCAATTTATAGTCTCGCCTTGCAAACTAATGTTCTTAAGTCAATAGTAGCATTAATGTAAAAATGAAGTCCAACAGTGTTTCATACGATCACAAAGACAACCCTCTACCACCACCCTCTATCTCCTATTGCCAAAGCAATTTTGGATCCAATTTACAAACTTGTCCTGGATCCCATGGGCCCTAATCTTTTAGATTCAAGGTCTCCCATGTGGGACCTGGTCAAGGCCTTACTGAAGTCCATATAAACCACATTTACTGCATTGTCCTCATCAATAAACTTTGTTATCTCGTCAAAAAATTCAATCAGATTGGTCAGACAGGATCTGCCCTTGACAAAGCCATATTGGCTATCTCTGATTTGACCCTGCTTTCCAAGTGATCATTAATCCTGTCCCTCAGAATTTTTCCAATAATGTCCCTATTACAGATGTCAGGCTCACAGGTCTATAACTACCAGGCTTTTCCCTGCTGCCCTTCTTGAAAAGCGTGCCAACATTTGACATCTTCCAGTCATCTGTAACCTGGCAAGTGACCAACAGAGTTTTAAAAATTTCATCCAGAGCTCCAGCAATCTCTTGCCTCCCATAGCAGCCTGGGATAAATCTCACCCAGCCCTGGGGACTAATCTACGTTTATGCCCACTAAGGCATTGAGTATCTCCTCTTCATTTATGGAGACTTGCACAAGAATTTCACCATCCCCTTTGCTGAAATCTTACAGTTACAAAGTCCATTTCCTTTGTGAATACAAATGAAAAGTACTCCTCCTGGCTCCACACACAGAATGCTCCTGTTGTCTCCAATGGGCTCTACTCTTTCTTTCCCTGGTTATTCTTTTGCCCTTAATATACTTATCAAATGCCTTTGGATTTACCTTAAATCCTGTCTGCCAGTGATATCTTGTGACCCCTCTGCCTTCCTAATTTCCTGTTTAAGCACCTCCCTTCACATAGACTGGAAACACAGGATATACTATATGGTGGGACAGTTGAGGAAGAGTGGAAGACTTTCAAAGAGATTTTTCACGGTGCTCAACAAAAGTATATTCCAGTTAAAAGCCAGGACAGCAAAGGGGAGAGCCAGCCTTAAATAACTAAGGAAATAAAAGAAGGCATCCAGCTAAAAGCTCATGCATACAAAGTCACCAAGAGTCGTGGGAAACTGGAAGATTGGGAAAACTTTAAAAAGCAACAAAGAACCACTAAGCAAGCGATAAGGAAAGGGAAGATAGATTATGAAAGTAAACTAGCATAATATATAAAAACAGATAGTAAAAGTTTTTACAATTATATAAAGCACAAAAGGATGGCTAAAGTGAATGTAGGACCCTTGGAAGATGAGAAGGGGGAATTAACACTGGGTAATGTGGAAATGGCAGAGCCTTGAACGACTATTTTGTGTCAGCCTTCACAGTGGAGGACATGTCTAACATGCCAAAGAGTGATGTTATGGATGCGATGGCATGTGAGGACCTCGATACAATCGCTGTCACTAAAGAGGTAGTGATGAGCAAACTAGTGGGCCTAAAGGTAGACAATTCCCCTGCTCCTGTTTGAATGCATCCCAGGGTACTGAAAGAAATGGCAGAAGTTATAGCAGACGTATTTGTGATAATTTACCAAAATTCTCTGGACTCTGGGAAGGTCCTGGTGGATTGGAAGACAATGAATGTCACACCACTCTTTAAAAAAGGATGGAGACAAAAGGCAGGTAACTATAGGCCAGTTAGCTTATCATCTGTAGTCAGGAAAATGCTTGACGCTATCATTAAGGAAGAAATAGCGAAATATCTGGAATAAAGTGGTCCCATCAGGCAGACTCAGCATAGATTCAGGAAGGGCAGGTCCTGTTTGACAAACTTACTGGAGTTCTTTGAGATATAATGAGCACAGTGGATAGAGGGGACCAGGGGAATGCTGTATACTTGGATTTCCAGAAAGCATTCGATAAGATGCTGCATAAAAGTCTTATCCATAAGATAAGGATGCACGGAGTTTGGGGTAATGTATTAGCATGGATAAAGGATTGGTTAACCAATAGAAGGCAGAGAGTTGGGATAAATGGGTGTTTCTCTGGTTGGCAATCAGTGGTGAGCAGGGTGATGCAGGGGTTGGTGCTGGGCCCGCAACTGTTCACGATATACATTAACGATTTGGAAGAGGGGACTGAGTGTAGCATATCCAAGTTTGCTGATGACACTAAATTCAGTGGAAAAGCAAATTGTGCAGATGATGCGGAAAATCTGCAGAGAGATATAGATGGGTTAAGTGAGTGGGCAAGGGTCTGGCAGATGGAGTACAATGTTGGTAAATGCAAGGTCATCTACTTTGGAAGGAAAAATAGAAAATCGGATTATTATTTAAATGGTGAAAGATTGCAGCATGCTGTTGTGCAGGGGGACTTGGGAGTGCTTGTGCATGAATCACAAAAGGTTGGTTTGCAGGTGCAACAGGTTATCAAGAAGGCAAATGGAATGTTAGCCTTCATTGCTAGGGGGATTGAATTTAAGAGCAGTGAGGTTATGCTGCAACTGTACAGGGTACTGGTGAGTCCACACCTGGAGACGCAGTTCTGGTCTCCTTACTCGAGGAAAGATATACTGGCTTTGGAGACGGTGCAGAAGAGGTTCACCAGGTCGATTCCAGAGATGAGGGGGTTCACATACGAGGAGCGATTGAGTCTCCTGGGACTATACTTGCTGGAATTCAGAAGAATGAGAGGGGATCTTATAGAAATAAAAAATTATGAAAGGGATAGATAAGGTAGATGCAGGAAAGTTGTTTCCACCGGTAAGTGAGACTAGAACTGGGGGACAAAGCCTCAAGATTCAGGGGAATATATTTAGGATGGAAATGAGGAGAAACTGCTTTTCACAAAGAGTAGTGAATCTGTGGAATTCTCTGCCCAGGGAAGCAGTAGAGGCTACCTCATTAAATATATTTAAGACACAGTTAGATTTTTGCATAGTGGGGGAATTAAGGGTTATGGGGGGAAAAAAAGCAAATAGGTGGATCTCAGTCTACCACCAAATCAGCCATGATCTTATAGAATGGCTGGGCAGGTTCAATGGGCTGGATCGCCCACTCCTGCTCCTATTTCACATGTTCTTCCAGTCACTTTTCAAAATTTCTTCAAGCTGCAGGCTCCAAAATAACCATTTCTGCCAATCTCAGTTGATGGTGTCAACAAACAATGACTTCTCATTCTGCATAAACACCATTAAGTCTGGTGACCTCAAGATTTCATCCTTGTTCCTCTTGTATTCTCATCAATATGCCAGCCCTCAGCAATATCATCCAAAAACACAGTACACTGACAACAACCAGCGGTGCACTCACTGCAACCTCTCTCAATTCCTCCAAATAATCCCTTTTTAAACTGACAGATTTCTTCTCTGAGATCCAGAACTGGATGAGCTGAAATTTCCTCAAACTACTAGGAAGAACAAAGCTACTGTCACCAGTCCTTGACCCTGGCCCTTCACTAACCACTGACTCAATCCTGGGTTGGGAGGGAACAAGAGTTTACCAAAGGGACTGAGGCATTACGTGATTTGCAGCAAAGTGGAGGGCGAATTTATGAAATGCATTCAAGATAGTTTCCTGGATCAACATCTGAGGAGCCAGGTAAAAAAAACAGGCCATTGTAAACCTAGTGTTGTACAATGAAATGATTGTCTTGTAATAAAAGAAGAGGACTAAGGATATCAGCATTGATCAAGTACTGGTGAACACTAGTAAAACTGCAAAAGGGATCTATCTGTAAGAATGAATCTAGTGAACCGGGTAAATTCACATTACAAATGAGAATTTTAGTCATGTGCCTACCACAGGGGCAGAACTAAACTGGCAATAGCTCATGCACTGCTGAATTGCTTCTACACAAAGAAAAGCCTTTCTTCCAGAGCTGTACCAGTGCTGAACACAGGCTTCTAATATGCTGCTCACCTGCATCCAAACCGGACCATGAACTCCCTCACCCTGATCCATGAGCTTGCCCCTCCTCCACCAATGGCCCCTCCACCCCATACATGGCCTAGGACTGATCCAGCTTTTTTGCCTTATGAGCTCAGCACTGGCACAACTCAGGAAGAAAGACAGCCACTGCCCCATTTCAAAAGTACTATGCACAATTAAAGCTAAACACATACTTAGAGAGAAATTAATAAATTGTTGTTCTTCATTGTCAATATTTTCAATGTTAAAAAATTGTATAAAGGGGTTATGAGTGGGCAAAGATGTGCAGATGGACAAATGGAACACAATGTGGAGAAAGATGCAGTTACCCACTTTGATAGAAAAACTGAAGAGTCGTATAGAGAGACAGGGAGATGTTTGTTATCATTGAAATCTTGGTGTCCTTCATTTATCACAAGGAGTTAATGTGCAATACAGTTAGCAATCAGGAAAGAAAAAGCAAATACCTTTCATGCAGGAACCAAACAACCTCAGCCAACAGTTGTTCCACATCTAATCATGAACGGTCGTGGACAATTAAACAGCTAACAGGAGGAGGAGGCTCCAAGAGTATTCCCATCCTCAAGGATGGTAGGCCCAGCATACAAGTCTGAAAGACAAGACTGAAGCATTCTGATTGGTTGAATCACATCCTGGTATGAAAAACTCCAATGCACAGGAACTCAAGAGGCTACAGAGAGTAGTGGACTCAGCGAGTTCCATCACAGGTACAGCTCTCCCCACCATCAAAGACATCTACAAAAGGCAATATCTCAGGAAGGCAACATCCATCATTAGGGACCCCCACCGTCTGGGGCATGCCCTCTTCTTGATGCTGCCATCAGGCAAGAGGTACAGGAACCTGAAGACCCACACCTCAAGGTTCAACAATAGCTTCTTCCCCACTGCCATCAGGTTCTTGAACTAACCTGAAAAACTTGATTAGAAATAGTCAGCATGGCTTTGTCAAGGGCAGGTCCTGCCTTACGAGCCTGATTAAATTTTTCGAGGATGTGACTAAACACATTGATGAAGGAAGAGTAGTAGATGTAGTGTATATGGATTTCAGCAAGGCATTTGATAAGGTACCCCATGCGAGGCTTATTGAGAAAGTAAGGAGGCATGGGATCCAAGGGGACATTGCTTTGTGGATCCAGAACTGACTTGCCCACAGAAGGCAAAGAGTGGTTGTTGAAAGGTCATATTCTGCATGGAGGTCAGTGACCAGTGGTGTGCCACAGGGATCTGTTCTGGGACCCTTACTCTTCGTGATTTTTATAAATGACCTGGATGAGGAAGTGGAGGGATGGGTTAGTAAGTTTGCTGATGACACAAAGGTCGGAGGTGTTGTGGATAGTGTGGAGGGCTGTCAGACGTTACAGCGGGACATAGGTAAGATGCAAAACTGGACTGAGAAGTGGCAGATAGACTTCAACCCAGATAAGTGTGAAGTGGTTCATTCTGGTAGGTCAAATATGATGACAGAATATAGTACTAATGGTAAGACTCTTGGCAGTGTGGAGGATCAGAGGGATCTTGGGGTCCGAGTCCATAGGACACTCAAAGCAGCTGCACAGGTTGACTCTGTGGTTAAGAAGGCATATGGTGTATTGTCCTTCATCAATCGGGGAATTGAATTTAGGAGCTAAGGGGTAATGTTGCAGCTATATAGGACCCTGATCAGACCCCACTTGGAGTACTGTGCTCAGTTCTGGTCGCCTCACTACAGGAAGGATGTGGAAGCCACAGAAAGGGTGCAAGGGAGATTTACAAGGATGTTGCCTGGATTGGGGAGTATGCCTTATGAAAACAGGTTGAGTGAACTCAGCCTTTTCTCCTTGGAGTGACAGAGGGCGAGGGGTGACCTGATAGAGATGTATAAAATGATGAGAGGCATTGATCGTGTGAATAGTCAGAGGCTTTTTCCCAGGGCTGAAATGGTTGCCACAAGAGGACACAGGTTTACGGTGCTGGGGAGTAGGTACAGAGGAGATGTCAGGGGTAAGTTTTTTTACTCAGAATGGTGAATGCGTGGAATGGGCTGCCGGCAACGGTGGTGGAGGTGGATACGATAAGATCTTTTAAGAGACTTTTGGATAGGTACATGGAGCTGAGAAAAATAGAGGGCTATGGGTAAGCCTATTGATTTCTAAGGTAGGGACATGTTCAGCACAACTTTGTGGCCAAAGGGCCTGTATGTGCTGTAGGTTTTCTATGTTTCTATGTAACTCTAACACTACCTCAGACTATATTCCTATTTCTCTTTTTTAACTTGCACTAATGTCATTATATTTTGTTTGTTTAGTCATGCAAGTTATTTTTAATTTATGTTAATTTAAGTTTATGTTAATTTATGTTTGTCATGTTTGTAATGTACCGTGCTGCAAAAAGCTCATTTTCATGGCATTTATACCGTGTATGTATGCCTATGACAATAAACATGAACTTGAAAACTGGCTTAGTGATAGGAGGCAGAGGGCAGTGGTGATGGTTGTTTTGCTTACTGGAAGTCTGTGACCAATGGTGTACTGCAGGGACCAGTCCTTCGACCTCTGTTGTTGTTCATATAGAATGTAGGTGGTCTGATTAGTAAGTTTGCTGATAACACCAACACTGGAGTCAGCTGGAAGTGTTGATGCACAGAGACACCTTGGGGTGTAAATTCATAGCTCCCTGAAAATGGTGACACAAGTGGGTAAGGTAGCGAAAAAGGCATTTGGCATACTGCCTTTATAGGCTGAGACATTGAGTATAAGAGTTGGGACGTCATGTTGCAACCATACAGATGATTGGTTAGGCTGCACTTGGAGTACTGAGTAGAGTTTTGGTCACCAAACTACGGGATGGATGTGGCAGCATTAGAAAGCATGGACAAGATATTCACCTGAATGGTGCCTGGAGTGGAGAGCTTTAATTACAAGGAGAGATTGGACAGGCTGTGTTTGTTCTTACTGGAACAAAGGAAACTGAGGGATGACCTTATGGAGGTTTACAAGATTATGAGGGGCATAGATAGGGTAGGGGGGTCAGTCTTTTTCCCATGGTAGGGGAGTCTAAAACTGGAAGGTATAGCTTTAAGGTTAGAGGGGAGAAATTTAAAGGAGATCAGAAAGGAATGTTTTTCCACAGAGAGGGTGGTGATTACATGGAACAAGCGGTTCAGGTGGTAGAGACAGATACAACACAACACTTAAAAGGCATTTGGACAAGAAAGGAGAAAAGGGATACAGGCCTAATGCAGGCAAATGGGATTAGCATTGGTAGGCATTACTGATAGCATTGATGAGTTGGGCTGAAGGGTCCATATCTGTGCTATACAGCTATGATTCTAAGACTCTAAACACTGTAATATTACATGAGAATATTGCAACATATTTAGGGACTAAAGTACCCTGGCATGAAGCACAAAGCAGAGCAAAGCAATTTAATCAGCTCAAAGTCCCCTAAAGATACAAAAATACATATGCATATATCCATCTGCAAGTAAGAAACTGGAAAAGTGCACTTGATATTTTATGAATGTGTAAACTTGACACTCGAGTCATTTAAGAATATAAACTTCTTTCCCCTCATCCATCCCACTTTGCTCTTCTACTTTTTGTCCCATCTGTAGATTTAAAATGATTGCTAATGCTTGAAGGAAATATTAGGTATGTTTAAATCTTACAATATCACTCTAAACGATAATTTCGTGGGCCAAGGAGACAAAGAAAATTTGAGAGTCAGTACTAAATTGATTGCATGATAGTTCTAACTTGCCTAAATACGCTGGTTGTACAGAAGTGTTAAATAATGAGGAGTAAATTAGAATTTATAAGCTGACTGCATTTGAACTATGCGAAAATAGAAACGTAAACACTTCGAATTGGTAAGTGACGATTGCAACAGGGAAGAAATGAGAAAGACCACGGTAAATAATTCCGTGATAGAAATGAAGTATTACACATCATGTCATATCACTAATCACAAATGGGCTTAGCAGGAGCAAGATTTCCTGTACGTTTCTGAAGATGCAGCACATAGACATCTGCTTGAATGAACCTGTCGGCTCTAGTGCTGGTTATTTGCGCCCTTTTAATAGAATCATCTTCTGAACGAAGCACGACGTAAATATTACGACTCCAATCCCGTGATCTTAAGATCTTGATTTAAGAGGTAGACAATACTGTTTCAAAAGGGGGAAGGGGAAATCATTGCAACAAAAAAAAGTTGGAGGGGGGGGGGAAGAGGTAAGAAGTAATCCGAGCGAACGGTGTGACTACTTGGTTTTAGATAATTAATGAAAACTGAGTCAAGTTTGGCAACTGGTCATTTTTCCCTCCGTGTCATCAATCGGTAAGTAAATATTAATGCACTGAAAATGTACTATTTACAGCGATTTACAATCACTTGACTTCCCCGATTTATTTGGAAGTTGTATTAGATTGCAAACGTGAACTGCTGCATAAAAGAATTCGCATTTTGAAAAATCAAGAAATGCCAAATACTACGGGATTGGTTGGACTTGTGTTTTTCTTCTTTTATTAAAAAAACAAATTAATTGAGTAAACTATCCGTAATGCTACCATCTCATTGAAGTACAAAGGAGATAGTTTTCTTGCCACATTCTTCCTCCCGTCCTCGTAGGATTAACCTGAGGTGGCTGCGGACAGGGAGGTGGGGACAAGTAGGTTTTATGAGGAGATCCTCCTCCTCCTCCTCTTCATACCCTTAAGGATTTGGTAACCAACTACTTTCCTCCGCCAACTCATTCATGGGACTCACCTCGGCTCTAAGTACTCCTTCTCTCTCGCCTCCACGTTGCTCGAACCAGTTCTTGGGAATCTCGCGTCCACGTCCTCCCGATTGATAGATACCGTTGGGCGAGACTCACTGTCGAAATGGCTCCTTACCCCCACAGTGGCATCAACCCGACAAGTCACTGTCCAGTTTTGGTACCTCTTCCCTGTGGACCACGTCCCCGCAGTCAACAATTTTATTCATTTTCTCCCCGAACCTTTGCCGAATACCCCGAGTCCTTGGCGTCTCTTCGAAATTCCCAATATTCTTAGCTGTTTGGTTTCATTGTGAAAAAAAAACGCAGTTTATGATGCATTTTTCCAGTCACATTTTTCCAAATTCGCGGCCATGGTATTTATGAGTCCAGATTATAGCCGCCGGGGTTCTTTTGCAAATATTACCAATCTTAAGTAAAATTTCTAGAAGAAAAACGTCTTTCCTCTTCAGCTTCAGTCTGTTTACAGATTACTCTGGTTCCCGTTGATTCCCTTCTCACCGAGCTTTTAGATACATTGGATCTTGAGGGGCTTTTTTTTCTGCGCTTCCTCCCTCAATTGTTGAACTTTTCGCTAATTTCTTGTCGCCATCCTGTATTCCCCAGTATTTACTGTTTTGCATTACCTTTCCATTACTCTAGGGACAATTTGCCTCATTCCCGGAGAGACCGATTATTCTCCCAAATTCCTTACTCTTCCACTTCTGGAATAATTCTGTCAACGTTTTCATAGATTTCCTGCTCTCTTTTTGATGCAACGGCTTTCAATTACATTTTCCACTACTTTAAGTAGCTTAAGATCAGCTACCCTACTTTTTTATAATTAAATTTCTCTTTATGATATTGCCTGGATTATTCTTCTAATTCCTCCACTCTCCAGTTTTTTTTTGCTTTACATTTTTTCTCATAAATTTTCAATTTCCTCCAGTGATATTCTTGGATTTGTAATTGTCGAAGCTACCCGCTGGCAGGCTGTTTTCCCTATTCCAAGGTTGCCGTCTCCGTCCATAACACTTTCATTCCGCTCGAGTTTTCCCGCCCTGCTCCCACTTTCAACGGTCAGGCTCGCGCTTCTGGCGTGCGACCATTGGAAGCACGTGATCCCAACCATTTCAAGCATCTGCAAGTACGACAGCCTTCTGACCAGAAGCAGCATTAGCTGGCTTCACCCTTACAGGCTAACTTTCCCCTTCCGTAGTGATACATCTGTAGTTATTGCATGTAAGCTCCTATTTTGTTTGTATTTAAAAGTCTAAGTTCAAGTGTGACAGAGATAAGCGCTTACCAGTTCAACTCCGGTGCAGGTAGGTTGAAAATGAAGCTTTCTGGCTTGTTTGAACGAGTATGTAAAATGGAAATTATTAATTATTTTACTCCTTGGGCTTCTTTAACCACGTATACCATTGCTGGTTTCTTCGTCCAGGTAAATTTGCTCCATGTAAACGTAACCATATGTTGACATATCACCAAGATTAATGTTATCAAGTACAACTAAGATTTTACATAATAACAC
The DNA here is from genome assembly GCF_009764475.1 of Pristis pectinata. Lineage (NCBI taxonomy): Eukaryota > Metazoa > Chordata > Chondrichthyes > Rhinopristiformes > Pristidae > Pristis > Pristis pectinata. Next base: position 13,807,387 of record NC_067423.1, read on the forward strand.
TAGAAACTAGGAAGGCTTGTAAAATATATCGTGTATGCACTTCAATCTTTAAATGTTTAAATCTCTAATGCACTGGAGTTCCAATTATGACTTTTATGCACCAGCTCTGTCTGATCATCTCACATCATGCTTACCAATATTTAGGCTACAATCCACTGCAATACAGAGGGAGTACTACGTTATCAGAATGCAGTCACTTGGCTAAAATATTAAACAAGGCTCATGTACTCTCTTCACTGGATGTAAATGGTCCTATGCTATTGTTACCAGGTCATGATCACAGTGGTGTTTGTGTAAGCTTGTTGTTTGCAAATTGGCTGCTTTATTTTCTATAAATCTGTGACTATATTTAATTAGTTATAAAGCACTTTAGATGTTCTGACATTGTGAAAAAGCATTATATTAATTCAGGTTTATCTTTATGTTAACACTGAAGTTTAGCATTGAGAATTATAGTGATTAAGATTTGATCTTAGCAGTTAACATTTAGGTTTATAATTCAAAGCTTGGCAATGCAGTTGTTGCTAGATGTGTCCTTTAAATTCTAACAGTCTATCTGCATATTTTCAATTTGTTCACATGCTTTACAGCTTGCTGTTGAATAATTTCTTTCAATAGTTTTGACAAAGGATGCCATGAAATGCAAATTACCACAGATCAACATCCAAAGCATCTAAATTATTTTAAAATGCAAGCAATTACGATAAATACAGCAGTCCTGATGCAGGGTTTCAACCCAAAATATTGACAATTGCTTTGCCCCCACAGTTGCTGCTCATTCTGCTGAGTTCCTCCAGCAGATTGTTTGTTGCTCTAGATTCCAGCATCTTCAGTCTCTTATGTCAGTAGTTACTACACCTCTGGTTTTCTTAAACCAAAATAATACACTTTGGCTACAGAGTCTGGCATCTTCTGTTATTGTTTTTGGCTACAAGGTATATTTAGAAATCTTTATTGTCAAGTTATTGCAATGATTTGTTAAAATTTGTGTTTAGAGATCGAAAGATCAAAACTTAAGTTGCTCAATAGAAAAAGTATAGTTCAAATATATCCTTTAGTTTTTACCATAATTTTAATTAAAATTTATTATCCACTCTTAGTGTTGAGTCTATGCCATTAATTTAAACATAAAATAAATGTTGAGATGAATATTATTTTGCACAGCTCAAAGACATAATTTTATGCCATCTGTGAAACAGAACAAAGCACAAATGAAATTTTAAAACTTCAAATTCCACACATTTGTAAATGTGAATATGTACATAGTGGAGCAAGGTTTCTGGAAGTGGGCATCTCATGACATGTTAAGTTGTTTTCTGCTATTTTAAGTTGCAACAAACTAATTATGGTGGGGTTGAGGGGCACTAAGCATCGAAGTTCTTGGTGAACAATGGGTATAATTTATCTGAGGAGATTTAAAGACTGTAAAAGAAATGAGGAACAAAGGAGCCAGGTGAATTCAGTTGTTACATCAAATGCAGATTGAGAAATGAAGAAAGATTGGACTGAGAGATAAAGGAAAAGAAGTAGGAAAAATATTTCTGATATTTTTAAAAAATCTCTAACAATTCACCATCTAAAGGAATGGTAAATTGATTTATTATTATCACATGTACTGAGGTACAGTGAAGAAATTTGTTTTGCATGCCAACTGTGTAGATCATTTCATCACATCAGTATACTGAGGTAGTACAAGGATAAAGCAATAACAGAATGCAGAATAAAGTGTTACAGTTAAAGAGAAAGTGCAGGCAGACAGTAAGGTGCAAGGCCATGACGAGGTAGATTGTGAGGTCAAGAGATCATCCTATCATACTAGGGGACTGTTCAATAGTCTTATAACAGTAGGATTGAAGCCGTCTTTGAGCCTGGTGGTGCGTGCTTTCAGGCTTTTGTATCTTCTGCCTGACAGGAGGGGGGAAAATAGAAAATGTCTGGGGTGGGTGTGGTTTTTAATTATATTGGCTGCTTTACTGAGGCAGTGAGAAGTGTAGACAGACTCTGTGGAGGGGATGCCATGTTGCGACACCATGCCACTAGGCTCTCTATCTCCTTCCTGTACTCCGACTCATCATTATTTGAGATTTGACCCACTATGGTGGTGTCATTTGCAAAGTCGTAGATGGAGTTAGAGCAGAATCTGGCCACACAGTCTTAGTGTATAGATTGGGGTTGAGGATGGAGCCTTGTGGGGCACCAGTGTTGGGGATAATCATGGCCGAGGTGTCGCTGCCTATCCTTGCTGATTGTGGTCAGGAAGTCAAGGATCCAGTTGCGAAGGGAGGTGTTGACACCCAGGTCGAGGAGTTTAGAGATGAGTTTGCGTGGAATTATGGTATTGACGGTTGAGCTGCAGTTAATAAATAATGGTCCGACATAGATGCTCCAGAGATGAGTGTAGGGCCAGGGAGATGGCGTCTGCCGTGGACCTATTTTGATGATAGGTGAATTGCAGTGGGTCGAGGTTGAAACCAGACACATTAAATTATTCATTTTCTGGGCAGAGAGATTAAAGAGCAATTGTGGCGACTCACCGTCTAGTCGGGCGAACCGGCTCGGCAGTCGGGTCGCGCGGCGTCGGAGCGACGAGGCCCAAGATGGCGGCGGGCCTCGTCTTTCCGAGCGACGGGGAGAACCCGCACGCGGGAAAGTCCTGATGACGTAGGACTTACATCATTGCCGGTTGTTTTGGGCGGGAACATTCTCCCTTAAAGGGCTCGCGCAAGGCGGGAAAATAAACCAGTTCTGTTTGGCAATCCTCCGAGTAGAGTCTTGTTTTATTCCGCGGTAGCAACCGCTACACAATCTTCATTATTTTCATGTTAAGAATACTTGCTTTGTTAATTACTAGGCTTTGTTTTCTGTGGTATGTTATGGCATTCTTTCAAAACTATTTTAAAAACATTTCAATATCCATCTCAATTAATGAACAATTAAAGTACAAATAAAGCAATATCCCAAAAATCACAGAGAGCTTAAGAAATCACAAGATGCAATTTTGTGAAGCCACTAACAGTGTTGAAATTGGCCAAGAATTTTTAGCAGTTTAGAATTCGTAGGGTATGTCTTCCTCACCACAATCTGCTTGCTGATTTGTATTATTATCAGTAATATTTTTAAATGTACATATAGACCACATAATTTCCTCTTGCATTGCACATGAAGAGTAAAGACAAAGAGTAGCCCTCTAGTGAAGTAAAGTGAGAGGCTGAGAGTAATTGGACTAGAGACAACACGCATATGGACACACACACGCACACATACTCTTCTTTACAAGGTCCCTTGCATTCTGTTGTTTTTATATATTTCATTATCAAATGCTATAACATTTTTACATTCACCTTTATATCGAAAAAAAATTATCTAATTTACTGTGCATGCTGTGATTACTTTGTATTCTGTTCATTGAGGGAGAGCATGATGTACAATGGTAATTCATATAGTTGGTTTACATTCTCAAGTTTTTTTTGCTTCATTTATTATTTTTTTGACTAAAGGCCAGCATTTATTGCCATCCCTAGCTAGCCTGGTGGCGGTAAGTCACTTTCTTGAATTTCTGCACAGTTTCTAGTGAAGGTATTCCCATAATGCTTTTGAAAAACAAGTTCCAAGATTTAGACCCAGCAGTGGTGAAATACTTTTGTGAAAGCTAGTATATCGTGTAATATTTCCAAGTCAGGATGGTGTGTACCCTGGAGGGGAATTTTTAATGCAAAAAAAATGCTGAAAGAAGTATATGGTGTAAGATTGATCATTGCTTTGACTACATTCTTTTGAAGTGTTTTACACTAGATCATGCAAAAATTATTTATCCAAAAATGCTTTTTACAGGAACTCCAAGCCCCATTGAGAACAGAGAAAGAAACAGTGTTTCTCCTTTTGATTGCAGAAGCTTTACTGAATCATGCAAAGTCTGAATCAGGAAATGTAAATGTCAGATTGTTGAGAAATTCTTAACAATATTAAAACCTTACTGGAAGTAGTATTGATGAACCCTAACTTTATCCTGACTTGTTTAGTCAGTTCTATCATATATCAAGTTCACACCATTACATTTATTTCCATACCAAGTCTCTTAGTAAAATTTTCTGGAGTAGTTGGGTGGTGTTGCCAGCAAGTTCTTGATTTCTACATTTACAAAATAAGTAATAGGAACATGAGAGGGCTGTTTGGCCCTTCAAACCTGCTTTGTCATTCCACAAATCATGGTTGACCTTAACCTCTGCTTCACTTTCCTTTTTCCCCATAATCTTCGACTCCCCTTTAGACCTAAAACCTATTTCAATCTTAAATATATTCAATGATACAGCAAGCTCAGTGCTATAGAATTCTGAAGATTCTCAACCATCTAAGAAATGTCTCTTCATCGCTGTCTTTTACGGATGACACCTTATTCTGAAACTATTCCCATTCTTTCTAAAATAAAGATATCATATTTGCAGTTTTCCAATTTGCTAGGACCACTCAAAAATCTAGGGAATTTTTAAATATCAGAACCAATGTATCTGCTATCTCTGCAACTATTTTTTTTAAGACTCTAGGATATAGACCATCAGCTCCAGGGGACATATCAGCTTTTAGTCCAGCGGACTTGTCAGCTTTTTGTTCCCTTAGTTTGCCTAGCCTTTTTCCCTTAAAGGTGGGGTTGTTTTAAGTTTCTCTCTCCAGTTTATCCTCCCACACACCCCCACCCGATTTTTTTTTTTTGTTTTCTTTTTTGAAGTGTCTTCTACTGTGAAGGAAGATACGAAATATTTGTTCAAAGTCTCTACCAGTTCCCATTATTAATTCCCCAGTCTCATCCTCCAAGCAGCCAATATTTAACGTCTGGGCTTTCAAGCTTGTGTATTTTCTCACAGAAGGTAGAAGAGAGAAAAGAGAATGGCTAGGGTGGCAGACATGCTTAGCAATTCTATTAGCCTTCCTGAAGCACCACGAAGATGGGACTGGATGGAAGGAAGTGACGAGCCTTTGATGTACTGGGCTGTGTTTACCACTGTCTGCAGATTCTGCCAATCCAGAGCAGAGATGCAACCCATCAGGATACTTTATATACCGTATTTGTAGACATTTGAGGGAATCCAAGTGGACATGCAAATCTCCTCAAATGCCTAAGAAAGTAAATGTGCTGATGTGCTTTCTTGATCACTGCATCAGTGTGGAGGGCTTGGTGAATTTGCCAAGCATTTGCCATATGGATGCCAATGTTGTTGACATGGCTGATAAGTGGTATCATTGGCGAACTTGAAGATTGAATTGGTGCTGTATCTGGCCACGCTGCCATGGGTATACAAGTTGCAGAGCATGGGACTGAGAACACAACCCTGGGGAGCACCAGTGTTGATGGTCAAAGTGGATGAAATGTTATGACCAATCCTAACTGACTGAAGTCTGCCGGTTAGAGTTGGGGCAAGGCCAAGGCCAACATTTATCTTGTGACTACTGCATGCATTTAGAATAATTAGCCTTTAATTTTTGTAATTTTACCACTCTCCCTACTCTGACGTTCTTTTTCAAGTGCACTCTTATTTTTCTACACCCTCTTTCTATTACACTCTAGTTATCATTGTGCATTTCACTACCCTGTATGAACATCTTAATAGAAACCCTACTAGAATATGAACATAAGTACTTCACAGCCTGGATGATGCCAAAGATTCAGAGTTTCAGCCATGATCATATTTAAGGCAGAGAAGGCTCAAAGAGGAGATGGGCCACTTGTGCTGCTATTTTTATGTTCTAATTTTAAATTGCTGCTTCTCTTAATTTTAAATTGCTGCTTCTCTTAATTTTTTCCTCTGGTCTCTATTTTCCTATGATCCTTATTTCATTTCTGGTGAGATGCTTTAAGATGGTAGATATTCATAGCCATACACTGGAAAAAGACCTGAACAGTTCCTCCCTTTTTAAAAGTTCATTCTTGGGTTATGGGTGTCAGTGGTGAGAGATTTTCAATATTGTGAAACTGAGTGGTTTGTTAGGCCACTTCTGAGGGGTGATTAATAATCAAGATCTGTGGGCAGACTGGAGTCGTATCTGACTAGACTGGACAAAGATGTTAAATTTCTTACCTAACGGGGATTAGATCATATTTGATAGCTATACTTAATATAACTTTTTAAATGCTTAGCCATCTTTTACTGATATCAAATTTTTATAAAACTTAACTCTAGTTTTCAACCTGCTAAAGTAGTTTTTAAACTTGCATTTTCTGCCTCTTAGGCAGTTCTTCAAGTTCAAGGATGATTTGCTTCCAATCTAGTTCTCAGTTTCCTGAGATGGCTAAACAACCCACAGACTCTGACACTGATGGAGGAGGAGGAATTCATAGGAGATCTGGGCTGATGGGTCATTTGTGATTTACCATTCTCCTTCAGCTATTTATGCTGGCCGCCTTTGTGCTCCTGATGAATGGACCTAAGGTTATCAATGCCATTCCAAATGCTCCTTCTCCATTTTGATCAGTGATGGGCCAGGAATTCCCACAAGTTAATGCAAATATTGACTTCTTAAATGAAGCTTCCTGAACATTTTTGAATCTTTTCCTCTTCCCACCTGATAATTTTGCCTTGACAGATCTCAGAGTAGGGTGTCTGTTTTGGGAGATGTTGCAAATGATGTAGCCTGCTCATCAAAGTAACTGAGTGTGAGTGAGGCCTGAATGCTGGGGATAGAAGTTGCTGACATTGATTTGCTTATCCTACCAGTGAAATTTGAGGGTTTTGTGTAGACAGCATTGCTGATACCTCTCCAATGTTTTGACATGTCTGACATAGGTAGTCCTTATCTCAGAAACATGGAGAAGACCTGGGATCACTGCTGTCTGGTATACCATGAATTTTGTACCGGATTTGAGGTGATGATTCTCTTTCCTCAGATGTCCAAAGGCTGTGCTAGTGCACTGAAGGAACAAAAAATGTTCTATGCCTGGCTTCATTGATTGTGGCTCCTGAGATTTGAGAAGTGATTGATGTTTTCCAGGTCTTTTTGTTGGAGGATGGCATTGTGTAGCAGGGGGAGTTTAGTAAAGAACTTTTGCAGATATTAAGCACAAGATCTATTGTCTCATCTATTTCTGTAAATTGACAGTGACTTGGACGTTAGCCTCTTAAGGTGTGCATGGGCAAGCATTATTTGCCTGCTGAGGCCCAATGTCAGAAGCCGGGATGATCTTGGTTCTGAAAAGGATGTTTGTTGAACAGTTTTCCATTTGTGCTACAAGTTATCTCCATTCCAAAAGGAAGCTTGTGCAGTACTGTGGTAATAAAAATTGATAAGTGTCAGCATTGCTTCACACCATTCTGCACTGAGAATGGATCTGTTGTGATCCTTTTGGTTAAGATCTCAGCTTGCATGCCATTAGGTGGCACATGTAAGATGAGTCAAAATTTCAGTGGGAGCTAAATTTCAGAAGGAAGCTTTACAGTTGTTACCAATTAATGGAGTCAAGGGTCTCTGCAGGGTCAAAAATAGTGGCCATATATAGTGGTTGAAGCAGCTCCCTGCATTTCTCTTTGAGCTGATATGTGGTGAAGATCATGTCCATTGTCTCCAAGGTGGAAGATATCTACAATGTCATTTGGGGAGCAGCTCCTTGCCTACTGGGAGGAAGTAGTTGAGAAGGCAAAAATCTCTCTGTTGCTGGAATTAGTTAGAGCTATTTGATTCTTCTCCTTTCTTGAAGATCACAGTTCTGGCATTTGTAGACATCTGGCATATCCTCCTCTTCCTAGATATGAAAGAGGTGGTGAAATGCACTGATTTTTTTCTGACTACTTTTAGAAGCAGACAGTACTGGCCTTATTTTTTCAGTTTAATGTATGGCTTTGTCAGTCAGAAATGGTAGAGCAGCTGGGCTGGTTAGTTTGCTATGAAATGGACTAGTATCATAATTGAAATGTTTCTGTATGCATATCCTCCCTATCTGTTACTTTGAGGGGCTTTGTTAATTTTCAAAATTAAACTGGGTATTTTGGGGATGTAAATTTAAAGTGGGTGGCTAAATTTAAACCTTTCCCCAAATACCAGTACTATTCTTTCTCTCTGCCCCTTTCAGATGCATTCTTTATTGAGAGTCTGTTTTGAATTAATGTGTGTATGAGATAATGATTGATGTGTCTGGTGCCTTTTCCTCTGTATACTATAGAGTAACTCGAACAATTCCATTTACCATAAGAGATGTAGTCAAGCTCTACCATTCAGTAAGATCTGATCTTTGGGCAGAAAAATGGAGTTAAGGTCAATTGATTTCCCTATAGTTCAAAAGCTTTTACAGCCATGAATATTTTTAATGATTCAGCAATGTCAGCTCTTTTGAGGTTGAGAATTTCAAAGATTCACTTCCTTTTTGAAAAGGGAAATTTCTGTCTTAAGTAGTTCACCCTTTATCTTAAGACTGTGGAATCTATTTTCTTGTCACACTGCCAATTGGGGATGCATCTTTAGATAGTTATCTTTTCTGATAAAAGCATAGAATTTCCTTTGTGCATATGATTCTAATATGTACACAACATAATGGAAATTCCCAAGGAATATAAACAGTCAATGCATTTTAAGTCATTAATAGTCTTATAATCCTTTTTGCAGTCTAATATCCTGCAGTACAATTCGAAAGTCAGTATTTTGCACGCAGCCTAATCACCACCTTATTAATATCCATGTACAAAATGGTCTATTAAGTAAACAAAGGCTTAGTGGACATGAAATATTGCAGAGAGGCAGCCAATTTATGTGGTACAGAAGGGAATGACTGTTTTAATCACTCTGCTTGGTAAATAATTTTTTTCCCATTAACTGCAGGGAGGGAGTTGTGAGTGACTTGCATTTATATAGAACCTTGCACAGTCTTGAGAAATCTTCAACTACTTATAGACAATTTGCATGTTTTGAACTGCTGACAGCGGTTTCCATTCCACAATAAAATAAGAAAACAAAATTGTTTATTCAATTCTGTTTTTGGGAAAATATATGAACAGTGATTAAAAAGCTGAAGGTTCTAGCCCCATATTTGAGGATGTGATTTAGTCTGACATTTTGGAACAGTACTTGGGGAGCTTTGCATTGTTTGAGGTGCAGTTTTTGAGAAATGTTAAATGTGCCAGTTGCCTATCAAAAGGAAATAAAGGATCCCATGGCAGTGTGTTTTCCTGGTGCTCACCAAAATAAACTGGTTTCATTACAAATTAAAACAGATAGAAAAGGCATGTAAAAAGGCAATGTTACTGTAGTCATGGGGGATTTCAATATATTGGGAAAATCAGGTTGGTACTGGATTCCAAGAGAAGGAATTTGTAGAATGCCAACGAGATGGCTTTTTAGAGCAACTTGTGGTTGAGCCCACTAGGGAAAAGAGCAATTCTGGATTTTGTGTTGTGCAATGAACCAGATTTGATTAGGGAGCTTAAGGTAAAGGAACCCTTAGGAGATAGTGATCATAACATGATAGAATTCACCAGTTTGAGAGGGAGAAGCTAAAATCAGATGTATCAATATTACAGTTGAGTAAAGGTAACTACAGATGCATGAGAGAGGAGCTGGCCAAAGTTGATTGGAAGGGGACCCTAGCAGGGATGACATTAGAGCAGCAATGGCAGGAGTTTCTGGGAGTAATTCGGAAGACAATTTTGCAGATGATACAAAGATAGGTGGAGGGGCAGGTAGTGTTGAGGAAGCAGGGAGTCTGCAGAAGGACTTGGACAGGTTAGGAGAATGGGCAAAGAAGTGGCAGATAGAATACTGTGTAGGGAAGTGTATGATCATGCAATTTGGTGGAAGGAATAAAGTAGACTATTTTCTAAATGGGGAGCAAATTCAGAAATTGGAACTGCAAAGGGCGTTGGGAGTCCTAGTGCAGGATTCCCTAAAGTTTAACTTGCAGGTTGAGTTCAGAAGTTCATCCCAAACACGAAGCACCATTCTAAAGGGAGGATGAGGCAACTGTGGCTGACAAGGGAAGTCAAAGACAGCATTAAAAGCAAAAGAGAGAGCATACAACATTGGGAAAAAAACTAGTGGGAAGCTAGAGGATTCAGAAGCTTTTAAAACCAACAGAAGGCAACTAAAAACACAATAAGGGGAGAAAACATGAAATATGAAGGTAAGCTAGCCAATAATATAAAAGAGGATACCAACATTTTTTTCCAGATGTATTAAGAGTATAAGAGAGGCAAGAGTGGACATGGGACCACTGGAAAATGACACTGGAGAGGTAGTAATGAGGAACAAAGAAATGGCAGACGAACCGAGTAAGTATTTTGTGTCAGTTGTCACTGTGGAGGACACCAGCAACGTGCCAGAAATTTAGGAGAGTTAGAGGGCAGAAGTGAGTGTAGTCACTATTACTAAGGAGAAGGTGCCTGGGAAGCTGAAAAGTCTGAAGGTAGGTAAGTCACTTGGAGTGGATGGACTCCATCCCAGGGTTCTGAAAGAGGTAGCTGAAGAGATTGTGGATCTCTTTCAAGTGATCTTTCAAGAATCACCAGATTCAGAAATGGTTCCAGAGGACTGGAAAATTGCAAATGTCATTCCGCTCTTTAAGAAGGGAAGGAGGCAAAAGACAGGAAATTATAGGCCAATTAGCCTGACTTCAGTGGTTGGTAAGATGTTAGGGTCCATTATTAAGGATGAGGTTTCGGGGTACTTGGAAGTGCATGATAAAGTAGGATGAAGTCAGCATGGTTTCCTTAAGGGGAAATCTTGCCTGACAAATCTGTTGGAATTCTTTGAGGAAGTAACAGGCAGGATAGACAAAGGGGAGTCAGTGGATGTTGTTTACTTGGATTTTCAGAAGGCTATTGACAAGGTGCCGCATATGAGGCTGCTGAACAAGATAGGAGGCCATGGTATTACAGGAAAGGTACTAGCATGGATAGAAGATTGGCTGACTGGCAGAAGGCACAGAGTGGGAATAAAGGGGGCCTTTTCTGTTTGGCTGCCGGCGACTAGTGGTGTTCCCCAGGGGTTGATGTTGGGTACGCTACTTTTCACATATGTTAATGATCTGGATGATGAAATTGATGGCTTTGTGGCCAAGTTTGCAGATGATACAAAGATAGGTAGAGGAGCAGGTAGTGTTGAGAAAACAGGGAGTATGCAGAAGGACTTGGACATGTTAGGAGAATGGGCAACAAAGTGGCAGATGGAATACAGTGTAGGGAAGTGTCTGGTCATGCACTTTGGTAGAAGAAATAAAGGCGTAGACTATTTTCTAAATGGGGAGCAAATTCAGAAATCGGAGGTGCGAAGGGACTTGGGAGTCCTAGTGCAGGATTCCCTCAAGGTTAAGTTTCAGGTTGAGTTGGTTGTAAGAAAGGCAAATGCAATGTTAGCATTCATTTCAAGAGGACTAGAATATAAAAGCAAGGATGTAATGCTGAGGCTTTAGAAGGCATTGGTCAGACCACATTTGGAATATTGTGAGCAGTTTTGGGCCCCATATCTAAGGAAGGATGTGCTGGTGTTGGAGAGGATCCAGAGGAATGATCCCAGGAATGAAAGGGTTTACGCATGAGGAGCATTTGCTGGCTCTGGGCCTCTACTCGCTGGAGTTTAGAAGGATGAGGGGGGATCTCCGTGAAACCTATTCAATATTGAAAGGCCTGGATAGAGTGGACGTGGAGAGGATGTTTCCAGTACCGGGAGAGTCTAGGACCAGAGGGCACAGCCTCAGAATAGAAAGATGTTCTTTTAGAACAGAGATGAGGAGTTGTTTCTTTAGCCAGAGGGTGGTGAATCTGTAGAATTAATTGCCACAGACAGCTGTGGAGGCCAAGTCATTGGGTATATTTAAAGCAGAGGTTGATAGGTTCTTGATTAGTAAAGGTGTCAAAGGTTACAGGGAGAAGGCAGGAGACTGGGGTTGAGGGGGAAAAATAAATCAGCCATGATCGAATGGCAGAGCAGACTCAAAGGGCCAAATAGCCTAATTCACCTCCTATGTCTTATGGTCTTATTCTTGTGGTGTAGCATTTGCCTAGGTGGATCTGAGATTTCATTCTTTTCTCCCCGTGCAAATTGCCAATATTTTATCAATGTATCCTAAAGGTTATTAGAAATCAAATGCAGAAATAAAATGGGTATCAAATATTTTAGTGGTCTTTAAATTAATGATTGTATTAAACCTTCACAGAGAAATATTTAAATATTCCATTTATTAATTATATTTTCTTTTGCAATATTTTTTTCAATTTTTAGATGAATAGATTTCACTTAACTAACATCTGCTATACTTATTAACTTTTTGATCCTCTTCCATGTGGCTATAATAATTGTTTAAATAAACCACAAGCTCTAACACCCACATTCTCAAGTCTAATGTAATTTTGAAAAATAAAAATAGATAATTACATAATACTTCATTACACCTTGTGCAAATACTGTTCCACAAACTACCGGGAGTTATCTGAATGTTATCTAGGCAAATGCATCAGCTATTTCATCCACCACAAAATATCAAATTTAGGAGAGTGACCAGTTAACTTGGATTTACTGTGGTTGATTCAAAGTGGAATATTCATCACCATGCCAGATCTTTTTTAAACTACCTGATACAACATTTATTTTATTTCAAATCATTTGTGAATTAAATGTAAATCTTATGATTAAAATAGTGTATTAATTGTATAAAAAGTAGTAAAGTGGCTATAAGTATACAGGGTATTGATGAGACTATGCCAAAGTACAGCACACAATTTAGTCTTTCTTATTTAAACAGGGATTTATTTGCATTGAGGGCAATTGAGACAATGTCCACTAGGTTGATTCCTGGGATGAAAGGTTGAGCAGGTAGTGTCCAACTTCTTGGAGTTTAGAAGAATTAGAGGTGATCTTATTGAAATAAAATTCTGGAAGATTTTGTCAAAATGGTTACTGGGAGGATGTTTCTCCTTGTGGGGGAATCTAAAACATGGAGGCATAGTTTCAAAGTAAGGAAAAGCACAAACAAAATAGAAATGAGAAAGACTTTCTTCTCTCGAGGAATTCTCTCTCTCCCAGAGAGCTGTGGAGACTGAATCATTGAATATATTCAAAGCTAAAATGATAGGACTTTCGTGTATAGGGAAATTGGGGATTACGAAGAACTTACAAGCTAAAGTCATGATCTCCTTGAGTAATGGAGCAGGCACAACAGGCCACATTACTATCCTCCTATTTCTTATTTTCTTACTACTCTTTTCCCCTTCCTCCTTTCTCCCCTTGTTCAATTCCTTCGTCCTCCAATGTTCTGTCTTATTCTTGGAATTTATTTTGTGGTTGCAGTTTGTTCCTAATTCAGATGCCAGTGTTTCACCTATGAATAATATATAATTTTCAGGTATGGTGGTCATTACAACAAAGGCCTGCCATGCTCTCATCCAGCACTTGCACTCATACACCTGCTGTGGCGGTAAATGGATAGCAATCAATAACAGAATCCTGGTTTTATTGACAGCAACATGCAAGTTACAACACTGATCTGTAGACATGTATGTAGTTTAATGTGGAAACACTGAATTTGTTATTTTGCTCTTGATTCAGCATTTCCCTGCAATCTGCACTCTTCTACGAATGAGGGAAATTAATGAAAATGTTAATATTCCCATATTTAGAATATTTTCTTGCTTGAGGTGCAAGTTTTTAGTAGTGTACTGAACCATAATTGCAACTGAGCAAATGATACTAATGAGGAAGAAAGGGAAGCCTATGTCACAGAAATCATTTAACCTTTATGGGAAGTTTTCATCAAAGTTGGCAATGAATGCTGTCATTTCAATGCTGGCAACAAAATTAAATCCATTAAATTGTTATAGCATAGAAGGAAGCGAAGGAAGCTATTCAACCCATTGAGTCCATTCTGGCTCCTTGTGGAACAAACCAGTCAGTCCTGTTTCTCTTGCTCTTTCCCCATAGCCAGCAAATTATTTCCCCTCTTGCAAGCTTTGATTCAGTTCATTCTTGCTAGCATTGAGTTCCAGATTTTAAATACCTCCTGCATAACTTTCTTTACTTGCAACCCCTGTGCATCTTTTGCCCAAATTTTAAATCTGTCTCCTGGTCCTTGAACAATCGAGTAATAGAGAAAGCTTTCCCATTTGCCCTTTCTAAACCAGTCATGATCTTTTACACCTCTTTCAAATCTTCTCTCAAGTTTGTTTACTCAAAGGAGAATGACCTCAGCTTCTACAGCGTAACTTTATAACTGTAATCTTTTATTCTTGATCCATTCTAGGAAATCTCTTCTGCATTTTTTCTAGGCCCTTCAATTCCTTAAAGGATGGTGATCAGAGTTGGATACAACTCTCCTTTTGTAGCCTAACCAGTATTTTAAATGGGTTCAGCCTAATTTCCCTGGTATGTTACTCTGTGCTTCATTCTGCACTCTGTCTATAACTTCTTGAAGTTTATTACCTTTATTCTCGCCATTTGGAATCAGAATCAGGTTTATTATCACTGACATATGTCATGAAATTTGTTGTTTTGGGGCAGCAGTACAGTGCAAGACATATAACAATTACTATAAGTTGCAAAAATAAATAAATAGCGCAAAAGCGGGATAACGAGGTAGTGTTCATGGGTTCACAGACCATTCAGAAATCTGATGGCAGAGGGGAAGAAGCTGTTCCTAAAATGTAACACACTTCCGAGCTTTGTCTCATCTATTAATTTGGAAATTTTAGCATGCACACGTCTGGTCAGCCAGACCATTAAACTTTATCTTGATTCTCACCAGACTTAATATAAGTTAGCTCACTATAGAAACTGGGAACTTCCATGACTGTACACTGGGCAGTTATCTTGAGGGAGAAAGTAATTGAGAAAAAGGAACATTGAATAGGTTTCTAAATGATTCCAACTTTTTAGTATACTTCATAATTACATAGAAGTAAAAAAATTTGGAATTTATTTGCACATTAAACTGGTCATTTTAACAGCTTCAAATTTGCTCTCCTTTTTTCCAACAGCTTTCTGTAGTCTTTTGTATGTTGGCCTAGATTAAAATCCTTCATCAGGACCCCACTGATCGGGATGAAAGTTTAAATGTCTTCAGCCCACTACACTTAAGATCCTTTATGTCTTTGGGATTCCAGACATATTGAGAAGAATGCAGATATGGAAGAAATGTGTTGGGGAGCAGATTGGGTGTGAGATAGGGTATTGGACTAATAAAGCCAAATTAGTTAATGTGAGCATCATGTGCTGGGGGGGGGGGGGGGGGGTACGAATGAAGGAAGAGTATTGGAAAATGAATGGTGAGGGGAAAATCAGAATAAGGGATTCTTGGCAATGAATAGAGCACTTGTGGACATAAGCAATGGGGGCTATGGGTGTGATCACCATCAGTGAAAAGTTAAATAAAGTATCTAACCAGAAGTTGATGGTTGTCTTGGGACTCCCTGGCAATGGCCAGCTAAAGTTGGACCCTTGTAACTAATGCTGAAGCATAAACCAGTTAAGACTTCAGTGGGTGTGGGCATCGTATGGATAGAATTTTGCCTTGAATCAAGCATTAGATGAACTTCAGCATTACTGCGTATGTCATAGTTACATTGAGCTGGATCAAAGATCTTGAAATATGCTACCAGTGGAGAGTATAATTTTTGAATTCTGTAGGTAGCACACAAACATTGTGCTTCACAATAGAATTTCTTGGCCTTTAGCTTGTACAAAATACATCAAAACCTCTTGGAAATGACAGGACTCAGCAGAATGTAATAAAGTTTTAGATCCTTAAGGCTGTATTTTTGGGCTCTGCAGTATTCATTGTATGGATCACTGAGTGCCATTGTGACTCAAAGTTTACATCTGATTCATCCATGCACATCTTGAACACAACTTGTGACATCTGCCATCTTTGGAAGGGCAATAGTGAATGCATCAGTCACACATGGCATTTAGGATGCATAATTGATCAATTAACGGCAATAGTTGATGTAAATTCACATGCAACACTGATAGGATGGCACTGCACCTGAACTGATCTTCAACTATCTAACTCGTAGAGAAAGTCCAGTGTCTAGTAGCAGCAAAATGTTATTTAAAGAGATCATCGATTACTTTCAGACTTGTTGATTTTTGATGGAAATAAAACGAGATTTGCAAGTGCTTATTATTGGCAGTTTAAGGGTTCTGAAGAAAATGCTGTGGTTGAAGGCAGATTTACACTTTAGCAAGCACCTATTGCTGTCAGACATATCAATTTTTATCAAGATTATTCCTTCTGGTCCTCAATGATAGGGCAGAGGAGAAACTGGCCCAAGAATAGTGTTATCTACCAGGAAAAGAAAAGGGGTAATTTTGCTCTCAGCAAGAGGCCTTGTCCAAAAAGATCTTACGGGAACAGTTCATCTTTATCTACATTAGTAAGGAAGAGTCGGTATGTGTGTGTGTATGTATATGTGTGTGTGCATATTTTAAAAAATCCACTTTGCAAAAGAAGAATTCACAAACAACTGTCACTTGATGCTGCTACAACTTCAGCTATAGAGTTGTCTCACCAGTAGCAGTAAAGATCACCTTAGCAATTAACTTCCATGTCTTCAAGTCTTTCTAGGCTGGTGCTAGGGAAATCGGTAGCCGTTCTCAATTTGTACAGAGCTGTTTTTAGGAAGTAATGGAGACAGAAAACACATGGTGAGCTAATTTCAACTCCTTTGGGCAAAGTACAGCAGACTGAGCAAGTGGGCATTCTTGAGCATTGAACCATCAGGTACACCTAAACTACCTTGGAGTCACCACATTAGAACCTGACGGTGTAAAAATTGCCATGTAAGGAATTTCATTCCCTGTAAGTACAGCTTGGATGCAAAGACTTGCAAAAATCGTAGTTTGTGTCCAATAGTAGGGGAATAGTACTGACTCATTCATCCTGCAACCATACCCTGTAGTTTTGAGCCAATGGTGAGACCAGAGTAGCTCTTGGGGGAACAAAAGATATTTGCTGAACCCTTAGTTCCTCATACCAATTGAATCCAGTGCACCAAAGAGGAACGCTTCAATGACAAGCACCATGCTATTATCCAGAATATTGTAGTACAAACCATCAGTGTCCTAAATCACTGGCTTGGCTACCTAGATTGCTACAGTATTACTTTGCAGTATATTACAGAGTAAGCATCAAAACTTTCCATTGCCTCTTCCATTCTCTACAATTCAGTACTGTGGAGTCTTGCCTTTTGTCAGCAACCAGAGGAATAAAAGTAAATGGGGAGGAGGAAAGGAGGAGGCAATAACTGCTTTCTATTTAGGCCATCAAGCAGTGACTTAATCCTACTTCAATTTGAAGCAATCCATGCCCACGTGCAGCAAGATTTGCTTGAGTTGATAAATGGCAAGTAACATTCTTGTCCCACAACCACCAAATAATGACTATTTCCACCTTCAAGGAAGATTGCCGCTGTTGCTAGACATTCAGTGGTATTACATTTATCAATTTCCTCACTGAGGTGATGTATAGTGATTGGTGGATATAAGAGGAGATCAAAAGCTACGTATCCTGCAGTGGGAGATTGTAGACAATGGAAAGCCTTTGACAAATAAGACAAAGCCCAAGGTGTCATGATGTACTCTCCACCAGCTTGGATGAGTGGAGCTACAATAACAATGAGGAAGCTTGACATTGTGGCATCACATAAATTTAGGGCACAAAAGCAATTTGTATAGCACATCAGATCCACCCTAGCCAATGAAATGTTAGCATAATCCCATTTTCCATTTCGCAATTCATGGCCTTGTGGGATGCAATAAATGCTCATCCAAGTCAAAAAAAATCTATTTTGATTGCAAACGCCATCCATCATTGTGAACTTCCCTTATTTTTGGCCACTATGACTATAGGGTGTGTCACATACAAAATGCATTGTGGCAATTCACCAAGGTTTCAGCAACAAGACTTCCAATTAGTAGAAAGAGTTGGCAGGACAAAGACAGTAAACACATGGGAATATTAGCACTTAGTCACCTCCAGCTCTTGCACCATCCATTGCTACTAAATCAAAATCCTGGAAATACACATCTAACATACTAGGTGTACTTTCACAACAAGCACTGTAGCAGTTCAAGAAGGCAGGTCGTCATCGTCTTCTTGGCAGCAGTTAGAGAATGGGCATTAAATACTGACCTTGCCTGTGATTGCCATATCTCGAGTGAAAATAGATTCATAAGACTTTGGAACTTTCCTTGGAAGGCAGTGGATATGGAATCTTTGAATATTTTTAAATCAGTCATGGATATGTAATTGATAAGCAGTGGAGAAAAGGTTACTGTGGTTAGGTGAGAATGCAAAGTTGACATTGCATCAGATCAATTATGATCTTGTCAAATGCTAGAGCAGACTGAAGGGACTGAGTGGTATACTTCTCCTAATTTGTATGTTCATAAAAATGTCACTCCCATCTTATTTTCCTTCCATTGATGATCATCTCAAAGTTTGCTTGATCATAATTGTTAAATACAACACCACTTCAAATCTACGTTCCAGTTTCTGTGCATGCCATCGTAGCAAAGATGTTAGAAATGTCCACTAATCAATATTCCCTTGCACTTGTCTTCTGCATGCCTTTGCCTGCCCTACTGCTCCTACAAAGTGCATTCCCATTGACTACAGGGTGGCTGCTGACTTCCAGTCGAGGTGGATGTATAGGCCTTGGAAATTTGACCCCAAGTATCTCTGGAGTAGTTTCATACTACTCTCTCGTGTTGTAAGCAGCAGCCAGCAATCTGCAAGGGCTGGATGGCAGGAAACAGTAGTAAGGAGCAGCAGTAAAGTAGCAGGGATGGGAGTGTAAATGTAGTCGTCCTGCCAAGAAGAGAGGAGATTATGTCCTCCACAATCACCGCTACTCATCTGAGGCGGTGCCTCAGCAATCCTAGATTATTGGAATACCATATTACAAGTGACATATTTAAGAACATATATTTACAGCTATAATGGCAGAATTCTGAGCTTCCACTGCCAAACTCGCACATTGGTTTTATATGCTGCTGTCAAAGACAAGCCATGTACTTCATGATGGGTGAAGTACCTGATAGAGCTGATCTATACTTCCACACTGGAATGGATGGGCTCCAGGCTCCACACAAATATTTATACAAAGTTAGGTTTGGACCCTGACCCCATACTTGCTAGTCACACAGTCAGGAGGAGCCTAAAGTGACTGAGTATTTTCTTGTGCATACCCAGCTTTCTATAGTTTGTTTCATCAAGGTCCTCATCTGATTTTTTTTTTCCCCAGAGCAAAATTCATCTGCATCCTCTCTATCTGAGAAGCTGGGACCTGGTCTGTATTATCTGCAGGATATTCTTGCCCAGTGATTCACCAAATGTAGATCATGCCATTAACTAATCTGTACAATACTTATCAATATTTGAGATAATGGTAGTGAGTGTAAGGTAACTGATGAGATGCCTTTTTATTTCTTGCTTGCTGCTTCTTAGTGGTGTGTGGCAGGGATTGGTACTGGGTCCACTGTTCGTCATCTAGATTAATGATTTGGATGAGAATGTAGTTGGCAATGATTAGTAAGTTTGCAGATGACACCAAAATTAGTGGTACAGTGAAGAAGGTTATCTAAGATACAACAGGATCTCGATGTTACTAAAACTGGAGTACTCCAGTTATACATAGAACAATACAATACAGCACAGTAAGGGCCCTTCGGCCCTCGATATTGTGCCGATCTATATAAACCTTATCCCCCATTCAATCTATCCCCCTCTCTACTTCACTTCCCAAAACCCTTTTTCTTTCGTCCATGTGCCTATCTATTATTCTCTTAAATGACCCTATTGTATCACCCTACCACCATCCCCAGCAGTGTATTCCAGGCACCCACCACTCTCGGGGGGAGGGGGGAGAAGAAAAATCTACCTCTGACATCTCCCCTGAACTTTCCACCAAACACCTTAAATGCGTGACCTCTAGTATTGGCCATTGCCACCCTGGGGAAAAGCTGCTGGCTGTCCATTCTTTCTATGCCTTTCATAATCTTATATACTTTACCTCTATCAAGTCTCCTCTCATCACTCCAAAGAGAAGCCCTAACTCGCTCAACCTCTCCTCATAAGACATGCTCTCCAACCCAGGTAGCATCCTAGTAAACCTCCTCTGCGCCCTCTCCAAAGCTTCCACATCCTTCCTATAATGTGGTGACCAGAACTGAACACAATATTTCAAGGGTGGTTTGACCAGAGTTCTCGTAGAGCTGCAACATTACCTCTCAGCTCTTGACCTCAATCCCTTGGCTAATGAAGGCCGGCACACTATAAGCTGCCTTAACTGCCCTATCTACTTGTGTGGCAACTTTGAGGAATCTATGTACTTGGACCCCAAGATCTCTCTGTTCCTCCACACTGCTAAAAATCCTTCCATTAACTGTGTACTCTGCCTTCAAGTTCATTCTTCCAAAGTGTATCATTTCACACTTCTCCAGATTGAACTCCACCTGCTACTTCTCCGTCCAGCTCTGCATCCTGTCTAAATCCCATCGCAACCTACGGCAACCTTCTTCACTATCTACTATACCACCAACCTTCGTGTCATGTGCAAACTTACCAACTCATCCTTCCACTTCCTCATCATTTATAAAAATCACAAAGACCAGGGGTCCCAGAACAGATCCTTGCGGAACACCACTAGTCACTGACCTCCGGGTCAAATACTCCCCTTCTACAACCACCCTCTGCCAATTTCAAATCCACACAGCCAATTTTCCATGGATTCCATACCTCATGGCATTCTGAATAAGCCTAACATGAGGAACCTTGTCAAACACCTAGCTAAAATCCATATATACCACATCCACCACACTATCTTCATCAATTTGTCTTGTCACTTCCTCAAAAAAAAACAACTCTCTTAGGCTTGTGAGGCGTGACCTGCCCTTCACAAAGCCATGTTGACTATCCCTAATAAGACCATGCTTCTCCAAATGCTCATAAATCCTGTCCCTCAGAATCCTCTCCAATAGTTTGCCCACCACTGATATAAGACTCACTGGTCTATAATTCCCTTGGCTATCCCTTTTACCTTTTTTTGAACAATGGAACAATATTTGCCATCCTCCGGTACCACTCCTGTGGCCAGAAAGACTTGAAGATCATTGTTGAAGCTCCAGCAACCTCTTCCCTCACTTCCCATAGTAACCTGGGGTATATCCTGTTTAACCCCGGGGACTTATCTATCCTAATGCTTTTTAGTAGCTCCAACACTGCTTCTTTCTCAACTTCGACATGCTCCAACACATTTGCTTGTTCTACACTAACCTCACATTTGTCTAAGTCCCTCTCCCTGGTAAACACTGAAGCAAAATATTCATTTAGGACCTTCCCTACCTCCTTCACCTCCAGACACATTTTTCCACCCTTATCCCTGAGCATTCCTACCCTCACCCTAGACATCCTCTTGTTCCTCATGTACATGTAGAACGCCTTGGGGTTGTCCTTAACCCTACTTGCCAAGGCCTTCTCATGTCTGCTTCGAGCTCTCCTAAGTCCCTTCTTAAGCTTCTTCCTGGCTACCTTTATAACTCTCAAGCCCTACCTGATTTTTGCTTCCTAAACCTTAAATGCGCTTCTTTCTTCCTCTTGATTAAAGCTTCCACCTCTCTTGTTAACCATGGTTCCTTCACCCTACCATCCTTTCTTTGTCTCAGTGAGACAAACCTATCTAGAACCCCATACAAATGATCCCCAAACAACCTCCACATTTCTGCAATGCATTTATCAGAGAGCATCTGTTCCCAGATTATGCTCCCAAGTTCTTGCCCTAATACCATCATAATGTGCCTTCCTCCAATTAAATACTTTCCTATAATGTCTGATCCTATCTTTGTCCAGGGCTATGCTAAAGGTCAGGGAGTTGTGATCACTATCCCCAAAATGATTGCCCACTGAGAGGTCTTTCACTTGACCAGGTTCATTGCTTAATACCGGATCTAGCATAGCCTCTCCTCTAGTTGGCCTGTCTAGACACTGTGTCAGGAATCCTTCTGCCCCACCTAAGCCTTTTGCACTAAGGAGGTGCCAATCAATATTAGGGAAGTTGAAGTCGCCCATGACAACCACCCTGTTATTTTTACACCTTTTCAAAATCTGCCTACTTATCTGCTCCTCAGTGTCCCAATGGCTATTTGGGGGCCTATAGAATACTCCCAATAAAGTGATTGATTGC
Organism: Pristis pectinata; assembly: GCF_009764475.1. Classification (NCBI taxonomy): domain Eukaryota; kingdom Metazoa; phylum Chordata; class Chondrichthyes; order Rhinopristiformes; family Pristidae; genus Pristis; species Pristis pectinata. The sequence continues at coordinate 13,829,532 of NC_067423.1, forward strand.
TCCCTTCCTGTTTCTAGCTTCCACCCACATTGACTCAGTAGACTATCTTCTATGATGTTCTCCCTTCCTACATCTGTGATATTATCCCCGATTAGCAATGCCACCCCCCACTCCTACCCCACTTCCCTATCCCTCTTGAAACATCTAAACCCCAGAACCTCGAGCAGGCACTCTTGCCCTTGCAGCAGCCAAGTCTCTGTAATGGCCACAACATCATAATTCCATGTACTGATCCATGCTTCATCGCCCTTATTCTTAACACTTCTCACATTAAGGTAAACACATTTCAGCCCATCTAACTGATTTGCATTTATGCCCCGTACCCTGTCAATCCTTCCTCATCTCAGTACACATTGCATCTATTTCTACGCCAACTGATCCATCTTCTAACGTAACACTCTAATTTCCATCCCCCTGCCAACCTAGTTTAAACCCTCGCCAACAACTCCAGCAAACCTGCCTGCAAGGACATCATTCCCTCTCCAGTCCAGGTGTAACCTGTCCCTTTTGTACAGGTCATACCTACCCCAGAAGAGAGCCCAATGATCCATAAATCTGAACCCCTGCCCCCTGCACCAACTCTTCAGCCATTCATTAGTCTGCCATATCTTCCTATTCTTTCCCTCCCTGGCATGTGGCCCAGGCAGCAATTCAGAGATTACCACCCTTGAGGTCCTGCTTTTTAGCTTCCTTCCTAACTCCCAATATTTGCTCTTCGGGACCTCATCCCTTATCTTACATGTGTCATTGGTACCAATGTGCACCATGACTTCTGGCTCCTCCCCCTCCCCTCCTTAAGAATGCTGTGCACTCGATCTGAGACATCCCTGACCCTGGTACCTGGGAGGCAATATACCATCCATTACAAGGAAAGTCTGGATAGGCTGGGGCTTCTTTCACTGCAGCATAGGAGGCTGAGGTGTGACCTTAGAAATAGATAAAATCATGAGTAGCATAGATAGGCTGAATGGTCACAGTCTCTTTCCCAGGGTAGGGAAGTCTAAAACTAAAGAGCATGGGTTTAAAGTGAGAGGGGAAAGATTTAAAGGGCTCCTGAGGTTCCTAAATAAGGCAGTAGCACTTTTTTCATACAGAGGGCGGTGGGTAAGTAAAACAAGCTGCCAGAGGAAGTGGTAGACACAGGTACAATTACAACATTTACAAGACTTTGGACAGGTTGATGGATAGGAAAGATTTAGAGGGATACAGGCCAAATGCAGACAAATGGGATTCACACGGCTAGGCAAGTTGGTTGGCATGGACAAGTTGGGCCAAAGATCCTGTTTCATGCACTGTGTAACTCTAAGACTCCAATGTGCACTAAACCTTCCTGATCTCCACTACAACTGGAGCTTTTAAAACACCAGATCTCAATGGGAACCACTATTTCAAGCAGTGGATTCAATCAAAATAACTTATCACTATGGTCATATTCTGTGCCAAACTCCCTAACACAGCTCTGGTTAAAAATGTCGCTTTAACTTTCACTCAAGCACCCTTTCACCCTACTCTTAAGGCCTTGTTTCTCACATTGTTCCCTCATTGCATATGGGCAGTCCATTATTGTAACTACAAATGTGTGTTGCATTCTTACTAATATTACTGCAGTGTGTGTGCCTGGTGGCTTTGCTGTGAAGGTGTGTCTAACCTGATGGAAACTAGAAATTGCATTTTTCTCACTGTACTCTGTGAACATGGAAGTGCCAATCTTATTGATTCATTTTTGCACTTTTATGAAGTTTTGTAACATATTAAAGAAGATGTGCTAAGTGTCATCATGCGTACAAAAAAAAACTACCTGATAAATCCATGCAGGCACATCCCACTCACACTGAGTGTGGCCTGGTTAACATGAGCAACACATCAGGAAATCAGCCAACCATACAGTATATTAAAAGTTTGTATCTGTGCACTTTTCCTCATTTTACCATCTCAGTTTATTAATTGATTCTAAGTAAGGCAGTAGCAAACCAGAGCAGATAATGTAAACATCAAAGGAAAGGATGTCTTGAAAGGAGAACAATAAGAACTTGTGACAACCAATTTTGAATGATGAGTCAAAAGAACTCACTAATAAAATAAAGGTTAACCAATTGAATCACTTGGGATATTTTCGGTTCATCATTTTGTCTCAGCAACTGACTTCTCTGAAGTCAATTAAGATTAGAGAAATTAAAACATAAAGCATGAATTTCACGTTGCCTTAATTTTTGTTTGTTTTCTTTGGTGTATATACTATATATGATGTATATATTTGTTAAAGTTTTTCTCTAAATGGAGGCCTCGGCCTGTCTCAAAAGCAAAAGCTGCAACTGGATTTTTTTTCCATAGAATTAAAAGGAATTAACAACAACGTTAGAACATTCTGAACACTCCTCCATTTTCTAGAAAGGGAACAGAGCTGAATGTCTGGCTGTCACCAACAGAAACTGGAGTGAGCTTAGGCGACAAACAAGCCATCAGCAGGAATTGTACTCTCAAATTCCTGGCTTACTGCTGTTAACACGAAGAGAAATGGAAATTTTCTACAACTTAAAGCCAGGAAAATGCAGGGGATTAAGAGACATCTCAAAAGAAGGAGGCATCTGTATATTTTCAGAAAGTCTAAGTGAGATTTTATGGGAGATTAGAGGAAGAATAGGTTGTTCCTTTGAAACACAAGAACCCAGAGAAGACTGTCGTCCAAGCAATAACCACCACCTCAAGCCATCTCATAAATGACCAAGTTATGCTGGAAATAATTTAATGACTTTCCGAGTTGAATCTAGTAAGCGAAATCACATACTCGTGCATGTCTTAAAAGACTGTTGGAAGCATGATTTATCCATTCCTAGAATGCCTTCCAAAACGGTTGAGATTTTGTTTAAAAGGTATCTTGATTTTCTCATACATTCCTTTCCCACTATTCCCTTGTGCCTCATCCCGATGTCTGAGAAAAATATTGGAAGTAGTTAACTCAAAATAGAAGAGAGCTTCATGCCTGCACCAGAAAGCACTCTAACCATGCAGAATTCCTGGCGAAATGAAATGCATCAATCAAATACATTTCTGATTGTATTGTTTTATTTTAAGAAAGGAAGCATCCTTTCTGAAGGAAAGAATAAGAATGCTGTTATTATTGCACAAAGATCAAATGTATCAGCCCTCAATTTTGAAGTATCAAAGAGATAAAAAAATTGGAATTGACCTACCTGAATTTGATAAAGAGCAGAAATGTGTACAGTGCAGGAAGTTATTATAATCTCCAGATGTCCACCTTAATTTTGCCTGCTACCCTTGCTCAGTTGGAATCTAAAGTTACATGCGAGAATCAATCCTCCTATGTGTTTTCCTTTTCTCACACTCGTGGATGATGATCGGCCTGAAGTAGCCTGCCACATTCAGTTCAAGCACTCATGCCCCAGCCACATCTGTTCTATAGAATGTAATTTTGTTGCCTAAGATTCATCCCCAGTTGGTTACGTTTAGAGACTGAACATCACCGACAGCCTGTCCTGGTCAAATCACGCAGAAACCACGTCCAAGAAAGCTCACCAGTGCCTTTACTTCCTCAGGAGGCTAAAGAAATTTGGTTTGTCCCCTTTGACTCTCACTAACTTTTAAAGATGCACCATAGAAAGCATCTTATCTGGATGTATCACAGCTTGATACAGCAACTGCTCCGCCCAGGACCGCAAGAAACTGCAGAGTTGTGGACACAGCCCAGCACATTACAGACACCAGCCTCCCCTCCTTGGACTCTGTCTTTACCTCTCGCTGTCTTGGTGAAGCAGCCAGCATAATCAAAGACCCCACCCACCCGGGACATTCTCTCTTCTCTCCTCTTCCATTGGGGAGAAGATGCGGGGGCCTGAAGGCACGTATCACCAGACTTAAGGACAGCTTCTACCCCACTGCGATAAGACTATTGAACAGTTCCCTTACACAATGAGATGGACTATGACCTCACAATCTACCTTGTTGTGACCTTGCACGTATTGCACTGCACTTTCTCTGTAGCTGTGACACTTTACACTGTACCGTTATTGTTTTTACCTGTACTACGTCAATGCACTCTGTACTGACTCAGTGTAACTGCACTGTGTAATGAATTGACCTGTATGATCGGTTTGTAAGACAAGCTTTTCACTGTACCTCGGTACAAGTGACAATAATAAACGAATACCAATGATGTTCAGGGGAACCTGGGTATCCTTGCACACAAATCCCTAAGTTAACATGCAGTTATAGTAAGCATTTGGAAGGCAAACTGTGCATTAGCCATTATTGCAAGAGGACTTCATACAAGAGTAAAGACATTTCTGAAATTATATAGGGCCCTAGTGAGACTGCACCAAGAATATAGTATACACAGTTGGCTTCAACCCAAGGAAGTTAGATGTATGTGATAGAAGGTGTGTAGTAAAAGTTCCCCAAAAAGAGAAGAATAAGCTTCCTACTCCATTGAATTTAGAAGAATGAGAGGTGACCTCATTGAAGAATATAGAATTTTACTGGGCTTGACAATGGGCTCTCCTTTTTGTAAGTCTTGAGCATGGTGACCCTGTGGATGTGTTCCATCTTAGACCTCCAGACAAAGTGAAAGATACCCCAAGTAATTGTCACAACAATGTTGAATGAGACTTGGGCCCTATGGAGCAACACCATGTATATCTTGCATTTTATCACCAGGTTCCCAACTGCAATGGTGAGGTAGCGTCCATCTAGCCTTGGCAAATCATTCCTTCCGGTCCTTTATTTTAACAAAATACTGCCCAAGAACATGACTTGGCCCCTGCTGTGATTCACTTGAAATCCAAGATCAGCTTAAAATAATTGTAGATGCCCGTGAACATGCAGCACTGCTGGACAGGGCAAAAGGCAATGATGTCACCCATATTTAGGCAGACCTTATTTCAACCAGCTGACGTACACATTAGTCAACCCCTGTTGACCTGTGTTACTCCTGGAAATCATTTACATGTTGTGCGCTGTGAAGTTTTTATCTGGTATAGTTCATTCTCTTTCCTAAATGTTAATGCCAGTTTGAATGATGATTAGTAGTGGCTCATTTGCAAAAAAAAAGTTGTGAATGAGGTTTTCTAGAGATAAGAAATCTTACATATCATAAGATCATTTGTTGATTCTCTGGCTAGCATCTCACTGCTGGGAACAGATTGACCCGTGTTTCACCCTGGATAATGCCTTTATCACTGTCATGCTCTAGGTATGGATGACCTTCAAATACTTCTTTCTCTAAAGTTTACAGTGTTTAAAAACTCACTAGAATCTCATAAGCAACTTCAATGCTGAAAACCACTGACCCCCACACCAAAGGTGCAATAGTGTAACACCATACCTGTATAACAGTGATGGTATTTTTTTGTAGGATGGGGGTAATAAAAGAAAATATCCAGGAGAATAGGACCATACCCATCTATTTACAGTTGCTTCTGGTGGTTCTCAAACCAGTCAACTGCAGTGTCTGTTAGATGGAGCAGACAAAAATTATGAATCGTACTTATGGAGTGGCATTTAGTTAGAAGACCTCTTGCATTCATACCACCCCTATACATACTAAAGTTGTTTATTTTTCGGGACAATAATCAATGCATGGATCAGTAGGTTTCTCTGTTTTGTAAAAAGAAATCTGTAACTCTGCTGGATAAGGCAGTTAATACAAGAGTTAAGAATGGTACAATGGTTTGAACTGCACATTGATGCTAGTTAAAGATGATCAGATCTGTAAATGCTTCAGGTTCTTCAGCACAGGGAAAAGTAACTTATTGTGCAGAGTTCTGATCACTGCATTACAGGAAGGATGTGGGGACTTTGGAGAGGATACAGAAGAGGTTCACCATGATGTTGCCTGAATTGGAGAGTATTATCTATAAGGTGAGGTTGGACAAACTTGGATTGTTTTCTCTGGACTGTCGGAGGCTGAGGGGCAACCTGATAAAACTAGATAAAATTATGAGAGGCGTAGATAGGGGTGATAGTAGGTCTTTTTACCAGAGTGGAAATGTTGAATACTTGAGGGCATTGCTTTAAGGTGGGGGGGGGGGTGGAGTTTAAAGGAGATTTACGAGGCAAGTTTTATTTTAGAGTAGTTGGTGCTTGGAGCACGCTGCCGAGGAGGTGGTGGAAACGGATTTGACAGCAATGTTTAACAATCGGTTGGACAGACTCATGAACAGGCAGGGAATGGAGGGATATAGATCATTGGCATTTTGGTTGGCACAGATAGACATCATGGAACAAAAGACGTGTACCTGTGCTGTACTGTTCTATATTAAGCTATCTCCTTTTTTTTTTTGAGGATCTGCAATTCTGTTTTTTATTTAAAAAGAGTTCAAGAAAAAAAATGAAATTTATTACTTAAGTTTCATATTTGAAGAATTAACAAGTGTTCATTTTCTTTTCACAGTATTAACAACTGATTCATCAATGACCTACCTTCCATCAAATGGTCATAAATGGAGATGTTCAATGATGATTGCACAATGTTGTTCTATTCCCCAGCTCCTCAAAGTGATTCATGACTGTATGCAGCAAGACCTAGACAAGACTTGGGCATGGGTTGATCAGTGTCAAGTAACATTAACACCACACTAATACCAGACGATGGCTGTCTCCAACAAGAGTGAATCTAACTACTGAACTTGACATTCTTTTGCATTAACATTACTTGAATTCCCCACCATCAACATTTCAGCATTCACTATTGACCAGAAACTCACCTGGACTAGCCAGATATAAAATGTAGCTGCAGCAGGAGGTCAGAGGCTTGGTATCATGTGGTGAATGTTTCACCTCATGACAACTTGTAGCCTTTCCACTATCAACAAAGTACAAGATGTGAGCTTGGTGGAATATGCTTCAAATTGCCTGAAATGAGTGCCGCTGCAGCAACGCTCAAGAAGCTCGGCATCATCCAAGAAAAAACATCTCACTTGATTGGCACTCCAACAACCATTTTAAATATTCATTCCCTCCTCCACCATTGGTGCAATGTGTACTGTCTACAAAATGCACTGCAGTTCCTTGCCGAGGCTAGTTTGACAACACCTCCTAAAACTGCAATCTCTATCACTAAGACAGACAAGCAGCAGGCACGTGAGAATACCATCACCTGCAGGTTACCTTCCTAGTCACTCATCATTCTGACTTGGTTGTTTATCATTACTGGGTCTAAATCCTTGAACTCCCTGCCCAACGATCCTATTGAGCACCTTCACCAGAAGGACTCCAGCAGTTCAAGAAGCTAACACACCACAACAATCTCAAGGACAATTAAAGATGGGCAAGAAATGTTGTAATGTTTTTGATGCCAAGAAAATAAAATAGTGTCAGAAGAATGGGTTTATTTTTCTCAATGGAATAGTTGAAAAGAAACTCTGATTATTTTTCAAAAAATGATATAATCATAGGTGGAAGATGAATCTAAATGACTTTTACTCATCCTGTAAATGGAAATTGCATAAAGACCCTCATTTTAATTCAAATTCACTTTATTTTTTTTTAAATAGCTTCTTTAGAATTCACAGCAAAACATTTTTGTTTTAAGCTAATGCTTCCCAACTCTAGCATAAGAACATCAAGAAATAGGAGGAGTATGCCATCTGGCCCGTCGAGTCTGCTCCGCCATTCAATAAGACCATGGCTGATCTGGCCATGGACTCAGATCCACCTACCTCCCTTTTCCCCATAACCCTTAATTCCCCTACTATCCAAAAATCTATCTAACTGTGTCTTAAATATACTGTATTTAATGAGGTAGCCTCCACTGCTTCCTTGGGCAAAGAATTCCACAGATTCACTACTCTCTGGGAAAAGCAGTTTCTCCTCATCTATCCTAAATCTATTCCCCCAAATCTTGAGGCTATGTTCCCTAGTTCTAGTCTCGCCTACCAGTGGAAACCACCTTCCTGCCTCTATCTTATCTATCCCTTTCATAATTTTATATGTTTCTGTAAGATCCCCTCTTTCTTCTGAATTCCAGTGAGTATCGTTCCAGGCGACTCAATCTTTCCTCATAGGCTAACCCCTTCATCTCTGGAATCAACCTGGTGAACCTCTTCTGCACTGCTTCCAAAGCCAGTATACCTTTCCTCAAGTAAGGAGACCAGAACTGCACACAGTACTCCCAAGTGCAGCCGCACCAGTACCCTGTACAGTTGCAGCATAACCTCCCTGCTCTTAAATTCAGTCCCTCTAGCAATGAAGGCCAGCATTCTGTTGGCCTTCTTGATAACCTGTTGCACCTGCAAACCAGCCTTTTGTGATTCATGCACAAGCACTCCCAAGTCCCTCTGTACAACGGCATGCTGAAATCTTTCACCATTTAAATAATAATCTGATCTTCTATCTTTCCTTCCAAAGTGGATGACCTCACATTTACCAACATTGTACTCCATCTGCCAGACCCTTGTCCACTCGCTTAACCCATCTATGTCTCTCTGCAGACTCTCTGCATCCTCTGCACAATTTGCTTTTCCACTCAATTTAGTGTCATCAGCAAACTTAGATACACTACACTCTGTCCCATCTTCCAAATCGTTAATATATATCGTGAACAGTTGCGGGCCCAGCACTGACCCCTTTGGCACCCCACTCGCATTGATTGCCAGCCAGAGAAACACCCATTTATCCCAACTCTCTGCCTTCTATTCGTTAATCAATCCTCTATCCATACTAATACATTACCCCCAACTCCATGCAATCTTATCTTATGGATGTCTTTTATACCTTATCAAATGCCTTCTGGAAATCCAAGTATACAACATCCACCTGTTCTCCTCTTTCCACTGTGTTTATTATATCCTCAACTCCAATAAGTTTGTCAAACAGGACCTGCCCTTCCCGAATCCATGCTGCACCTGCTTGATGGAACCATTTCTATCCAGATGTCTCGTTATTTCTTCCTTAATGATAGCTTCAAGCATTTTCCCGACTACAGATGATAAGCTAACTGGCCTATAGTTGCCTGCCTTTTGCCTACATCCTTTTTTAAACAGCGGCATGACAGTCGCTATCTTCCAATCTGCCAGGACCTGCCCAGAGTGTCCTCCACCATGAAGACTGACACAAAATAGTCATTCAAGGCTTCAGCCATTTCCACGCTACCCAATATTAATTCCCACTTCTCATCTTCCAAGGGACCTACATTCACTTTAGCCACCCTTTTGCGCTTCATATAATTTAAAAAACTTTTACTGTCTGTTTTCATATTTTGTGCTAGTTTACTTTCATAATCTATCTTCCCTTTCCTTATTGCTTGCTTAGTGGTTATTTGTTGCTTTTTAAAGTTTTCCCAATCTTCCAGTTTCTTGAACATGCCATTCAAGAAAGCTATCAGGGATGCATTCTAAGAAGTCCTCCTCAAGACTGCCTTGACCAACTTGATTTGCCCAGTCTACGTGGAAGTTAAAGTCCCCCAGGACAACTGCCGTTCCATTCTTACATGCATCAAATATTTCTTGGTTTATTGCTTGTGCCACTGTAATGTCATTATTTGGTGGCCTATAAACAACTCCCACCAGTGATTTTCTTTTTTCCCTTTGCTATTCCTAATCTCTACCCAGATGGACTAAACATTCTGCTCCTTAGATCTTATATCATCTTTCACTATCGCCCTGATCTCATTCTTAATTAAGAGCACTACCCCACCTACCTTACCTTTCTGCCTATCCTTCTGTATTACCTGATACCCTTGATATTTAATTCCCAATCAGCTCCACTCTGCAACCACATTTCTGTAATGGCCACTAAATTGTACCCCTTTGTACTGATTTGTGCCAGAAGTTCACTGATCTTGTTTTGAATACTACAGGCATTCAGATAAAGTGCTCTTACACTCATTGTCCTTTTAGAATCTAATCTTTATGTCCTTTGCGTTTGACTTTTCTACACTCCACTCTTATCTTTTCTAATTTTTTCTCTGGTCTCTGCTTCCCTCTGTCTTTCTGCAACACTCTTCCAATGATCTGGGGCACTCCCAATGATCTTGGAAACTACTTAGATATTTCAGAACTCCTCCACTGCAGTAATTCTTGATCTTGCCTATGTTTTTCAGGTTTGCCTTCAAACGGTTGAGAAACACGGAGAAGGGTTATAAGATCATTATTCAATCATTATGATTACTGAGAGAACCTTTGTACAGTGCTGCAGTAGCTCTGTTGACATAGTTGAGTGAAAGTAAATTTTCTGACATCTTAAACTTTAAAATTTCATTTATACAGCATCGTAACAGACCCTTCCGGCCCAACAAGCCCGCACAGCTCAATTACACCCACGTTAACCTGCTAACCCGTATGTCTTTGGAACGTGGGAGGAAACCCACGCTATCACGGGGAGAATGTACAAACTCCTTACAGACAGCAGCGGAAATTACGCTAACCACTACACTACCATGCCGCCTCTAGGTGTATGTAGTCAATTAAAGAGATTTTGGAAAAATATTTTTTCTTTAACAGGCTCTCAAGAAACAATGCAGTGTGTAAGAACATTGAAATGATTTGTTTTATTGTTTTTGAAACATGCTGACCCAATGCAAAAATTGCATTAGTCTTTAAAAATGTGCATTTTTAATAAGTATAACAAATTTAAATCATTGTTTTCAAATATCAAGTTAGTTTTCTTTAATGTAGTCTGAATATTTCAAATTTACAATGTTAACATAACAGTGTGAAAGTGGAAAATCATACTTAATACGTGCCAAAGTTTCCTGCTAAAATTATTTTTATATTAGTAGTAGTTAAGGATAAATTATATTATAACAGACTTTTATTAAACACTGTAAAGACATTTTCTTTAATGTCCCAGGATGTTCTGGACCGCACTACCCCAGCTCAATGTTCCCAGAGCCTTCGATCCTCCTTGCAAAGTTATGAAACCCCAACAATCTTAAACCTACTAACCAGCAGCCTACCTGCAACTTCAAACATATTCTGTTCTGCACTGTTTTAAGATAATTATGGTATCAGACTGAAAACAGATGCAATCATGGACATGGTTTATGGTTGTTATTGAAAGTACTGACATGATCAAATAATTTGAACCTGAAAGCAATAATACTGAAATAAATTATATTGTAGTTTTAAAAGATAAATTTATGGCCTGATAAATTTTAACATCTACAATATTAAATTGCACATCTTGTAACTTAATGCAGGCAATACCATGAAATATCCACTGACAGTCTTGCATCTAATATGCATCTGTTGTACTTCAAAATGCATATCATTAATTATCAATAAGAATAATGATCAAGTTATCAGCACATACAGTTATGATAGCAACATTAAGTACACAAATGCAGAATCCATGTGCTGCTTTAAGTGATTCCCTCTTCTACCATATGATGCTCTTACGTGGCATTCCCCCATATAATTAGTAAACTGAGAAGAATTTGAACTATTTATAAATGATTCTCATTTTAAAGACACTGAAAATGTTATTTAAGTTGTATTAATGGTAAGTGAAGTTTTTTATATGGTAAACTAAGTCATAATTACTGTTTAAACAACTTCTAAAAACTAATTGTAAATGTGTGGATTGTCATTCCCTCAAATAATTATTGACAGAAATATAGAAGCCAAGAAGTTTAGTGACTTTTGACAATTTATGCAGCCTTTCAAAATATTTCAGTGATTTTGCTAAGTTGTTACAGCTGGAGAATCCAATGGAAATTCACACTGATTGATCTTCATTGCAAAAAAGTTGTTGAGACTAAGTACTGTACATAAAACTCCTATAGCCCAGCAGCAATGAGACTTTGGTGACAGATTATCAAGTTTACTGTAGTATTGAATGTCATTTCTATTTATAGCCAAACACAATTTAAATTGATTTTTTAGATTTTACACTATTATAATTGTATAATCGGGTAAGTTTAAATGGAGTGGGGAAACCAAGGCCCTGGTGAGTCGGAAGGGAGCACAGGAACTGGGGCCCTGCTAAGTGGGAAACAAGCGAGATAAATATTACTGAGCCAGATGCCAAATCATGGGACTTCTGAATTGTAAGATAGCAGATTGTCGGTTTTACTGAAGTCTTTAGATGAAGAAATGTCATTAAAGGGCAGATGAATAATTGGACCAGAGTGTGCAGACATTATTCACTCCTCAAAATTTTATATTCTGCTCTTCTATTTATAATTCTGTTATAAATTGCAATTGTTTGTTTGGAATGGAAACTGCTTATGTGCATTTGTCACATTGTAATTAAAGCCTTCCAGTATTTGTGGCACCAAAGTACATCTATTACATAGAGGGTGCAATTAATGTGTAATACATGTACATGGGTAGTTGCCATTATAAAAGTCAAAATAGGAATTTATATTAAATGGTTGAGATGGGGTATGAATGGATAAATGATCTCTGAACATTATTTAGAAAGCTGCATATATAATTTAAGATTCTTCATGCACTAATGATGAATGTCACATTTATCATAAGCAAAGTTCTCTGCCCCACTTTTTTTAAAAATGAGAATGTAAAGAAAACAACATTTTCAAATTATTTTACATTGCCTTTAAACTACTCTGTAATTGACCCAGGATCTGAATAAACTCAGTTAGTATCTAATGGAACATTGGGTGTTCAATACAGAAATCAAACATTACAACTGTAGAGAGAGAGATCAGTTATGGACACTTAACAGAATTATAGATTTTACATTACCATGAATAATTTTCCCTTCATTTAAAAAAAAGTCAAGTAATTTAGCAGTCTGTGCAAAACACTGAAAATCCAGGCCTTTCCATAAAAAATACAAAAGAGCGAGAGGGGAGGGAAAAAACACTAATACATAAGTATCAGACTGCATAATACACTCTAGTTGCCTCTTTAACTAAGGCAGTTTTAACCCTTTGCCTTCAGGATTGCAGCCCCATGATTTTAGCAGCAATGAATCATCATATTTCACATCATTCTTTCTGTTCGTGCAATATTAAAATCCTCAATTTCCTTTACCTTTATCCCTTTAACTATCAAATTATAGCTGCTTTGTTGAAAAGCAAATTAGTGTAAAGGCTGGAGGTATAAAGTAAAAAAAAAGTATGTTGGGAACACTCATAAAACAGAAAGAACTGTAAACGCTCTGTGGATCAAACATCATCAACTTTGACCTGAAATGTTAACTACATGCTGAGTGTTTCTAACATTGTTTAGTTTTGTTTCATGACTACAGCCTCCATGGTTTTATTGATTTTCATTTACTGATAGAAATATTCAGCAGGTCTGGAAGGCACAGTAGTATAGCGGTTAACGTAACGCTCTTACAGCGCCAGCGACCCGGGTTCAATTCCAGCCACTGTCTGTAAGGAGTTAGTACGTTCTCCCCGTGTCTGCATGGGTTTCCTCCAGGTGCTCTGGTTTCCTCCCACATTCCAAAAGACATATGGGTTAGAAAGTTGTGGGCGTGCTATATTTGCGCCAGAAGCATGGTGACATTTGCAGGCTGCCCCCTGAACACTAGTCAAAAGATGCATTTCACTGTGTGTTTTGATGTACATGTGACTAATAAAGATGTCTTGTGGAGAGAAAAGCAAAGTTAACATTTGAAGTGGATGACTTTCCATCAGAATCTTTCAGTACAGTTCAGCTGAGCAGGCAATGAAAATTTTAGTTTTTGTTTTGGATTCTTATTCAAAGTCATGATACTGAATGTTAGCACTGATTTTGAATATCAGCTATAATAGTTTAAGTTCTCTTTAAGTTGCATTTTCAATAACAAATGAGTCAGATTTGTTTCCACCAGTAAATTGACATTCGTCTCTGACATTGAAGAAAGCCGCTCACTTAAATCTAATGAGCTCTTTGGTATCAACTTCTCCACTCTTGTGTGTCTTTCAGCCTGGCACTACCTGTACCTGGTTTTTGGAATCCAAGACCAGCAATGTCAAACACGCTGAACAGCCAATCAGATTAAAGAGTTCTTACAATCTGCAAACTAAGTAGTAAAATGATTTCTGTTTAATATTTTACTTTACAAAAATCAAATCAAAAGTTGTGTCCCACAAAGGAAATTAAGTTAGAAGTTGAAATATCATTAACTTAAATCCATAGATTTTTAACAAAATTATTTTATAACTTGGAGGAAATTACATTCCATATTTATAATATGCCAGATCAAGTTGTCCAGCAGTAATTGGGACGTAGCATGCCATTTTAAAAACTCATATCATTCAGAAAGTTTAACATTTTCAATGTTTTTACCGTAAAAAGAGTTTAAAAGATTGTTTCTGTGAAGATTGCAACAGCACACCCGAAGAGAACATCACTCTGCAACTTCTGGATTTCTGCATTAAGTTATACATGTGCAGACACCAGAAATTTTTGCCAGTTTCAAAGTGTAAGATTTGGCCCCTCATACCTGCTTTGCTATTAAATAAGATTATGGCTGACCTTTTACCTCAGTACCACTTTCCTCCATTAATCTTCTATTCCTTGATTCCTTTATTATCAAAAAAAATCTACCAGTCAATCTTGAATTGACACTCTTCTTGGGTAGACAATTCCAAAGATTTACTCGTCTCTGGGTGAAGAAATTTGTTCTCACCCCAAACCTGAATGGCCATCCCCTTGCTTTAACACAAGAAATTGCAAATTGCAGAGACTGGTAAAAAGTATACACAGAATAAGTCAATTTATCTCTTCTACATGGCAGCTCATTGTTATTTCACTGTCCTTACAATCTCAAATTCTAAGCTATTTTGATTTTGTTCCTCTTAACCAGGATCAAACTTATTAATATATTTTCATACAGCTACAGTGTTGATAATTTGGTTCATCTTTATGAAAAACACATCATTTTTTCCCTATTCCCCTGTATTATCCAGTACTCTAAGTGTTTCTTTTTACCTAATGTTTCCCATTTAAAGGTTATTAATGGATCTCTTCTAAGGTGGTCAAACTAATATTTTAATTCTGACCTAAGCAACGATATTGCAGGTTAGCATTATTTCTTCGCTTTTTGACAATTATATACTTCCTAAGTTTTACCATATGGTGAACAATATCTCATTGTTTCATCAAAAATGTATTCTCCACAACGTGTTTTATCTAATTAATTACCTTTATACTACTTGAGATGTTTTGTGTTCTCCAGTATGTAAAATTTTTAATTCCTCATTATAACCATTGGTAGCATAAGTTTTGTTAGAAAACCCCTACCAGAGGTATGCATCATCTTTTGCAGCATTAGAAAGTCTGTCCAAAATGTTTGCACTACTTGTCAGCATTACTGAAATCTTTTCCCTCTATTTTGGTAATTTGCCTTTTATCATATCACCCTGATTTTTCAATTTTTTTTAGGATTTCCACAGCCTAACATATTTAGTTCCCAACTGTCCTCCAGTTGTTACTTGAACTCAGTAATGACTAGATTTTACCCTTCTTAAAGCTGATTTTACCCTTCTTAAAGCTGATTTTGCTCATCTAAAACATTTTTATTTCTCATTACATGTATTCCTATATAGAGCAGTTTTAAGCAATTGTTCCCAACCAGCTTAAATATTGTGCTGGTTCTATTCTCACAGATTTTGACAATGCTCATTTTACTCCTTCCATCTCAACCTCCTCTCCTACTCCACTCCCTCATTCCAACTAGTCTGAAATCTTGACCAAGAACATAATGCTGTGGCCACACTCACAACATGACATTATCTAAAGCATAAAA
Organism: Pristis pectinata; assembly: GCF_009764475.1. Taxonomy (NCBI): domain Eukaryota; kingdom Metazoa; phylum Chordata; class Chondrichthyes; order Rhinopristiformes; family Pristidae; genus Pristis; species Pristis pectinata. Next base: position 13,845,192 of record NC_067423.1, read on the forward strand.
TATCAAACATTCTAAAATTATTTTGAGCGGTATTCTTATCAAAAAGTGTTGATGTTGACATTTGTACAATGCTTTTCCTCTGGATAACACAGCACTTTAATACCCAATGGTGTGATTCCTCTCATTATCCTCTATTGAACATTTTTACTCTTCAAAAGGTTTCAAATGGTAAAGCACACTTTATGTTTTTGATAGAAGTTTCAAGTGGCTACACACAACAAAAACAGGTGGTAGATATTTTGCAATTTATCTATAGTCTAAGTGGATGTTACCAACATTGTTGATTGGATAGTTTTCAGAAGTAAACTTGCATTCCCAATCAATATTTAATTACAATTTAATCTTTTAGTTTAGGATAAGAAAAATAATTGTTGTTCCTGAGAAAATGCATGAAATACTTGGCGGGTGAGGCAGCATTTGTGGAGAGAGAAACAGAAATAATGTTTCAAGTTGATAACTTTTCATGAGAACTGATCTTAATTACTTGATTTATGTTTTTGAAACAGGAATAAAATGATGTCTTTCACCAAACTTGTGTTGCTGGTAATTGTATGTTGCACTGCAAGAACAGGCTTTGGCTACGGAGTGTACAAATTAAACAAAAGCTATTCGTGCAACAATGAGCTGCTTTCTGAAGCAATGAAAGAAGAACCTTCTGAAGACCCCTCACTGAAGGACAGAGCCAAGATCTACCTACCAAATGACAGATCTTCGTTTGTTGAAGAAAAAGAGAAAAGGACATTGCCATTTCCTCGATATAAATATCTCACCCGAACACAACTAAAAAGAAAAATGTACCAGAATACGGCAAGGAGCAATCGTCGAACCAAATTCACCTTGTCTCTCGATGTACCGACGAACATTCTCAATATTCTTTTAAACATTGCAAAAGCTAAAAACATGAGGGCAAAGGCAGCAGCTAATGCTCGTCTTATGGCAAAAATTGGTCGAAGAAAGTAGATTTGTACTTATTTAAGTATTAAGATATTTCCTTGTCAGCATGAAATTGCAGCTGCATGCTTATGGCTAAAATCTGTTAGCACTAAAAATAATCTAATTGGCAGATGAGATGAAATATTAGTTTTGTAAATCAACAGAAAATGGGAAATTGTAGAGTCGTTAAGAGATTTGTTGAGTGAGGGATGTAGACAATGTTTGGACCCAACAAGTCCTTGGTAATGGACATAGCTAATCCTTTGATAAAATGCATTAGAAAATCAGATGCTTTTCAGAGGAGGGTGTTGACTTTATAGGGGTAACAACATTATTTAGTTTATAAAATGACTATATGGGTAAAAGGACCTTTTATTTGGCAATGATGAGTTGGAAAATGGCATAATTCATAATATTCCAGTATGAAACAACTCTGAGACATGCAAGGAATTCTCTTGCAAAAAAGTAAAAATCCACCCAGTCATTTGCTACACCCCAGTAGTCGCATGGTTCAAAGATGGTAGAGTTTTTAAAATCATAGTGATCAATCTCAGTCAATTAATCTACAACAGACCCAGTGGCAACATGAGGAAAGGACCAATGGTGGAGGTTATTAGAAAGTATGAGTCCTGAATTACCATTGTCTTCACAAGCATTTTACAGTTTACATTCCAGTCAACCAACCTGTTGTAGGTTGAGTGTATGAAAGTAAATCTGCTAGCAGCAGACTGGAGTTTCCTGCTGATTGTTTTGGTAAAATTTAACATTTTGTATGCTTGTGGCATGCACTTCATCTGCCCATTTATAAAATGCAAAATGTAAAAAAATATATATATAAATTAGAGAATTACCTATTCCTTCAATTCGCATCTTCATAACCTCAGACAGAAGATGCATGTTAAACCCTGAGTCGACCATTTCCTCAGCTGCAAAAGGTTAATTACAGCATTTATCAGTGGCAAAGCCTGTGCAATCCCTTGCAGTTTGATGGAAGGCAAAAATATGCATATTTAACTATAGTGAGGCTGCCATTCTGGTGAATTCCCACTTGTATGTCAAACTATTAATAGCCCGTAAGAAGGAAAATAGTATAATATTATCAAGAATGTCTCTCACCTGCTTTCTCTTCTCTACCTCATCACTCCTAATCTTCCTGTGTCATTATCATATCTTAGCTAACAAACCATTTAGCCAATTGCTTCAAAGCTCCTGTCTATTGTACTTCACAGGTTCCCACAAAGTAGATAAAAGCAAGAAACACAATTTTTCCTTCAATTTGAAATACCCAGTGTTGATTGTGTGGCCAGGTGGAAAAGTTCTTAAAAAAGGAATTTGAGGCATTTGCTTGTCATTATCCCATCATTTGATTACATTTCTATAACAGAAACAAATACTTCAGTTGTTACTCTTTTTTATCTTTAGTTTACAATGGTACCATACTGTGACCTTTTGATCATATTAGCTTAATCACTTATTAGTTTTTTCACTATTGCTTTTCCTCATGTCATCTCGAGAAGGGAACAATCACATCAATTGACCTTCTCTGTCCTAATGATAATGGACATCAGCTGAGTAGTTTCCTAGGCAATAGACTTGGTTATGCTGTGTGAACTAAACTAGATTGAAGAGGTGGGTTCTTTTTTGCTAAAGAGCCACAGCAATCTATGATTTTTGTTTTACAACAATCTACACATGTTTTGCTAAATATTAGTCAACAGCAGGTATTCCATCACAATATATCATGGTAAAAATTGAACTCTGCATCCCTGATATACAGGAATAGTGCAGGGAAACATGGTGTGGTAGATATGTGGAGTTCTCCTAAATTTAGTGGCTTTAAGTTGATATATTTTCCCTGTCCTTTACATATATCTGCCTGCCAGGAAAACCAGTAGCAAGATCTGTGAAAATAGATTGATAGTTTTTGATGAGTGCTCAGAGTAATGAGTGACAATGATCTCTATGAGTAAGAATACTTAGAACTTAATGTCACCAGTGAGGTAGTTTATTTTTGAGCTTTTATCTCTAGATTGAGCATTTGTTAATGGATTCTAGTATTCTGCATGCTGCTGCTGTGCTTAATGTAATATCACGTGTTTGAAGATGAAGACAAGATAGTTAAGAGATATGTACCTGCTGATTATAGACTACATTTCTTCTTAACTGATAGTAAAGTGAGATCTATGTCTGATTGCCAATTCATCTGTTTCTTCTAAGCTGTGAATAAGCAAGTTTATTGTATGTACTCAACAGAATTTGCCTATGTAAAATGTTGATAATCTGTTTACTTGCAGTAGTAGAAAGTGATTTGCTTTTGACATTCCAGCTTTCTTTATAGATGTTATAATAAAAGAATAGTTGTAAATTTAAAGTCAAATAAATTTGGAATTAGGCATAGCAATAACTATGTTGCAAACAAAAATGGTCTAATTTCAAGTTCTTCTTTTACACAACAAAATGCAATGTTATTCCCTAGTATGTAATAAAATTCCAGACAATATGTGGGATTTTTGTATTCATACCTAAACAGAATTCATTGTCAAATATTGCTGTTAATACAACAAGAATACCCACTTTTTATTCTCCGATGGAATAAGGATGCAATCACTGCCCAAAAGTTGATTGAAAGTAAAGTAAAACAAAGGATCTAATTGACTGGATCTGGTTTTCTTTATCTCTTATTTAGTAATTTATGAAGGGTTACTAATTTGTGCCAAATCTAAGGGAAAACAAACTAGGGGGATCATGTAATTTTAAAGGCAAACCACACCTCTTAAAAGGACAGTGATTTTAGTCAATGAAGAATTTCCAGATTGTAAGGAAAATGTCTGGTTTCTTGGATAACTGTGAAGATGATGGTGGAACGGGTCACCAAAAGGCAGAAAGTTGTTACCCACAGGCAAAGAACGTCTCAATGTAAAGCTGAGCAACAATGAGCAAAAATAGTACAGCAAAATAAAGGAATGAATTTAGTGACTAACCAGAGTTGCCAAAGTGGAATTTTCATTCATGTCAGCACTTGCAAACTTTACTACTCTTGCTTCCCTCATCCAATCACAGTAACACATGTATATACCTTGTATTTGCTAATTCCCTCACAGATACTAAGTTCTTTCCCCACACCTGTTATTATATTAACCATCTTGAAAATTATGCTAAACTGCTATAGACTAAATTGGTATCTGGTCAGAAGGGCATTGTCATTGACAAGATCTTGCTTGTGGGAGTTTGATTATTTCCTACATTAGAATAGTGATATAAATACAAAACTAATTTGTTGACTGTGAAGATAACTAGGCAGCAGAGTGACAACTTGAGACTGTGGTGTAGTTCTAACTGCAGTGACATAGGATTATAAATGTATCAACCATGCTAAGGAGCAATGTCACTGAAACGTTATTAAGTGAATAAATATCTGATGCAGAGAAAGATTAAACAAAATCTGATTCCAAATAGATGGACAAGAGAAAACAATGTGAAATTAGCTACATACAGAAGAATTAGTTACAAACTTACATACAGAGTGAGTACAGACTACATCGAATTGTGCAGCACAGAAACGGGCCCTTTGCCCACCACATCCATGCTGACCCTTTTTGCCCATTTACACTAATCCTGTTTGCCTGCATTAAGACTATGTCCTCTATGCCTTGCCTATTTAAGTGTCTGTCTAACCACCTTCTAAAAGTGGTAATTGTATCCGATTCCACCACCTCCTCTGGCAGCACAATCGAGATATCAACCACACTCTCTTAAAAAAAATACCCCCAAGATCCCCTCTAAATCTACCTCTCACCATAAAACTATGCCCACTTGTTCTTGATACCCCTACCATGGGAAAAAGACTTTGACTATCCAGCCTATCTTTGTCTCTCATAATCTTATGTACTTCGACCTGATCATGTCTTGACCTCCTTTGCTCCAATGAAAACAAACCTAGCCTATCCATTCTCTCCCCTTAACTAAAGTCCTCTATTCCAGGCAACATTCTGGTGAATCTCCTCTGCAATCTCTCCAGCACAATTGTATCTTTCCTGTAGTGTGGCAAACAGAATTGCAGACTATACTCCAAGTGCTCCCTAACCAGTGTTTTGTAAAATTGCAACTCTGATATTCTATGCCCTGACCTATGAAAGCAAGCAAGCTATATTCCTTCTCCACCATCCTATCCAAATGTGCTGCCACCTTCAGGAAACTATGGACTTGAATCCCTAGGTTTCTCTCTGTTCACCAACACTCCTTAGTGCCCTACCATTTACTTCCCAAAATGCATTGCCGCACACTTCTCAGGATTGAATTACAACTGCCAATAATCCACAGCAACTTTCCACCTGATCTATATTCTGCTGTAGACTTAGACAACCTTTGTCACTATCCATGACACCACCAATTTTTGTAGTAACTTTTCATGGTAACTAATTTCTGCAAACTTGTTTATCATTCCTCCAAGTCATTTCACATCCACATCCAAGTCATTAATATGTATCACATATAGCAAAGTTCCCAGCTCCGATCCCTAGTACATCACTAGTCACAGATTTCCACACTGATAAACATCCTTCTACCACTACCCTCTGTCTTCTATCACACCAATTTTGGATCCACTTATCCAGATCACATTGGACATCACGTGCTTTAACCTTTTGGACCAGCCTACCAACTTTTATAACCAGTCCTCTGATCCTTCAAAGTGTGCCATACAAATGCTTGTGGATGTACGAAAGTTGGGAGGACAACCTCACAGTCTAATCAGCAAGTCACCATGGGTAGATTATGGCTGCATTGTCCACCATGTGCAAGATTCACTGATAGATAAACGACCCAAAATCAGAAATTGCTGGAAGCACTCAGCAGGTCAAGCAGCAACCATGGGGAAAGAATGAGTCAGATTTTGAGGTCAAGGACTCTTCATTAGAACTGGTAAAGTTAGAAAATAGGTATGTTTTATGTTGCAGAGAAAGGGAGGGGTGGAGAGGAGTGCCCATTTGAAAGTGTCAAGGTACAGAAAAGAAGAAATTGAAACAGAAAAGTACAGCCACATTAGTGGAGTGACAGGCAACTGGAAGCTCACGGTCACCGTCATGGACTGAACAGAGGTGCTCAACAATACAATCACCCAATCTGTATTTGGTTTCTACAAATGTAGAGGAGACTGTATTGTGAACAGCATATCCAATACACTAGATTGGAAGAAGTGTGAGTGAATTGCTGCTTCACCTTTAATTTTCCGTCTCTACTCTCATCTCTGACTTTTCTGTCTTTGATCTATGACGTTGCTCCAATGATGCCCAATGTATGTAAACTTGAGGAGCAACATCTCGTCTTCAGCCTGGGTATAGTGCAGACCTCAGGACTTAATACTGATTGCAAGCAACCACCTTTCCCCCTCTCTCCGTTTCTGTTCCAATTTGTTTCATTTTTTTCTTTTCTGTCATTAACTGCTGCTTTTTAAAGTAATAATTAACCTTGATAACTTTGCACCCTAACACAGACATTGCCTTTGTTGTCTCCAATCCTCCCTCTCTGTAACTTAAAACACACATGTGTTCTCACTTTTCCAGCTCTAATGAAAGGTTCTTAACCGTTTCTCATCCCACAGATTCTGCTTGATTTGCAGAATGCTTCTAACATTTATTATTTTTGTTTTGATTTCCAGCATCTTTTTTTTGCTCCAATATGTAAACAAAACCTTGAAGATTTAAACATTCCTGTGAAGAGAAGGTAATGAACAGTAGATAATGGTTTAAAATGAGCTAGGTGGATGTGGCTGATTTCCTGTGGCAAAAAAATAAACTGCTGTAAGAACTCAGTGGGTCAAGCAGCATCTTCAGAGGCAGAGGGATGGTCAACGTTTCAGGCCAAAACCCTGCATCAGGACTGCGAGTATGGAGGGAAGATGGCCAGGCTGAGTTCCTACTGTTTCACCCTCTCTAGTTGTTCTCTGCTGCCCCCTTGTGTACACTGAATCACTGAGCTGATGCCCATTCCATCTCTGCCTTGCTTTCCAAAACCAAGAGACACCTAACTTTGATACTACTGCCAAGGTAAGTCCATAAGAATAGATTGCTTCTTGGAGTTGAAGAAAAATATTTGACTGGAGTTGGAATAATCATTACTTCCACTGGCAAATATGCTTCAAAGTATATGGGAGCAGATTTCAGTGTTTGTGATGTGGAATCCAGAACAACAGTACAAACAGACTTAACATCCTCAGTGCTTGTGCAGCTTTTCCTTCAGAAGATATGAGAGAGCCCTTTTAAAACTCACCCCACTTAGGTCTTAAGAGTAACCATTTGTAAGTCATTAATAATCTGGAGACCACTTCATAGAGGATAGGCAAAATACTCTCTTTTTATAAGTTGGAAGAGCAAAACAGCAGGTCCAGTAAATATACTGTTCACAATTTGCTGCATTCCGATAGAAAGTGAAGTTATTATCAATTATCTTACACTGTGGCTATCAACCATTTTAATTTGGTAGAAATAATGATTCATCTGTCAGCTACATTTGTCTGAATAGTTTCAAAGTATATTATTAGCCCAAATTTATCCAGAAACGTTCTGGAATTGGACAACAGGAAAGTGGTAAGGATATTATCTACAAAATATTACTATAGGTTACAAAAGGAAAATATGTTTAATAAAGAGATGATGGTTCAACAACTATCCTTATGTAAAGACTTAGTTGATTTTTTAATCAACTTAAGCCAACCTGCTACTTTTTTCATTATGTTGAACCAAGAGGTTTATGTAACTGTACCTTGCAATCTTTCTTTGCTTCTGTTTATGAAAATATACATTTGGAACTGAGGCAATACAGCACAATAAATAGTACATTATTGACCTTGAGTGGTGTAGTGAGCTATAGTCTCTGCATCTCCCACTATTCCATCATTCATCCCTCTTTATTATTTGTTATTAATAATGCTTATTCTATTTCAATGATCTAAGGAGGCACCAGGTTTGTATTAGAGGCCTCCTACAGTATGTTGGTGGTGTGGGCACTGGTTTAGAAGGATCTGTCAGACTTCTGACACAGGATCTCTGTCCTTGGCATGTAACATAACCTTCCCTTTGTAGTTTTATCATACCTCATCATCTGGATGTAGCAGTGCATCCTTTTCCTTTATGGGAACATATTTACCTTGAACCCCTTGAATCTCCTTCTTGCATGCATTCATTTGTTTGGAGATTAATTTACCTTCAAGTAGTTATTTCCAATCTACCATTTTGAAATCACGTTTCAAACTATTGAAGGTACCTTTTCCCATTATAGAACCCTCATTCTATTTTTTTCCTCTTCCATATCTATGCTGAGTTTAGCTGAATCATGTTAAGTAAAAAAGTGGTTTCCCACTGATACTTCTTCCAAATGCTCAACTTTGGTCCTTAAAACTAAATCTAAAATTGGAAGCCCCTCCCCCCCCCCCGCCCCAATCTTATTGGCATGCTACATATTAGCTAAGAATGTTCTCCTCAATGCAGTTTATGAATTCTCTGCTATTTCTTTAAACTGTTTAAACCTACAAATTTGCTCTTCTTTGTTCTTTGGAGGTTTATTGTCCACTTCCAAGTACAATTACCCCTTTTTCGTTCAACCTATATATACTCATTCAATTATCCTTTTAAAATATTAATCCTTCTTATGGCAATGATTGCTTCCTTTACTCATATTGCTGAACTCTCTTATTTTTAAGCTGATCTTTCTCTCAACTGAAAAACCTGAACCAGGAACGTTAAGCTGCCATTCCTACTCCACTTTAAGTTGTTTCAGTAATAAAGAAAATGTCATGCTTTGGCATGTCTACCTGTGCCTTCAACTCATCTGTGTACTCACTGTATGCCTTGCATTCAGGTATCTACTAAGCACAGCCAGACACCCTTTTTGTTTATTTTACCATTGTTAGTTTGCCTTTCTGACCCTCTCACTAATTTTCCAAATTTGTTTCCAGTTCTGCTTCTCTCCCTTCTGAATCTATGCTTAACTCCCCATTTCCCTGCCAAGGTAGTTGAAGCACCCCTGAAAAAAAAAGTAAATATGCCAATAAGGATATTAGTCCCAGCCTTTTGAGGTTTACAGCTCCTACCATCTTTGGATGTATTCCCGGAACCAAAATGTCACAGCTGAGCAAGCTAGAAGTTATGTTTGTGCAAGCAAAATAAAATCACTTGTCATTCTGGACATTATAGTATTGAAAATTTAGATATAATGGTCCATTTTCTAATACAAACAGCTCTTGAGGCAGGGTTGATAAGACTTAATTATGTTGTAAATCCAAATCTTAATTGAAGTAATGCACCATGATAATTCATGATAATTCATTGCTTAATGTAGTCAATCATAGAAAACATAGAAACATAGAAAACCTACAGCACAATTCAGGCCCTTCAGCCCACAAAGCTGTGCCAAACATGTCCCTACCTTAGAAATCACTAGGCTTACCCATAGCCCTCTATTTTTCTCAGCTCCATGTACCTATCCAAAAGTCTCTTAAAAGATCCTATCGTATCCGCCTCCACCACCATTGCCGGCAGCCCATTCCACGCACTCACCACTCTCTGAGTAAAAAACTTACCCCTGACATCTCTTCTATACCTATTCCCCAGCACCTTAAACCTATGTCCTCTTGTGGCAACCATTTCAGCCCTGGGAAAAAGCCTCTATCTACATGATCGATGCCTTTCATCATCTTAGATAAATCAACAAGAATAAAATGTCTGAGACTAATTTAATTTCTAATAATCTGGAGTGTCTTAGTATGCAGTGGTGAAGCTATCTGCTTAAAGTGACATGATATGGGAATTAATTTTCAGAGTTGGCAAACAACATAATTTACTAGTTTGTTTCCCTTTCTGAAACTTGTGCCTTAATAAGATAATATTTCTCCCTCAAAGTAGATCTATTGGATATATTTTCTGTTCAAATTTCAAGATACAGGAAAGGATGAGGAGAGGAGGGAATCACATATTAAGGGCTGATTCAATTGCCTTTGCAAAATTCAGGATAAAATTCCCCTTTAAGGGCAGTGTCTTCTGTGGGAAGAAATATCAAATTTTCCATAGAGATTATGCAAAAATTGCAAAATCTTTGACAGTGCATCCATGTGTTCAATAGAGAATGTGAAAGCATAAGAAGAAAAACGTCTGAACAGTAATCAGTAGCATGCCAATCCACATGCTTTAACCCTGTGCCAGGCTGGCTATATCATCACATGAAGCCTTGGTTAATGAGTTACTGAGGGAGTGCTATTATTGAAGGAAACATGTAAACAAATATAAAGAATATCATACCTCTTTGATTGTGGTTATGTGAATTTTTATCTGAACATATCCAACATCAAAAGCAGGGGTATGCCTATCAATTACAGAAACACAAGAGAGGAAAAAAAGAGATATACAAGCTCCTTCCTAGAATTGGGGAGAGCACTACAGCTACCAAACTCTGGTCTTTATAGAGAACATTTTATTTCCTCTAGGTGAACTGCTTAAAAGTGATTTTTTAAAGATTTCTTCATTTTTCAGAATTCACTGGCAAGGCTAGCATTTATTGCCATACCTAATATCTCTTGAGAAGATGATGGTGAGCTGTCATCTTTGCTTGTGCAGTCCATTTGGTGAAGTATTCCTAACGTGCTAGAAGTATTCCCAACATGCTATTGGGATAATAGTGAAGGAATGCCAATACATTTCCACATCAGTATGGTGTACATCTTGAAGGGGAATCTGCAGGTGGCAGTGTTCCCACCAGCCCTTGTCTTTCTTGGTGGTAGAGGTTGTGGGTTTTGGAGATGCTGTTAGATCAACCCAAAGAAAGAGTCTAAAGCTATACCAAGTATGATAACTGATAATGTCATTGTTGTGTAGAATGTGTACTTAATTTGGAGATGTGATGATTAGATTGATTTCTTATGGTCAAGGAACTTTACTGTTGTTGACCTTTTTGTTAACCAAGGTGATTCTCAAGAGAAATTACCAAGTCATAAATGCTGCCCTGTCACATACTCGCATCCACAAGTGAACAAAACTAAAGGAAAAAAAATCCTCATTCCTTTGCCATTCCCATCTTACTTTTGCACTGTTGCTGATCTCCTCAGTATCTGCTTAACCACATTTGATGAAAGTGACAAAACCAAATTAACATCCAGTCAAGAACAGAGAAAAAATGTAAACAACAACGTTTACTGTTGTGCATACTCTCAGGGCACATGCTCAAGTCAGCTATGCCTGTTCTGCTGCACCTATGTAGTTCTCCCCACAGCGGCTACTGCAAGGCCAGTGGAAACCTGCTCATTTTCAGTGATGGGAACATCAAATAGCCTTGAAGAACAACCTTCAGCACTTACGGACTTGGATAGCTTAACTTTGCCGAGAGCTAGCTGGGTGACAGGCAATGGCAAAGCCATTTACAGAGTTTTAGTGGCGGAGTCATGAATGCTGTCAGCCTGGGAGGAGACACCTGCTGATAATATTCCTGTCAAGCATGTTAAGATGATTTACTCCAGTAAAAAAGCTATATTATTGTAAGTTATTTTTGTTAAAGAATGTCAAGGGCTTAGCGAGAATGTAGAGGAAGTTTACTAAAATAGCAATTATGCAATTTCTAGATAAGTCTTCACAGAGCACAGAAGGTTAAGAGAATTCATAGATGTTTTGAATATCATAAAGGGTTTTGACTAAATCAGAGAATTTTTGTGCAAATTGTTATGATCATAACTACACTGCCTGAAAGGATGGTAGAAACATATTTAATTAAACTTTCAAAAGGGATTTGGATAAATGTTTAAAGATAAATTTTGCTGGGTTATGGTGTCATGGGGAACAGATTAAAAATTTTAGACAAAAGGTACCATGAGGACATTCAGAAAAGCTTTTTTGTGTAGGGTAGTTATAATCCAGAAACCACTGGCTGTAAGTGTTAATAAGTCTTTCAGAAGGGACTTATGCAAGCAATTGAGCGAAAATAATTTGCAGAACGATGGGGAAAGAGCATATGAATAGGACAGACAGGATTAGTTAACAAGAAGCCAACATGGACCACAAATTCTATGATTCTTTGAAAGAACCGGAGAGTAGGGCTACAGGGCACCTCTTTAAATTAACTGGCACAGACTTGTGCTGTATCAACAATTATATGAAAAGAGGTGTGTTTAATAGAATAGAATCACAGAAAATATATGATACAGAAAGAGGCCATTTAGCCCATCATGGCTTTAGCTCAAAAAGGAGCTACCTAGCCTAATCCCACCTTTCAGAATTGTTCAAAGGAGATTAACCTCAGTCTAATCAATCTTTCCTCATAGTTAAAATTCCCTGGAAATGTGCTCATAAATGATGCACCTTCTCAATACAATTTCAGTTTTTCTGTAATATTGTGACAAGTGTTGTACACAATACCCCAGCTATGGACTGATATGCACTATATAGATTTCTAGCATAACTTTCCTGTTTATGTCATTGCTAAGAAAAAAAAGCAACTCATATGCCTTGTGAAGCACTTTACCTACCTCTCCCGCTAATTATAAAAATTCCTGAATGTACACAAAATGATGTTTGGTTATTTGTTGGTCATAGGTCCATGTATCCATGAACACTACCTTGTTATTCCTCTTTTACACTATTTATTTATTTTTGTAACTTATAGTAATATTTATGTCTTTATGTCTTGCACTGTACTGCTGCCACAAAACAACAAATTTCATGACATATGTCAGTGTTAATGAACCTGATTCTGATTCCAAAGATCTGGGTTTGATCAGTGTTGATTGTCAGTGATTACGAGGGACAATGCTCAGTGTAGATGGGATGTGGTTCATGCCTTCCAGGGTCTTCACGTGGACTTTTATTGCAGGAAGTGTGGTGTTATGTTGCAAGACGGGTTGGTAGACAACCTCCGTTTTGTAAATGTTGAATGTAGAAATCTGAAATAAAAAACAGAAAATGTGGAAAGCACTCAGCAGGTCAGGCAATGTGTAGGCAAAGAAAAACATTTATCATGTCAGATCAATGACATTTCATCAAAACCAGAAAAATGAGAAAACTTTTTTTTTAAATTGCATGCAGAGAGAGGAGTGGAGAGAACAAGGGAAATGTTTGCTATAGGGTAGAAACCAAGACTGTCCACTTGACAAAAATGCAGTTGGTGCTGGCTAAGAGAGGGTGGTGAATGCTTACTAATCATACCTGATCTCTCTGGAGAAGTGTAAATAGTGGGAGATAAATGAGACCAGCAAAAAGAGGGGGAAAAGGTGCTATCATTGTGAGAGGGAGAACACAACAGTTGATGGAAATCTGAAATAAAGGAGAATGCTGGAAATAATTATCTGTGCAGAGATTAAAAACTGACTCAATGTTACAAACGGATGCCCTTGCATCAAAGCTGATGATTGGGAGGACTGTTGGGTCCTTGGATGGTGGGAAAGGATGAGATAAAGGCATAAGTGTTTCATCTCCTGTGGTTGCATGAGGATGTGCCTTGAGAAGGGGTATGGCAGCTGAGTTGGAAGAGGAATTGGGAAGGGAAAGGTCCCTTGGAATGCTGAAAGGGAAGGGAAAGATATGTCTAGTAATGGGATCTTGTTGAAGGTTATGAATTTGTGGAGGGCAAAATTATTGAAATTGTGGAGGCTAGTGGGGTGTAAAGCATTAATGAAGATAATGATATCCTTGCTCTAGCTGGGAAAAGAGGGTGTGAGAGCAAACGTGCATCAAATGTGGACGCAGATATAAAGAACTGCAACTTTAAATTCATTTCCACAATCGGATGTGTTATATCATTAAAATTGCTTCTGGCAAAACATAGGTGAAATCTAAAGAATGTACTGTAATAAAATAAAGGTGACAAAAAAATTATTCTGAGGCATTGGTAATGAAAACACAAAAGCCTTGATAACATTCTTTCCCTCATCGTCTTCTTCCTCTCTGCTTCCTAAGAAACCCCAAATTACTTGTTTGGGCACAGTTCCATAGGATCAAAGGGAAAGCAAATGGGGAAAGGCTTTCATAGTTTGTATTCCTGCAACAGAATAAACCAGAGTAGGAATTTGTATAATAAATCTTAATTTCATTTTACAAATTGATGTAGATTGACCTGTCTATTATTTGTCAGGTAGGTTCAGTATGCTTTCAGCAACCAGTTTTTACAATCTTGCTCTCCTTTCCTAAAAAAAAGTATGTAATTACTACCAAGGGAATGCTGAGAAGATTCACTAATTGGTTTCTGGGATGGTGGTTCTGTCACTTGAGGAAAGCCGTGTAAAATGTTAGAAGAGAAATAAGGTAAATTCGAAAGACCATTGTCTGTAATATTATGTAAAAGAAAGCCAAGAATACTTGATGTGTACCAGGTCCTTTGTTCACTACTGAGTAGTCCCTCAGTCTTAAATATTAAACAAAAACAGAAATGCTGTAAGAACATAGCCAGGCAAGCACATCTGTGGAAAGAGAAACCAGTTTACGTTTCAGGTCAGCAACCCTTCCTCAGAGCTGGGGGAGAGTGAAGAGTTCACAATTTTCAAAACAGAGCTGGGGGGGGGGGGGGGGGAGGGGGAGATGAAGTGTAAGACAAAAGACTCTATGGAAATAATTTAGGAGAAATCAACCTCAACTTCATTTTCATCCCCTGTGCCCTGATTCTTTTTATATCCAGAAATCCATCAATCCATCAGCATGAATACTGACATGGCATTTTAAAGAAACGGGGTGAGAAAGGGACATACAAGTATGATAACTGAAAATAATGAGAGAACAGTTTACCTGGACAATTGAGTCTTCATTCCAGAAGGCTGCTATGTGCATAGACTGAAGATAAAATTTTGTTCTTCTAATTTACATTGGGCCTCACTATGGCATTGGAGGACACAGATGAGTTGGAATGGGAGTGGGATTGAGAATTAAAGTGGCTTGCAACAGAAAGCTCAGGATCACCCCTGCGGACTGAGCAGAGGTGTTCTGCAAAGTTGTATTTGGTTCCTCCAATGCAGAGGAGGCCACATTGTGAACATCAAATACTGTAGACTATATTGGAAGAAGTGCAAGTGAATCACTGCTTCACCTAGAATGATGGTTTGGGCCCCTGGATGGTGGGGGAGATAAATGAACAGGTGTTGCATATCCTCTGGTTGCATGGGAAGGTGCCGTGGGATGGGGAGTGGTGGGTGGGGATGGAAGAGTGGACCAGGGAGTCACAAAGTGAGTGGTCCTTGCAAAATACAGAAAGGGAAATAGAGGGGAAGATGTGACTGGTGATGGGATCATGTTTGAGCTGACAGAAGTTGTGAAGGATAATAAATTACATGATAAGTCTGGTGGGGTGGAAGGTGAATACCATGGGAATTCTATGTTTGTTCTGTCCTGGGAGAGAAGGGGTGAGAGTGGACGTGTGGGAAATAGAGGAAATGCAGTTGAGAGCTCCATCCACTGTGGCAGAGGGGAAGCCACATTTCACGAAGATGAGGGACATTTCAGAGGCACCAGAGTGGAAGGCCTCATCATTATAACAAATGCAATGAAAGCGAGGAAACTAAAAAAATGAAACTGCTTGCTTACAGAAGACAGAATGAGAGAATGTGCAGTCAAGGTAGCTGTGGGAGTCTGTGAGCTTGTAAAAGATGTTAATAGCTAATCTCTCCCCTGAGATGGAGATGAAGAGATCCAGAAAGGGAAGGGAGGCGTCAGAGATCAACCACATAAATGTGAGAGCAGAGTGGAAATTGGCAGTAAAAGTGATGACATTTTTGAGTTTTGTAAGGGTGCAGGATGCAGTACCAATGCAGTCCTCAATGTATTGGAGAAAGAATTGGGGGAATACTTCAGGCTTATTGCCTTTGCACTCGCTACCAGGGGAATGCTGTGAAGATTCACTATATTGTTTTCTAGGATGGTGTCATTCAAGGAGAGACTGAGTAAGGTAGGCCTGTATTTTCTGGAGTTTAAAAGAATGAGAGATGACTTCATTGAAACATGCAAAATTCTCGAAGGCTTTACAGAGTAGACACAAAAGAGGATGTTTCCCCTGGCTAGAACTCAGGGTCACTGTCTCAAAGTTAGGGGAGGGTTATTTTAAACTGAAATAAGAAATTTCTTCATTGTATCCTTGGAATTCTTTACCTGTGACGGCTGTGGCAGCTCAGTTACTGACTACATACAAAACCAAGATTGATAGATTTCTGGATATCAAAAGAATCAGGGCACAGGGGAGGAAACCGTAATTGAAGTTGAATATCAACCATGATTTTGTTCAAATGAGGAAAAGGCTCAAGTACCCTGACTTTTTTTCCTACACCTACTGTTTCTTAGTCTTACTGATGGGTGTCGGTTACTGTAAGGGGCAGAATTCGTTTTGCTTTGACCTGTGACTCACCATGAGGAGTGGGGATTAGGCAACATGCGATGCCGCCCCGAAGGCCGTATCAGGTCGCTCTCGGTCCTGTAGGGGGTGTGGTTAGCTGTCGTTTCTCTGGCAACGGGCCTCATAGTTACTTCAGTATTTCCCATGAAAATGATAAAGAAGTTCGACAAGAAAGATGAGGAGACCGGTCAGTGGTAACACTTTTAAATCATAATTGTTGGCGGTCTTTGATTCTTGTGAAGGTTGAGAGTCTTTGGCGACAGAGGCCTCGCTGTGTCCGAGCAGCGCCGCCCGTTCGCAGTGAGACCGCAGGCCTCGTTATTTGCTGCCGCCCTCGGCCCCACTTCGCCCCGCATTCTGCCGGCGGGGAGGCTGTGCACCTCGGTGCGAACGGTTCAGCCCTTTCTCTTTGAACGTGTCGGACTTGTTGAGCAGGTGGAAGAAGCAGAACATGCTGGAAACACTCAGCAGGTCAGGCAGCGTCTGGGGAAAATGTTTCAGCTCCGAGCCGGACACTGACATGTTGCTTCCAAAATTTTCTGCTTTATTTTAAGAGTTCCAGGATCTTCACTTTTAAATAAAATTATTTATTGAACAGGAGCCCCTGAGAGTGATGTCCACAAATATAACCACCAGCATTAAACAGATTCGTGTATGTAGTGTGTGGTCTTCGGATTGGGCAGTGGGGGTAAAGGAGTGTGGTTACTGAACTCAATGGCATTTCAGGAGACTATTGGGTTCCCAATGACCTACTTTATTACTCTCCAGTGAAGCACAGGAAGACCAATGCCATGCCATGCTCACTGCAAACCCCATTTCCTTACCACTGATTGTATCACCCCGGCCACTATACGATAAACAATGTTCAGTCTCTGCATCCTGTTTGATCCCACATGAGTTTCTGCCCTTGTGTCCTCTTCATCACCAAAAGTGATTGCTTCCATTTCTGTAATATCACCTCTTTCCACCTTGGCCTCATTTTGTCTATTTTTGAAACTTCATTGATGCTTTTGCTACCTTGGGAGTGATTACTCCAGTACTGTACTGGTTGGACACAAGTCATGCACTCACCCCAAAGCTGAAAACAAAGATGAAAAGGATAAAATGGAGACATTGGTGGAGAGGGAACATGGAGGTCCCTTACCCTAAACTCTTCCTGTGTGCATATTCATATCAAGTGCTCAAGGTTTATTACTCCTGTGCTGATGGAGGAATTTTCAGAGTATATTTGGATGAATGCTTGCAGAGCCATAATTGCAGGGCTATCAACCATGAGCTGGTAAGTAGGATTAATCTAAAAGTCTATTTTTGGCTGGCTTGGACATGATGGGGCAAATTTCCGTGCTGTAAATTTGGATGATTTCATCATAATGAAATCCATCATATTTAACCAGCAGCTTTGAAGGAGTGGTAACATTTGCCATGTCACAATGATGCATTACATAGAGTGAAATGTGGAGGTGATGGCTGACTTCCATTTGTTCCCTCTCCATCAATGTCTCCATTTTATCCTTTGCATAATTTTCAAATCCCATCTTGGCCTTGGTTTCCATTTCTTTAACCACTTCCACTCTTACAACCTTATGAGATCTCCGCATTTTTCCAATTCTAGTCTCCTGTGCCACTTTTAATTTCTACATCCCTTTTTGTCCCTTTTCCCAGTTTTGGGCAGATATCCTAATATTTCATTGCTACATCAGTACAAGGGCTGCAGGGCTTTAAGGGGAAAATCCACTGCCAACTTGTAGGTCAACTGAAAATGAGATTGACTGCAGATTAATATGAAGCATTACAGTGACTGCTTAGTTGGTAACTATTTTAATAGGGTGGAGCATCATCCTAATCCTTATCCTCAAATAAAGCTTCTTTTCTCCTGGTCTCTTTCATAAAGTATTTGCCCTTTGCTAAACTTATTCCACTGGTATCATCAGCCCCTTGGTATCTCATCAAGTGACATAGGAAATTCAGAGCAGAGGTGCGGGAATGCTTAAAAAGAATTCAAAGTTACAGAAATTACATACAGATTTTGTCAACAGTAAGGTCGTACAAAACTATTTCTACAAAATTCCTAACAATAAGTTATACAAAGTATTGGAATGGTGCAAGTAGATAGATTGATACCTTCATTGAGATTCTTAATCTATCTTTAGGGACCAGTAAAAATGAGACAGTATGGTTTATGTTTTCAACTCATCTGTAACAATGGGCATCACATTTGACAGCACTGAATTCATTGTCTTTCATTATCACTGGAACATTAATCTGCTCTGGATTGTGGGCAGCCACAGGGATATCTTCTGCTAATTTCCCAATATCAGATCAGTAATGCTCCAATAGAATTCTTTTAACTCAGAATTAAACCCTGTGGTCAGGGATAATCAGCTTTACAAACCCCTGCTTTCTAAACCTAATTGCTTGCTTATGGAAAAATGTGAATAGGCTGTTTATGTTTTGGTCGAGTTTATACTGACATAAACTACCTGGGGTAAATAGCCTGTTTCCAATCTGTCTGTATTTCTAAGATGAATAAAGAATATTGGCTGGTGATCAAAAGCTATTTCTGTTCTCAAGTATTTGCATCCTTTAGCAGATTTTGTCAGACAGCAGTCAAATGCTTACTTTTTTCTCTACTAACCAATCTGGCTGAGATTGACACAGATTTGGATTGAATCCGAGACCTTGCTGGATGAGGGCATAAATGTTGGGAAGCCAGCATTTGAGTAGGGATCTACATGGTTTTGTAACCTCCCAAGTGGTGCCTTATTGACCATGAAAGATTTTTAGAAGTTTTAAAATATATGCCAACAGATTTTCAATTACATTACTTGTAATTAACTTTCTGATCACAACTTGTCATCTCGCTCATATGAGGTGAATTATTTGCTATATCAGGAGTTTGTAGATTGAAAATATCAGATTCCAAATAGTTACATGTGCAGCAAATGAAGTTATCAACAAAAGGTTAGTATGCAATTCAAATCTGGTCTTTTCTTCAGTTATTTTCTGTGGAATTTTATCATCATTGCTTGCCGTCTCCTAGAGTGAATTGTTTACTTTTTTTTATTTAGTCTTCTAGTATGTGCTTCAATCATCTGGCTTTCCAATTGGCCACTTACTCTTTATTTTGCATACTGAATAAAATGGTACACTCATTATAATCTTTATTTTAAGCTTAGTTTTCAGTGGAGAAAAAATCTGCTCTCAGAGGCAGTAATATAAATGCCATTAGGTACGTAACTTATATTTGTGATTGGTGTTTTTGACTTGAAGTTGCAACCATAGGCCAGTGAGGCTGGAAGAGAAGATAATCCTTTTGGTTTTCAAGGTTAATGGAATTGCTTTTTCAGGGGAAATCTACATACTGTATTTTACTAGATTTTTCATACCACATTTGAGAGATATACAATTATTATTCTCATGGGAAGCCAATTGGATAAAGATTTTTTTTAATTCTGTAAGATTTAGGACAAATGTTAGTTTATTTAATTGCATTGTAAATTTAAATGTGACTGTTATCATTCCGAGGCCTTTTTCTATTAATGCATTCCATTTGTTGATTTGAATGCATACCTAATTATCCAGTGATGTGTGAAAGAGGGTTAAGTGCAGACCAGAAAATTAAATTAAACTTGCTGTTCATTCAGCATTTACAATCTGTTTCTCAACATATTGTTTTCCTATACATTGGGCTGGAAATAATAATAATGAGTTATGTTTGTGACAGAGTTGATAGAGCTGCTGCAGTTGCAAGGGTAATAGAATGTATTTGTGAATGTTATTAGGTAGATTATGTAAGACCATAAGACATAACAGCAGAATTGGGCCCATTGATCTGCTCCACCATTCGATCATGGCTGATTTATTATTCCCTCTCAACCCCATTCTCCTGCCTTCTCCCCGTAACCTTTGACACCTTTACTAATCAAGAATGTATCAACCTCCACTTTAAATATATCCAATGACTTGGCCTCCACAGCCGTCTGTGGCAATTAATTCCACAGCTTCATCACCCTCTGGCTAAAGAAATTCCTCCCTGTTCCATCCTCATCCCTGTTCTAAAGGGATGTCCTCTTATTCTGAGGTTGTGCCCTCTAGTCTAGACTCACCCACTACTGGAAGCATCCTCTCCACATTCCACTGTATCCAGGCCTTTCAATATTTGGTAGGTTTCACTGAGATCTCCCCTCATCCCTCTAAACTCCAGTGAGAATAGGCTGAGAGCCATCAAATGCTCCTCATATGTTAACCCTTTCATTCCCCCAATCATTCTCTTAAATCTCCTCTGGACCCTCTCCAATGCCAGCACATCCTTCCTTACATGTCAGGCTCAAAACTGCTCACAATACTCCAAATGTGGTCTGACCAATGCCTTATAAACCTCAGCATTACATCCTTGCTTTTATATTCTAGTCCTCTCGAAATGCATTTGCCTTCCTTACTACTGACTCAACCTGCAAGTTAACCTTTAGGGAATCCTGCAATAGGACTTACAAGTCCCTTTGCACCTCCGATTTCTGAATTCTCTCCCCATTTAGAAAATAGTCTACGCCTTTATTCTTTCTACCAAAGTGCATGACTGTACACTTCCCTACTTTGTATTCCATCTGCCACCTCTTTGCCCATTCTCCCAACCTGTCCAAGTCTTTCTGCAGACTCCCTGCTTCCTCAACACTACCTGCTCCTCCACCTATCTTTGTATCATCTGCAAACTTGGCCACAACACCATCAATTCTGTCATTCAGATTATGAACATATAACGTGAAGAGTAGTGGACCCAACACCCACCCCTGGGGAACACCACGTCACCGGCAGCCAATCAGAAAAGACCCCCTTTATTCCCACTCTTTGTCTGCTGCCAGTCAGCCAATCTTCTATCCATGCTAGTACCTTACCTGTAATACCACGGGCTCCTATCTTGTTCATCAGCCTCATGTGCAGCATCTTGTTAAAGGCCTTCTGAAAATCCAAGTAAACAATATCCACTGACTCCCCTTTGTCTATCCTGCCTGTTACCTCCTCAAAGAATTCCAACAGATTTGTCAGGCAAGATGTCCCCTTAAGGAAACCATGGTGACTTTGACCTATTTTATCATGTGCAATTTTATAAATTATAATTGTATTTTTCTTTTGTCCTATCACAGAATTGTTATAGCACTGGTGGGCATTCTATGCCTCATCCATACCAGATCTATGTAAGAACGATCCAGCTAGTCCCATTCCCGCACCCTCTTTCCATAACCCTGCAAACTCTTTTCTTTAACATTTTCCTTTCCTTTTAAAACTTCACTTTTCAATGATACAATTAAATCTGCCTTCACTCTTCCCCTACCAGTGCATCATCAGAACCAAACCAAAAGGTTTCTCTTTGTGTAACTTTTTGTCTTTCTGCTGGTCATCTTTATTCTGTGCCCCTAGTTCTTGGCCAATGGGAACAGTTCCTCTCTACTATACCGTTGATGATTTGAAATACCTCAATCAGATTCCCTTGCAATCTCCTCTGTTCCATCGAGCGCATCCCAAACTCTCCAATGTATTCACATATTAACAGCCTGGAATCATTTTAGTAAATTTGTTCTGTAGCTTCTCTAAAATTTGTTACATCTTTCCTAAACAACAGAACCAGAAACAACAAGACCAAACCAGTGTTTTATAAAGATTCAGCATGATTTTCTTGCTCTGTTCTGGATACAACCCAGGATCCCTTCTGCCTATTTTTAACACATTTCAATGTACCCTGCCTCTTTCACACTCATGAGTCAGAGGAATTAAATTCAGAATTCCCTGGATGACTAAAGCTTTTGAGAGTAAGAAAAGAAAAAGGATATGATAGATGCCAGGTTCTTAGCACAAGTGAGTACCAGGCTGATTACAAAAAGTTCAGAAAGGATGTGAAAAAACTAAATGGGAAAGTATGAAGAAAAAGTTTTTAGCAAATATTAAAAGGGAATCCAAAAATATTTAAAGGCATGTGAACATGAAAAAGGCTGTCAGAGAGTTGGGGTTGATCAGAAACCAAAAATGAAATTTACTAAGTGAGTACTCTACTCTCTTCCAAGGAAGAAGATGCTGTTGAAGTCTGAGCAAAGGAAGATGTAGTTGAGCTTCTAGATGAGCTAAAACTTGATTTAAAAAAAAGGTATTAGAATGGTTGATTGTCCTTAAAGTGGATAAATCCCCTAATCCAAATGGGATGCATCCTAGGTTGCTGAAAGAAAATTAGAGGCCTGGCCATAATCTTCCAGACTTCAATAGATTCAGGGTGGTGCTTGACAGATGGAAAATTGCAAAGATATATTTGCCTAATCTGTGGAAATCTGGAAGGTATTTTGACTAATCATGGAGAGACACTTAGTGAAAATGCTGGATATTTTTTCACTACTTTCTCTGCAACAAAAGTGTTAATTTTGACTAATAAAAAACCCATGGAGGAATTTCTGATCTCTGAAAATGTTTACAGGCTGACAATGTCACTACTGAGGATATGTGAAGCTATGCTGAAAGATCATATCAACATGAATAATGAGCTCATATATTTATTGAGACATATTTGAATCAGTTAATATATTGTACATTACTAATCTCAAGCTGTCTTTGCATCATTCCTTGTATTCTGTTTAGGAAGTGGATCCAATCCTTACCAGCAACTGGAAAAAAGTGCTGTCCTTCAAGAGGCAAGTCTGTTACATCAAAAGTAGAAGAATATGGCTAAAAATATTTTGGCACTGTTCATGGTTTCATTTAGAAAACACTTAAGGTGTCCTGTTCCTCTCCCTTCATATTTTGATAAAGTAACATAGAGAAATGTGTGAATATTGCGTTACAGGTCTGAGGGATGAAGAAAAGTGGAGGAGTAAATGATGTATTTATTTGGATTGACAAGATATGACTATTCGAAGCCTTATGATATGCCCCAAAGATCTGTGTTATATTCTATGTAAATAAAAAGATTATACAAAGCCAAAGAGTGAACAAAGCTATAATTTGTGATTATCCAGTAAGGTACTAATACAACCAGAAGGAGAAGTCTAAGGGATTTCAGAGAGGCATGGATGAATTTTGCAAAATGTAGATTAAACAAGGAAGAGAGAACATGTGCAGTACATTTTGTGAAAAAGAACAAAATGAAAATACAGCTTCAAGGCTAATAATCACAATGGAATTAGGAACAGGAAGATTAAAGGTAGAATGACAGACCATTCTGCTGTTGTGTTCAAGCTGGCTCTTTGGAAGAGCAGTTGTGCTTGGTCCAATATCCCCACTTTTTAGTTGTAACCTATAACTTCCTTAATTATGCATCCAACTGTCATTTAAATCTGTCCATGGATTAATTCTCCATTTTTTCAGAGAGTGGTTTCTAAATCTTAAAGACAAATCTTATTCATAAAGTTTTTATCTTCCCCCCAAATCTATTTCCAATGATTTTCGAACCTGTGACCTGTAGTTACTGTACCACCTACCAGAGGGAATAATCTTTTTCAAAATCTCTCACCACCTTAAAGCCTCAAAGCAGAATTGCAGTGACAATAAAAAGGACTACCCTCCTACTTTTTGCTTTGTCGGTCATATCACACAACACAGTGACACATCATTGTGTCATCAGTGGAATGAGAAAATGTTTAATGTTTCAGCAATGGCCTTTCCATGGAAGAGAAGTCAGGTGCAGAGAAGGAGGGGGCGATGAAGTAGGAAAGAACAAAGGAAAGGTCTGTGATAGGTAGAAGGCAGAAGAAATTAAATGCAGTAATTACATTACCAAGTTCTTCTTCACCCAGTCATGAGAAGATTTTCATATTTGTGACATTGCCATTTTTTTATCGTTAACAGGCCCGTATATTCAATGAAACACCATTAAATCCAAGAAGATGCTTGCATATCCTTACAAAAATCCTCTACCTTCTCAACCAGGTAAGAAGTAAAATATTTTAATATTGTCTGTCTAACTTGAGATCTCCAAGCCTTCTGTGAAGAAAGCTGTCTTAAGGTTAGAACAGGAACTAGATCAACTGGGAAAGTCGCCAAGGGAATGGCAGATGGGATTTAACTCAGATCGTTGTGAAGTGATGCATTTTGGGAAGTTAAACCAGGGCAGGACATACACATGGAGTCAAAGTTGAGTTTACTGTCATATACATAAGTATGTGCATGCAGAGGTGCAATGAAAAACTTGCTTGCAGCAGCATCACAGGCACATAGCATCAGATAAGCAGCATAAGCAGAATTCACAAGAATGAATGGCAGGGCCCTGGGGAGTATTGTAGAACTGAGAAACCTAGGGGTCCAAATACGTAGCTTCCTGAAAGTGGCTACACAGGTAGGTATGGTGGTGAAGGAAGTGTATGGCATGCTTGCCTTCATTGGTCAGGGCATTGAGTCCAAGAGTTGGGATGTCATGTTACAACTGTACAAGATGTTGGTGAGGTCATACTTGGATTAAAAATAATGTGATTAAGTTAGAATGGGTACAGAAAAGATTCACAAGGATGTTGCTGGGACTGGAGGGCTTAAGTTATAAGGAGAGACTGGATAGGCTGGGACTGTTTTCCTGTGGAGCTGAGGGGTGACCTTATGGGGGTATATAGAATCATGAGGACCGTAGATAAGGTGGATAGCCTTTTTTTCCCAGTGCAGGGGAGTCGAATACAAGAGGGCTAGATATAAGGTAAAAGGGGGAAAATTTAAAGGGCACTTGAGGGGCAAGTTTTTCCACACAGAGGGTGGTGGGTAAATGGAACGAGCTGTCAGAAGAGGTTACAACATTTAAATTGGTGTAATTAAGACTTTCAAGGGCAAGATCACCAAAGTAATTCATGGGCTTACTTCAACTAGGGTGTCATGTGGAAGCTGATCACACTTTTAGACAATAATTTATAAATTTTTTCATGAAGGGCTTTATCCTCTCCACATTTCCTTTTACTACTGATCTGGTGTAAGGAATCCAGTTACTTTAATTCCATGGAACACAAACTATGTCACATCCAAGGGATATATTTTCAGTCTGGGATTCATAAAATAGGATATTAGATTAACTAATGGATACTGCTACTTGCAAATCAAAGGGATAAAGGGGAGAAAATTGCTGGGACTTTCCCAGTTCTTTCCATAAGAAATTCAGGCTATTACAGGTATGTCTCACTATTTTTGCCAACTTTGCTGTTCTCGTTATTAATTCATCATCCTAGTTCAAAGACATTATTTCCGACCCTCTCCTGCCCCTCCCAAACTTCTCCCAATTCATTGTAACACAGTGGGCAGGAATAGTTTGATCTTGCAAATTTTGTGAGAGCAATCACTTGCACACGGTCTCTCGATACCCTCAAACATTTTACAGCCAATAAATCTATTTGAAGTGTAGTCGAGTCCTGTAAACAAAGTCAAAAGTCAAAGTCCAGTTTATTGTCATATGCACAAGTACACGTATGCACAGGAGCAATGAAAAACTTGCTTGCAACAGCATCACAGGAACATAGCATTGTATAAGCAGTATTCACAAAAAAAACAAATTAATCATAAATTATACACAATTATTATAAGTAAACACAATTAGAACAGAAAAAAGTCCATTTCAGTGCAAAGTGAACAAAGTGGTCATAGTGTTGCAAAACTCTAGTGATTAGGGTTGTGCCAGTTGGTTCAAGAACTGAATGGTTGAAGGGAAGTAACTGTTCTTGAACCTGGTGGTGTGGGACTTGAGGCTTCTGTACCTCCTGCCCGATACATAGGGCAACAAGCTGTCCAGCTGTCACACAGCAAGCTTGCACAAACAGTAAGATGATCATTACTTGGTATGGTTAGAGATTTTGACTGAAAGACAAATATTGTCCAGGACATTGTGGTAAAAAATCTAATTGGTCAGTGGAACATGATAATTTTTGCATGATAACGATTATGTCGCAGGTGCAATTTTCAAAAGGGCCAGCAGATGGCACATTTGTCAAGCTATTTGCTTGAGCAGGTGACATGTCCCGACTAAATTTTATTTTCCTCTTTTTGAGGGAGAACATTTTGGAACAACAGAAGCCACAGAAGCCTTCTTTGCAATGACTAAGCTCTTTCAGTGTAATGATGTAAGTACAATATCTTTGGAATAAGACCGTGAAGAAAATTTTTAATTGTTTTTGTAGTATGATTTGGTATTTAAAATTTTGCCCAATGTCAACAGGACAGATAAACTAATTATGTATTGAGAAAGCATGTTCCATTTTCAAGTTGTATATTTAAATAGTTTATTTCAGATTCTGTTCTTTTGCTAAACAATTTTTTAAAACTTTTGTTTAGAAGAAGTACAGTTTTTAACATTTGCACCTCCTTCCACTTCTTGTATTATGGAATAATTTGGGTTGGTAATTGCACACTGTAAGTGCTGTAGGGGTTACATTGCAGCTTTCCAGGTTTCTTTCAAAAGAAAATAGTGATTTAGAATTAATGGATACTGCTTTCAAATTAATTCTAAGTAACAAATGTACAATATATTAAATTTAGGATCTTATTTATTTTTCTGTTATCCCAACACCATTTGTCTAAGGTTAATTGTGGTGGGTGGGAAATATATTTGAATGGAGTGAGAATTGACAAATGATTAAAAACAAAGACTAGGAATAAGCTGGGCATTTCAGAATGGCAGGGTGGAACTCCTGTAGGGTTGCAATAATCAGCATTAGTGACCTGGCTATTCGCGACACATATAAATCACTTATCCAAGTTTTCTAATGATACAGAGCTGATTTGCAAAGCCAGGTCTGAAGACAATGTAAAAAGGCTGCACAGACATTAGTTAAATGATGGAACAAGCAGGTGGTGGATGAAGTATAATGTGGGAAAGTGAAAGTATACAGATGAATTAGAAAATAGAATTGCCAAATATTTTAAAAATATAAGCAATTGGTAAATTTGGTATTTAGAATATTCTGATGTACAAAAATTAGAAATTTAACATTCATTTGCAGTAAACAGTTGTTCAACGGTTATCTTATCCTTCATTGCAAGGGAGTTGGAATGCAGTTGCAACATTGGTATCTATCTAACAATGTGCAAAACTGCCCTGATATGTCCTGTTCTTAAAAAGCAGGACATATCCAATTCAGCTAATTACCGCCCAATCAGTCCACTCTAAACCATCAGCAAAACAATAGGAACTGTTGTCAACGTTGCTAGCAAGCAGCGCCTACTTGCTAGTAATTGATCACCCACGCACAGTTTAAGTTTTGCCAGGATCACTCCACTCTAGACTTCATCAGATCCTTGGTTGAAGCGTAGACCAAAGTACTGAATTCCAGAGGTGAGGTGGGAGTAGCTGCCAATTGACATCAGGGCAGCATTTGACTGAGTGTGGCATCATGGAGTCCTGGTAAAACTGGTCACGGCCATCATAGGAAAACCACTCCAATAGTTGGAAGCATATCTCACACAAAGGAAGATGGTTATGGTTGTTGGAAGTCAAAATCCCAGCCCCAGGGCATCACTGCAGATTTTCTCATGGTAGTGTCTTGGGCCCAAATGCTTTCAGCTGCTTCGTCAATGATCTTCCTTGCATCATAAGGTCAGAAGGGGGAATGTTTGCAGTTGATTATGCAAACTTTAGTTCCATTTGCAACTCCTCAGCAAATGAAGTCGTCCATGCCTGTGTGCAGCAAGAGAACATTTAGGCACCTTAAGTGGCAAGTAATATTAATGCCAAAAAAGTGCCAGGCAATGACCATCTCCAACAATAGAGAGTCTAACCACCTACCCTTGATATTCAGTGATATTATCATCACCAAGTCTTTCGGCATCAACATCCTGTTGGTCACCATTTACCAGAAATTCATCTGGAACAGCCATGTAAATACCATGGCAATGAGCAAGTTAGAGGCTGGGCATTCTACAGCAAGTGGAATTGGTTTATTATTGTCACTTGTACTGAGGTGTAGTGAAAAACTTATCTTGAATGCCATCATACAGATCAATTCATTGGCATTGAGGTAGTACAAGGTAAGACAATACAGAATACAGAGTAAAGTGTAACAGCTACAGAGAAAGTGCAGTGCAGGTAGACAATAAGGTGCAAGGTCATAAAGAGGTAGATTGTGAGGTCAAGAGTCCATCTTATCATACTGGGGAACCGTTCAATAGTCTTATAACAGCGGGATGGAAGCTGTCCTTGAGCCTGGTGGTACATGCTTCCAGTATTTTCTATCTTCTGCCCCAGAGGAGAGGGGAGAAGAGAGAATGTCAGGGGTGGGTGGGGTCTTTGAGTATGCTGGCTGCTTTACCGAGGCAGCAAGAAGTATAGACAGACTCCATGGAGGGGAGGCTGTTTTCCGTGATGTGCTGAGCTGTGTCCACCACTCTCTGCAGTTTCTTGCAGTCCCAGGCAGAGCAGTTGCCGTACCAAGCTGTGATGCATCCAGTTAGGCTGCTTTCTATGGTGCATCAATAAAAGTTTGTAAGTGTCAAAGGGGACATGCCAAATTTCTTTAGCCTCCTGAGGAAGTAGAGGCGTTGGTGAGCTTTCTTGGCTGTGGCATCTATGTGGTTGGACCAGGACATGCTATTGGTGATGTTCACTCCTAGGAGCTTGAAGCTCTCAACCCTCTCGACCTCAGCACAAATGATGTGGACAGGAGCATGTGCACCACCCCCCTTTCTGAAGTCAATGACCAGCTCTTTTGTTTTGCTGACATTGAGGGAAATTGTTGTCATGACACCATGTCACTAAGCTCTTTATCTTCTTCCTGTACTCCGACTCATCATTATTTGAGATCTGGCTCACTATGGTGGTATCATCTGCAAACCTGTAGATAGTGTTAGAGCAGAATCTGGCTATGCAGTCATGAGTGTATAGGGATAGAGTAGGGGGCTGCCTTCTGGGGCACCAGTGTTGAGAATAATCGTGCTGGAGGTGTTGCTGCCTATCCTTAGTGATTGTGATCTGTTGGTCAGGAAGTCAAAGAAGATGTTGAGTCCCAGGTGTCAGAGTTTGGTGATGAGTTTGCTTGGAATTATAGTATTGAAGGCGGAGCTGTAGTCAATAAACAATAGTCTAACCTAGGTGTCTGTACTGTCCAGATACTCTAGAGATGAGTGTAAGGCCAGGGAGATGGCGTCTGCCATAGACCTGTTTCAGCGGTAGGTGAATTGCAGTGGGTCGAGGTTCTGGGAGGCTGGAGTTAATGCGTGCCTTGACCAGCCTCTTGAAGCACTTCATGATGGTGGATGTCAGAGCCACCAGCTGGTAGTCACTAAGGCACGTTACCATGTTTTTCTTGGGTACTGGGCTGCTAGTGGTCGTCTTAAAGCAGCTCCTGACACTCCAGAGTCTTCCCACTATTTATGAGGCACAAGTCAGATGCATGATAGAATACAGATGGTCCTGATGTGGGGTTTTGACTCGAAACGTCGATAATTCCTTCCTCCCCCCACCCCCCACAGATGCTGCTCGGCCTGCTGGGTTCCTCCAGCGATTGCTTGTTGCATGATGGAGAGATTCAACTCCAACAACTCTGAAGATGCTCAACACCATCTTGGACAAAACTGCCTGCTTGATTGGCACTCCATCCACTGTCCTAAATATTCATTGCCTCTCAAATTGTGTTGTTCCACAAGGAAATGCTGAGTAAAAAGGGGCTACGTTTTATGCAATTTGAAGAACAAGAAATGAAAAAAATTAAAGGATATAAAATTCACAGGGCTTGGATAGATAGATATTAAATGGCTGTTTGCCCTGGGTTAGAGTTTATCGTTAGGGTCATTGTTTCAGGATAAGGCATTGCATTTAGGGTTTAAGAGAAATATTTTCAGTTTTAAGGTTGGAAATTTTTTTCAATTCTTCGCCCAGATGATTAATTTTATATATTCACACACACACACACACACACACACACACACACACACACACGCGCGCGCGCTCAATTGATGTGTATGTTTAAGCTAAAGATTAATAAATTTTGGGACACTAACCAAATGGAGGGAAGTGATGTTGGCTTTTGATTTTTAAGTTCTTATGTTTTTTGAATATTTAGAATTTTTCTTATTTTTTGAGAGCTGGTAGTCTTTTTGAAAAAAAACCTGGTGTCCATTTACAGCAAACCCTTAGAAGAATGTGTTACCTGACAATTAAGGAGATGGCTAACATTTCAGAAGATGTGATAATAGTCACAAGCAGGTAAGGACACTAAAGTACAATTGGCTTGTGTAATTAAGTATTGCCTGCCTTGATTTATTTTTTAAGTTAATGTCAAACTCCGGATTAAAAAGAATTACTTTGTACTTGAGAGCAAAGTTAGTATACTTTGTCAACATTACATCATAACATACTCTGCAGAGATTGTAATTCATTTTGTCTTGTTTAATGATCTTCCAGTTGTGTGGAAACAGGAGTTGAAGTCATTAGTAATTATTTAGGTTTTGATGTTTGAGTAATGGTAAGGTCCTTGGATTAATATATTAGTATTATAAGAAGTTGCAAGCAATTCTTTTACACTTAAAGCCAATGGTTTCAGCGATTTCAAGTGGTTGCTTGGTGAGCATCTGAGGAACTCTGCTAATGTCCTTTCTCTTCGGGAGATGATCTTCAGGGACTGGCTGCCATTTTATGCCTATAAAAAGTGTAAGATTTAACTCTGGTAATAAGAACTTGTGTAGCTTTTTCTCACTATTTCAATTGTTGCTTTGTTTTCATGACCTCACGCACTCCCCACAACCACCTTTTTTTAAGTTTCCATATAAGATTTTAAAACATTGTGGTATAAAACTCGACTGATTAAAAGAGAGGTGCCATGGCATCTTCTTGCAGCTACCACTGGGAAGGAGATAAAGAAGCCCAAAGTCCCACATCACTAGGTTCACCTTCAACCATTCGGTTCTTGAACCAACCTGCACAACCCTAAACACTTGCTCAGTATAGCAACACTAAATTGACTTTTTTTTGTTCTAATTGTATTCTTTCTTGTATAATTTCTGTTGTTAATTTATATTTTTCTTGTGAATGTTGTGCACATAATGCTATGTGCCTGTGATGCTGCTGCAGGTAAGTTTTAATTGCACCTGTGCATACATGTACTTGTGCACAGGCCAATAAACTTGACTTTGAGTATTGTATCAAGTTCCTATTTCTCATAACCCTTGTATTAAAAAAAATTTAGGCTTAACATGAACAGGTTAGATTATCTCACTGTATTGCTATTCCAAAGGTATATTTACAATGTTGGAATGCATGGACATATTAAGACATGATATTAAACCCTTGTACAATTTAGAAAAAATATCTTTCAACTAGATATCTTTAAAGAGTATTTTCCATTTAAATAATGTTGATGTTTGTTTGCCGATGTATCCCAGCTTAACCAAGGACATGACGGGGAAAGATGATGTATGCCGAGGTCCAGCAGTGAGGGCACTGTGCCGCGTTACGGACGTATGTATGGGCTCTAGGGAATCAATATGTAACTGTTGCAAGATTATTATAATGAAGCCAGCATGAATTCTGTAATGAAAAAAATGGGAAACTTACTGAGACATGTTGACAGTTATTTTGAATTAAACATCAGGCATAAAACCTTAAGCAGGACTAGTGGAGGTGACGTAGAGCAGAAGCTCCAAAACTGAATTTAGTTGCTTCTGAGAGCTTCAAAATACATGATCTAAGAGGTTCAACAGTATGCTGTGCCAGTGGAATTAAAGCAAAGTAGTCTGTTCAAAATTTGAATTAGCTAAATAAATTCATGCAGGTCGCGATACAGATGTTGGGTAAGTCAACTGTGACTAATTATTTCAGCCACTGCAGTGCTATACTGTCTGCTCGATTGCCTTTGCGAGGCATTGTGGAATTTCATTGCATTTATTTATATATGTATAGGCCTACACTTTTTCTCTTTTGTATCTTGTAGGAGATTGTCTGTTTGGAGACCAAATTTAAATTCTGATCTTATTTTTAAAATCCATCCATGGCATTCCCCAACCCCACAACCTTCTATATGACATGTGCATTCTACCAATTGCAGCTTCTTGTGTGTCTTTAAATTGCTCTTTTGAGATGTCTTCAGCTGCCATGGCCCCAAACTCCTGAATTCCATCCTGAAACCCCTCCAACATTTTTCAATTTCTCTTTACCTCTATTTCTTTAAGACTTAATAAAATCTACAGCTGATTAAGCTTTTGGTGATCTGCTCTAATATCTTCTGTGGTTATGTGACAAAATTTGATAATGTTCAACATAGCAATTAGAATGTTTTACAGTCTTAAAAATGCTATAGATATTTTAAGCTGTTGATATTGGCTGTCAGTACATGTATCTTGCATTTGTTTTCCACAGGGCAGACTTAATAGACCAGCTAGTCATTTCCTTTCTTTGTGTACTTATAAAATAGTTTTGTGCTTATTAAATCAATTCCTCTACCCGAATTCAACACGAGTAAAGGTAGCACTGAGATTCAAGTACAAGAATAGACCTAGGTCCCTTCTCTGGAATGCATTGGTTCAAGCTTGAGTCTGGAGTGGAGCTTTAATGTACAGTCTTGAACTCAGATTAGGGTTACCGACTGAGCGAAACTCCTGATTCTGCAACACATTTCATTTCAACAATGACAGAAATTTGATATAGTATGAATGGCTCCTGTGGCACTTGGAATGGTGGAGACAGTATAATACGTGCTTTTTAAAGTGAAATGTCTGGCTGTTATTTCGTTGGTAGATGACAATGCTGCAGGGGATAGAACGTTATATGAAACAAGCTATTGTGGATAAAGTGCCCAGTGTATCCAGCTCTGCCTTGGTCTCCTCTCTGGTAAGGGTGTTCTAAATAATCATTGTAAAGAAAATGAGATTTTTCATTGGTGAGGTATGTACATAATGATATAACACATAGTATTCCTTTGACAGTTAAAATACATATGGAAGCAACATCATTCATTACATTACCATTATTTTGTTATCTGTTGTCTTGAAAAGGACTTCCTTTAAAGAAAAACTAAACAAATATTACATAATTCATTCATAGCTAAAGGTAATTTCTTTGTACTTTGATTATTTAGGTTCCCTTTAGGGTAGAAATCAATGAATTATTATGTGGTGCTGGTTTCCAGAAACTGCACCCAACAATAAGCATCTACTATATGATGTGTCTACTTACAGAATCAGAGAATAGTTGCAGCACAGATAAAAGGTCATTTGGCCCACTTGAGTCCACACCAGCTGTATGTAACAATAATCCAGCTAGTTCTGCTCCCCATAGCCCTTCTTTCCTTTCTGATAGTTATCCAGCTATCTTTTACAATTATATCTCTTATCACTGCTACTCCAGCAATGCATTCCAGATCTTAACCACAGGCTGTGTAAAATAAAATTAAAATTTGGTCACATAACTTTTAGTTCTTCTGCGAATCATTTCCAGTCTGTGTCCTCTTATTCTTCACCCCTCCATCAAAGGAGACAATATCTACAGTCTGTAAACCTCCCCCCCCCCACCACCCCCCCATGATTTTATCTGTCTGCTAATTCCTGTGTTCCAAAGAGAACAAACCCAGCTTCTCTGGTCTATTCACAATACTAAAATCCTTCATCCCTGGAATCATTTTGGTAAATTTCAGCTGCAGCCTCTTCAAAGCCGTGTCATTTTTTCTTAAGTGTGGTGCCCATAACTGAACACAATACACCAGTTTTATAAAGATTCATCCTGACTTCCTTACTCTTGTACTGGGTGCCTGTATTTATAAAGTCCCATTTATTTAGGATCCTATATGCTTTTTTCACCAGTTTCTCAATGAGCCCTACCACTTTCAGCAAACTACCCACCAGATCCCTCTGTTCTTGTACCCCTTTGAAAATTGAGCCCTTTGGTTTATATTGCCTCTTCTCACTTTTTTTTCCTTACCAAATTGTTTCAGCATCAATTTGCTAGTCCACCAACCTTCTTAAAGTCTATTACTATCATCTTCACAGTTCACTATGCCTGTGTTTTGTTTCATCTGAAAATTTGGACATTGTGCTCTGTATCCCCCAAGTCCAATATATATTAAGGAAAGCAGTGACCCCAGTAACAACCCCTGGAGGAATTCCACTGCACCCTTCTACCAGTCCAAAAAAAAATTTGTTTCCCACTGCTTCCTGTTGCCCAGCCAGTTTTCTATCCTTTCTGCTGCCGTACATTTATTATGGCATTTGATCTCGATGGAAAGTTTAACATTCGTCATTTGGAAAGCCATGTATGTCACAATAAATAATAATTCTCTCATTGACCCTCTGTTACTTCATCAAAAATCTCCAAATTAGTTAGACATGATTTTCCTGTAATAAATCCTTGGTTGTTTTCTCCAGTTTGCAGGTTGTCCCCAGGTTACGACAGGGTTCTGTTCATGTGAACTGTTCGTAACTCGAACAGTTAACAAGTCAGAAATGTAGCCGCAAACTAAGTTTCCAGGTGACAGAACTTGTCTGTAGTCCTGCAGCAGCCCATAAATCTATACTACCGGTCTCTCAAACCTTGTATGAGCTGAACATAAGTCAGGCATTCGTAAGCTGAGGAGGACCTGCACACTTGTCTCAGTGCCTGCTAGTTCTGTCCCTGATTATTGAGTCTAGAACTTTACCCAACACCAAGGTTAAACAGACTAGTGTGTAGTTCTTGGGTTTATCACTCGAAAAACTACAGCAGCTCAACAGCATCTTCTCAAGGGTGTTTAGGGATAATAGATGCAGGCCTTATCCAGATCCTGAGAAATATAAAAATTAAAAAATTCAACGAGTGAAGTATTATGGCTAGACTGTTGTTCTTACAGAGGAACTCAAGCTGCTCTAGCTGGCAACACTTCCTGTATCTGTGGTTGTCCAGGATACAGGAATCATCCTGGAGTCGCTACATTGAATGAAATGTATATTTCACAAGTCCAAGATACTCTGCCAACCCTTTATTTATTAGTTTAACTCAACTAACAGAAGAAAGCACCTGAAATACTATGTTAGATTGTTTGTTGGTTTTATTTAATGATGGAGGAAGTTTTTAAATTCTCCAGTCGTTGTTTAAATCAAATGTATGTTTGAAACCACTGAGATGCTGTTTCCCATGCTCCTTTTTAAATTCACTAGGTTGCAGTTTTCTTTGCCCCTTTTTATCCCATTCACTAAAAGATACTGTAGTAGGACCCTAATACTTGCACTTTATAAGTATGCTTCAGATGCAAGGTTGTCTATGAACTCTATTTGAGAAGATCGGGTAAATAGGGATACTTATTCATAACTTCCTTATTTCGGCCAGCTAAGTCCTTGGTAAGCTTGGTAAGGGTGTTCTTATCCATGACTATAAGCTTCATTCATGGCATCAGAAAAGCTCCCTGAACAGCAATTTTTCATTCCCACTTAAGGTATCTTGTAACCTTTATGAATGAGCTGGGCTATTAGAGCAGAGACAAGCTCATTTTAAACTGAGACAATACACAGTTCTAGTTTTGTCTCCTTTTCTCTGCTTTCATCCTCACCCTGGTGTCTCCTTATTCCTTTGGTCCATCCCACTGTTCTCCAACTAGGAGAGTGAATAGATCATAGAATCATAGAACAGCACAGCACAATACAGGCCCTTTGGCCCACAATATTGTGCCGACCTTTAAACTTCGCCTAAGACTATCTAACCTCTACCTCCCACACATCCCTCTATTTTAAATTCCTCCATATGCTTATCTAGTAACCTCTTGAATTTGACCAATGTACTTGCCTCCACCACCGCCCCAGGCAGCACATTCCATGCCCCAACCACTCTCTGTGTAAAAAAAAACCTTCCTCTGATATCTCCCTTGAACTTCCCACCCATTACTTTAAAGCCATGCCCTCTTGTATTGAGCATTGGTGCCCTGGAAAAGAGGTGCTGGCTGTCCACTCTATCTATTCCTATTAATATCTTGTACACCTTTATCATGTCTCCTCTTATCCTCCTCCTCTCTAAAGAGTAAAGCCCTAGCTCAGTCTCTCCTCATAATGCATACTCTCTAAACCAGGCAGCATGCTGATAAATCTCCTCTGCACCCTTTCCAACGCTTCCACATCCTTCCTATAATGAGGCAACTGGACACAGTACTCTAAGTGTGGTCTAACCAGAGTTTTGTAGAGCTACATCATTACCTCGATAGTAATGATGATCAATAGATGATCTATTGCCTGGCCTCTGCCAATGTTGCTTTTGTTTTTCTTTTACAATGCACGCAAGAGTGGCTGAAGTGATTTTTTTATTTTCATGAGGAGGAACAATTGATATCAATTTTGCAATTCCCCCAATAGATTGTATGACCATAACAAAATTACTTCCTCTTGTTTTGGTACAGGACAACCATATGATGATATCCTGTGCCATTATATTGTTTCCAAATAAAGGCTTGGTGTATGGGATTTGGTGGACCAAAGGTTCAAGTCTAGAGCAGAACAGCTTCACTCACGGCATTCACTAGTATCAGGCATTCAATGCTCTGGATCAATGAAGCACACTAGTTAGTGAATCATTCCACTGAATGTGTTATTTTTAATGAATTTGTTTTTCTGTTGAGAAATTTGGGTGAAGGTTTGAAAATTGCCATCTGAAAGAGGAAGAGAGATTAATGGTTCATCAGCAATATTTTGGATATGGAACCACAGTAAAGAGTATTGTTTTTGATCAGAGGAATTCTTTCTCATCAACTGTGAATGATCTTACTTTTTGCTGTTGTAGAGAGGTTTAATGCCCAGAGGTGATGATTATAAGTTAGCATTTTTCATTTTTTTTAGTGTTCCCTATCAATCTCTTTATTTCTAGCAGAATATATTTACGTGTATTTAAGTGCTATTAGAAGAAGAACTCCATAGTAAAAACTAGTTTGTGGCATGCAGAGCCATTTATTTGTTTCTTACAGATCTTTTAAAAACTTTTCAGCACCTTGTATCTACAAGCTATGATGTGGTGAGGCGCTGGGTAAATGAGGCACAAGAAGCTGCTTCCAGTGACAATATCATGGTGCAGGTAAGCTGCTTAAAGTAAAACTCTCATTCAGTTTGACAACTTTGAATGAATTCACAATCAGAACAAGGTGGGGCTATTTCGAAAAAGAGACATATGAGGGGAGGTAGGGGAAGCACAAATGTTTTAGTTTGAATTACCTGTAGTTTGTAATAAGGTAAGTCATGGGAGATACAAAATTCCCAGGTTTGAGGTCCTGGAAAAGAAAGGGTTACAAAAAGAAAACAGAAATGAATTCCACTCAATCAGGCATTCATGGAAGAAAAACAGCAGGAAGTATTGTTAGGGAAGCTGGAATGGATGAGCTACTTTATCCCCATTTCCCTAGGATCTTATATTTGGAGCTTGTGAAAAATAATAGACAAAATATTGGGGAACTGCAACACTTTTCATTGCAGTAAGTTCCTTCTGAAGTGTAATGTTTATTGTAAAGATGTACACAACAGTCACATGAGGGTCCCACACTGACCCCTGCAGCACACCACTAGTCACCAGCCTCCATTCCGAGAAACAACCTTCAACCACCACCCTCTGCTTCCTACCTCAGAGCCAATTTTGAATCCACCTAACTAGCTCTCCCTGGATTCCATGGGACCTAACCTTCTAGAGCATCTTTTCCATCTTGAACTTAAGGTTCATTGTACAAATTTCTACTCTGGCTCTTTTGCAGGAGCACAAACCATAAAAGTCTTTCCCAATTTGTTCTTTCTTTGCTGTCTCTTAGCAAGTAATTTGGAGTTTCTAAGGAATTGGAGAGAGAGGAGGGGATAAGAGATAGAGAAAGAGAGAATATCGTTGAGGATGTTAATATTTTTGTTATCAATTCCTCAGTCTAATGATTCCCTGTCATCCTTGGTTTACTACAG
Organism: Pristis pectinata; assembly: GCF_009764475.1. Classification (NCBI taxonomy): domain Eukaryota; kingdom Metazoa; phylum Chordata; class Chondrichthyes; order Rhinopristiformes; family Pristidae; genus Pristis; species Pristis pectinata. The sequence continues at coordinate 13,883,283 of NC_067423.1, forward strand.
TACCATGCTTTAGGTCTTTTGTTTCATATCCGAAAGACTGACCGCTTAGCTGTTATGAAAATGATAAATAAATTCACCAAGTGTGGCCTGAAGTCACCATTTGCCATTTGCATGCTCATCCGCATTGCAAGTAAGCTCCTTGAGGAGATGGATGGTAGGTAAGTACCTTCCTTTTCTCCATTCGTCTTCATTTTGTAGCCTTAACTTTTTTGTGCAGCAAGTTAAATTGACCATTTTGGGTTAAGAATCCAACAATCTAACATGTTAATTATATAAAATACTTGGTTAGATAATGAAATTAAGGTCTGACTGTTGATGCCTAAGCACTCAAGTGGGTTGTTTCGATGTTTAACTGGGAGTATAAATATCCCACCAGAACATTTTTGGGATGTAGGAGTAAACTGGAGCACCTGCAGAAAACCCACACAGTTACAGAGAGGGCAAAAAACACCCCACATATATCCCTTCCCAACTCCTAAGGACAAAAACAGTCCTTCCAGGTGAGGTAGCAAATCACTCGAACTTCTTCCAGTTCAGTGCATCGCATATGGTGCTCACAATCTGGTCTTCCTCTACACTGGAGAAACTAAACATTGGAGGTTTGCAAAACACTTCCATTCAGACTGTAAGGGTGACCTTGAACTTCCTGTTGTCGATCATATTAATTCCTCATACACTTCTCTGACCTCCTATACTGTGTCTCTGACCTCCTATACTGTTCCAGCAAATCCCGATATAAGTTCAAGGAACAGCATCTCATCTTCTTCATCATCTTCTTTCTCAGCTCTTGGGACTTGATATTCAATTCAACGATAGATGACCAGCATTTCCTGTTCGCCAGACTTAGCCAGTTGTGATGTAAGATTGTCCATCTGTAATATTAACTCAGTCTTTCCTCTCGGCACAGATGATACCTAATCTGTTGTGTATTTCCTACACTCACTGTTCCTATTTCAAATTTCCAGCATCTGCAGTTTTTTGCTTTTCAAGCTTTAGCCCTTTTGTTCTTTCTTTTGTATAATTCTGAAAGAAATGTTCTTCTTATTTATTTCCTTCCTTTGCTCTTGGGATGCTGCTCATTGACTGTGTAGAATTTGTTACATGAGGAGAAAGTGTGGCCTCTTCTTAATATAATTTTCAGATTCCATTTTATTCTAAAAAATTGTGGGTCTCAGCTTGATAGCTATTTCATCTGTCACCCACACCCACAGATTCCTCCCACTGGTTGCCCTCCTCCACTGTTCCCATCTGCCCTCCCTACCTCCCTCACATGATTCCACGCTCCACCTTCCTCTACTATCAAATTCCATTATCTTCAGCCCCGTGTCACCTCCACCCATCGCTTCCCAGCTCAGTTGCTGTTTCCATTCTGCCCTCCTCCTTCTGCCTATCACCCCACCTCACCTGGATCCACCTATAACTTGTTAGTTCTTGCTCCACCACATATCCTCACCTTTTTATACTGGCTGTCTCCCCTCTATCCTTCAGTCTAGATGAAGGGTCTTGACCCAAAATGTCAACTATCCATTTCCCTCCACGGGTGCTACCTGTCCTGCTGAGTTCCTCCAGCACCTCGTTTTTCGCTCCAGATTTCAGCATTTGCAGTCTCTTGTGTCTCCTAACTATTTCATCTGATGGCAAGGTTAAGATTAGAAACCTGCAAGCAGTCCCCTTTCCAGTGTTGCATCAGGAGCAGTTAATATTTTGTGGTGGATGTATGAGAAGGAGATGGGGAATGAAAATAAACAGTGTTGGGATTAAAGCTGATTTGTTAAACTGTATATATGATTTGTTTGACTGTTCATTCCACGGGAACAGCACATTGGAAATTCAGGCATATGTTGCGCATGTTTTCTATCCTTAAGACTAGAAACTATTGTTCTGTTGTCTTTAGATTTCTGATGCAAGCTCCTTGTGAGTGAAGCTCCCCACAGGAAGTACAGATATGGAAAATTATCGTACCATGACAATATTGTTGATAAGTTTGGGATTTGTAATCTGTTACTTTGGTGCCAGCATCTTGTAAGGTGTTGCAATATAACATGTTTAATTAGTAAATCTGCAAAATATCATAACGGTAGCAAAAATCACCAATTTGATCATCTAGCTAATAATATGCACTGTCATTTCACTATCAATATGACTGATAACCAAATTAAATCTTAAAATATCTTTGTTCAGTGATATCTTTGTTCATCACTGACTGTATATGTAAACTGAGGGTGTACACCAATGAAGCACTCCTCTAAATAACTATTCAGATGAAGGTTACAAGAAAACAGAAGCAGGAGTAGGCCATTCATCTTCTTGTGGCTGTTCCACCATCTAATAAGATAATGACTGATCTTTTACCTCAACTTTCACATTCCTGCAATAACTACATAATCCCTTGATTCCAGCATATTCAAAAAATCTATCAGTCTCTATTTTGAATATACAGTAATTGAACCCCTATAGCCCTCCAAAGATTTACTACCCTCCCAATGAAGAAAATTTTCTCATCTCTGTTGATTCCTTATTTTGAGATTTTGACTCCTGGATTAGGTACCCCAGGAGAAGACAATTAAGGTTTACACCTCATTGGTTGAGATTATCTAAATCCCTCCCTTTGATTACAGCATTCTGTCATATCCAGGAATGTATATTTCACTGAATTAATTGATACTGACCCTGGAATCTTATGACCTAACAGGCAGAACAGCTCCTTGTTTGATTTCATCGAAGGCTGCTTGCGCAACAAACATGAAACGGTTGTCTATGAAGCAGCATCAGCCATTGTCCGGCTTCCCAAATGCACTAGTAGGGCACTGGCACCTGCAGTGTCGGGTAAGTACTTTTTAAATGCAGTCAAGAATGAGTTAATCTCCTGTGTTGGACACAAAAGATTGCAATATGCAGATCATCCCATTAGTGCAGGAGAACACTTGATTTAAGACAACGATTCAGAAAAATTTTAAAAATCTCGTACATGTAGTCCTTTCGATCGGTGCATTGTATGAATACCCAGGAAGACATTCGAACCTACAGGCAAGGGAGATTCACTATCAATACCCGGTCAATGCAAGCTTATATGACATTGACTTGAAATCCTACAACTGGTTTTCATGTCAAAATCAGCTAGAAATTTGACTGGTGGAATGTGTGCACAAACGACATCATTCTCAGCATCCTTATGAAGGAAAAGGAAGAAAATGCCTACTTCGCATTCCTGATTAGTGGAAGAGTGGTTTCCTTAATTACTGATGTCTTAGCACAACAGAGTGGGATGACATAAATTCAGGAAACCAGGATGTAGAGCTGGTTTGAGGGGAGATGAGAAATAAAAGCAAAAAATAACTTGTGGGAGTGTTGTACAGGCTGCCAACTGTAATCATTGCGGGATGGAATGTAGAGGAAGAAATAATGAGAGCTTGTCAGAAGAGAACAACGATAATCAAGGTGGATTTTAATTTACATACAGACTGGAAAAATCAGATGGGCAAAGATAGTGCAGAAGAGATCATTGAGTACTTTGTGATAATTTCCGAGAACAACATATTTTGGAGAGTAGGCTATCCCATACTTGTTCAATGCAGTCAAATTAATTAATGACCTCAAAATGAAGGCAACCCTCAGTGGCAGTGACCATAATTGAATTTTACATTCAGTTTGAGGGAGAGAAGAGTAGGTCCAAAATTGGTATTTTAAACTTAGTAATGCCAAAAATGAGGGCATGAAAGTGGAGCTAGATGTAATGAACTGGCAAATTAATTAAGGGATTGGTCAATCAAGATATACTGGCAGACATTTTAAGAGGATCTTTCAAAATACAGCAAGTCGTGCACCTAAAAGTGCTGCTGCCTCACAGCTCCAGCAACTGGGGTTCAGTGCTGACGTTCGTGCTGTCTGTGTGGAGTTTGCATGTTTTCTCTGTGATCATGTGGGTTTCCTCTGGGTACTCTGGTTTCTTCCCACATTCCAAAAAGATGTGCAGGTTTGTAAGTTGCCCCAAGTGTGTGCATGTGAGTGGTGGAATTTGGGGGGGGGGGGGGGGGGGGTGAAGTTGATGAGAATATGGGGAGAATAAAATGGCTTGAGTGTAGGAATGATGCAAGTGGGTTCTTGATGGTCAATGTGGATTCAGTGAGTCAATGGACTGCTGTATGGCTCAATGATTCTAAATGTATTCCAATGTGAAAGAAAAATCCCAAAGAGAGGACCCACCATCCTTGGTTAACTGTGGAAGGTTAACAATGGTGTCAAACTTAAAGGAAAAGTGAATAATTGCTCAAAGGCAGGTGGCCATCAGAAGATTGGACAGAATATAAAAAGCGAGAAAGAATGGCTAAAAGATTAATAAAGAATGACAAAACTAACTGGCTAGGAATGTAAAAAAAGATAATAAGTGTATCTGTAGCTACATTAAAAAAAGTTAACAAAGTGAATGTTGATCCTATAGACGGGGGAATTAATATTGGAAAATGAGGAGATGGCAGATGAGTTAAATAGATATTTTTGCGTCTCCACTATAGAGGATACAAGTAACATCACAGTAAATTGGGAATTGGAAGGACCTCTGGAAAATTACAATCACCAGAGAAACAGTGACTGGTCAGCTCAAAAGTTCCACCAATCTATGCAGTGCTAAGTCCTGATGGACTTCATTATAGGGTCTGAAAAGAAGTGACAGGTGAGATGTTTTCATTTTCCAAAGTTCACTTGATTTAGTTAAGGTCCCATTAAATTGGAAAGTAACAATGTAATTCAAAAAGAAAGAAAGACAGGAAGCAGGAAACTACAGGCTAGTTAGCTTAACACCTGTCATAGGGAAAATGTTAACGCTATTATTAAAGATGTTATAGCAGGGAACTTAGAAAAATTCAAATGAACCAGGCAAAGTCAAAAAGAGAAAATATTTTTGACCAATTTATTGGAGTTCTTTGTAGACATTTGATCAGGTGCTGCATCAAAGGTAATTGTGGAAAATAAAAGTTCATAATAAAGTAAGTAATATATTAGTTTCAATAGAAGATTGGCTGGCTAACCAGAAACAGTAGCTACAAATGTTTCTTTTTCTGGTTGACATGATGAAATGAGTGTTGAGCTGGGGCCTCAACTTTTTGCAATTTATGCACAAAACTTACATAATGAGACTGGAGGAATTGTTGCTAAATTTATTGAAGACATGAAGATAAGTAGGAATATTGAGAAGAGGGCATAATGAGGTTGTAAAGGGCTATAGATAGGTTAAGTGAGTGGGTAAAGATGACAAATGGAATATAATGTTTGAAATAATATATTTTGGCAGGGAAAATGAAGCATATTATTTAAAAGGTAAGAGAGTTTAGAGCACTGAAATGCAGAGTGATCTGGGTGTCCTAGAGCATAAGTCACAACAGGCTATTGTGTAGATAAACAAGTAAATAGGACGGCTAACAGAATGGTGTTGTTTATTATGTGGGGCATTAAATAGAAAAGTAAGGAAGTCATTTTTCAGTTATATAGGGCAGGTTATGGGCAATCATAGCATGTCTGAAGAATTGTGTCCATTATTGGTCTCCTTAATTAAGGAAGGATATAAACACATTGGACTGATACCTGGAATGGATAGTATCTCTTGTGAGGAAGTTTAGAAGAGAGACAGGCTACTTGTATGAAATGTACAAGATTCTGATAGGTCTTGACTAGGTGGATGTTTCTCTTGTGTGACAATCTAGAAATATGAGTCAGAGAAACAAAGGACTGCAGATGCTGGAATCTAGATGAAAAACGCCATGATGCTGGAGGAACTCAACAGGCCAGGCTGCATCCGTGGAGAAATGAAGGTGGTCAACGTTTTGGGTCAGGACCCTTCTTCAGGACTGAAGATAGGAAAAGGGGAAGCCCAATACATAGGAGGGAAAAGCTGAGCAGGCTTCCCCTTTTCCTATCTTCAGTCCTGACGAAGGGTCCTGACCCAAAAACGTTGACCGCCTGCTTTTCTCCGCAGATGCTGCCTGGCCTGCTGAGTTCCTCCAGCATCATAGTGTTTTTCATCTAGAAATATGGGTCACCTGTTTAAAAATAGGAAGTTATCCATTTAAGAGAGAGGAAAGGATTTTTTTTCTCTCTCAGAGAGTTATGAGTCTTTGGAACTCTCTTCCTCAAAGGACAATGAAAGCAGTCTTTTGAGTATTCTTATGGCAAATGTGAATGGATTTTTGATAAGCAAGAGGATAAAAGCTTACCTGGGGTGGGCAGGAATGTGGATTTGAGTTTTCAATAGCGTCAGCCATATCCTTATTTATTAACAGAGCATGTTCAAGGAGTGAGGTGGCCTACATCTATAATTCATGTGTTCATATTATTATCGTTGACCCCTTGCAAAACTGCAAATTTAGACTGAGAACTAGATCTCACTTAGCTTTGACATCACTCTTAGATTTTGAACTTCATGTGAGGAGTTGATGTTCCAAGAACCTTTGGCACTTGCCCATAGCAGAGATGAAATTAACATCAGAGGCAAAAGCTCAGCCTACATCTTCACACAGCTCGGGGTGATTAGAATGTTAGAAAGAATATAGTGGGCCATGATTAAGTTTTGCAAGACTAGTGATGCAGCTCAATGATAAGTATTTAAATGTTTAAGGAGAAGAAGCTTTACGAACATTAATGATAGAGTCCATCACCTCAGTGCACATGTATAGCCATCTTCAGCTATCAGTATTCAGTGAATGATTCACCTCCCTTTCTCATCTTTATCAAAGCAAATCTTTGGGCAAATCAGTCCAAGTGATATCAAGGGACAGCTGAAAGAACTGGACATAGTGGTGCTGCAAGCATCTAGATCCCTGTTACTCTAGGTGGTAGGAGATGTGTATATGGGAAGTACTTTCAACAAAACCTTAGTGAGTTTTTTTTCTTAACTGTGAGCATTGATGGCAAAACCAACTGGTGAGTTGCCACTTTGAACTTAGTCTTACAGGTGTAGGTATCCATATAATGTTGTTTTGCATTGTATTGTTGGATAGGAAGTTCAAAGAATTAGATAAAATGATGGTGAAGAAATTGTAATTCCAAGTCAAGTAGGTTTGTGACTTGGAGGGAACTTTGCAGGTGTTTGCGTTCCCAAGTGCCGACAGCCTTTGGTGTTAGAGATAATGGATTTGCAAGGTGTTGCTGAAGAGAAACTTCAGTAAGTTTCTGGAATCCAGGGAGTCCAAATCTGAGAGCGCAGTTGGAGTACCTTATCCACACAGTGATTCAAGAATGCCACTTCCACCATTTTCTCCAGGGAGACTAGGGATGAACATAACATGCTGATCTTGATGACACCTGCATATTGTCAAATAATAAATTTGCATTTTAGAAGTTCAGAATTTGCTAGTTTTGGATTTTTTTCTTACACTAAATTGAGTGCTTTGAGAAAGGAAATAATTATCACTGCAGTCATTGACAGAACACGTCCATTTAAAAAGGGCAAGGTTGTTAGAGCTAATACCATTTCCTTGTATCTTTACAGAATTAAATTAATGATCTGTGTTGGTATCTGAGTTTTGCCCTGTTATTTCTTACTATTTTGTAAAGTTAACTTTTTAAAATTTTACATTTAAACAGTGCTCCAACTTTTCTGTAGTTCTTCCAAACCAGCTTTGAGATTTGCTGCTGTTAGAACTCTCAACAAAGTAAGTCTATAGTCCACTGGTGTCTTTTGAAAAGATAGATATTGGCTGGCGCTGTTTGAAAATGCTTTAGACTGTTAAATCAATATTTGTGTAAAGTGTTTGGTCGTTTTGGTCTGTTTTTAGACTATTCATCCATATTTGGCTAACTGTTTTTATTTTTTTAATTGTCCTGGCTATTTGATATACCTGGAATACACAATGCTATTTTTGAGTTTCCAGGTCAGCCTACTGAAAAACCTGTATGAGTTCAAGTTTAACTTTGTGATTAGAATATGCACTCTCTCCTCATGAGAACACTTAATAAGTCTGAAAGCCTAGGTACATATCGGAGGAGTTGTGGTTGAGGATTCAAAATTGTACACTACTGTTACAGTTTATGCAGGTATAACCCGAAAGCTTACAACTTGAATACTAGTGAGCTTCCTCTTCTTTGGTCAGCCATGATGATATTTCTCTGATGTGAATCAGTCTGCAGGATTATTTGAAGTTGACAATAAAGCATCTTGGGCTCCAGTGATAGTCTTCTTGAGTTTTGTGATGGAGCTTGACTGGCTGGTTAGTTATCCACAATAACTGGAGTACTACAAATCCATCTTGCAATTGAATCACTGAAAATGTTGAAGGTAGTTGTCTTGGTTGTTCTTGAATTCTCTGATTTCGGCCTTGCAGTGGCAACATAGTAAAGTAGAAGTTTCCTAGTGTTCCCACCAGTAGCCCATTGTAGAATGGAACTGGAAAAGCCACAGAGACATGAGGTGTGGCATGGAGCAGAGAAAAGGAATTTCATTTAAGAAATACACGGTTATACTGTAACTGTAGTAAAAGCCAGTAGTTGCTTCTTTGATTTTGTTTGATTTTAAATAATGGTCTTTTTGGAAACTTAAGGAATATTTGAAAACTACCTCTTAAGATCTGGATCTTTGTTTTTTTTTGTTTCTTGGAAGGTTGCAATGAAGCACCCATCTGCTGTGACTGCCTGTAATCTGGACCTTGAAAACTTGATCACAGACTCAAACCGCAGCATTGCCACACTAGCCATCACTACGCTGCTGAAAACTGGCAGTGAGAGTAGCGTGGATCGGCTCATGAAACAAATCTCGACCTTTGTGTCTGAAATATCAGATGAATTTAAGGTGAAATCTTATCCTGCAGTGGATCTACAGAACCTGCCCAAATAAAGGAACAAAGCTCTTCATCCCCAGATTTTATTAGGGTCTTAAATTTCTCTTTGCATTCAGTGTTAGCTTTAAAGCATATTACATTTCCAGTGAAGATTTTGAAGAAAGTATTTGTGAAATTACACTGTGTTACACAGTTTATAGAACACCACGTTAGGCAGAAGTGTTCACTTGTTTCTGTAACCAGATTGACAACTTGGTTAAAGGAAAACAACCAACTTCAAATGAACAAGTTGAAGTGCTAGTATCCCACAGTGTCAGTTCAGGAATAGAACTGGAACTGCAACAGTCGATCTGTAATTCCTTTTTAATTATCATATTTAAGATATTAATCTTTTATTAGTCTGCAACGAAATAGAAAATATCTTTTTAGAGCATGATCCTGTCATGATCTACATTTGACATTGAAATTTTCAGGAATCATTTACAACTATATTAGAAATGTGAAGAAATGGGTAACAAATAGTTAAATGTTTGAAGTGGCGAGAATAATTACATCACTCAGCTGTGTATATGCAATTAACTATTTAGGTGGTTGTGGTGGAGGCGATCAACATACTTTGCCAGAAATATCCTCGCAAACACAATGTTATGATGAACTTCCTGTCCAATATGCTAAGGGATGAGGTGAGTTGTAATCCTGGCCTTGCACAATTTAGTGTTACATAAGTTTTTTTGTATTTGCAGTGGGCGGGGCTAAGAATAACTGAATTCGACTCTGCTAAAAGATGCAATACACAATTAAATATGCAGATTTTTTTCCTTGTGTCTTATATGAAAAAATATTTTACGTATTTATTTGTGTAAATTATTATTTGTTTACCTAGGGCGGGTTTGAGTACAAACGTGCCATTGTTGACTGCATAATTAATATCATCGAAGAAAATCCAGAGAGTAAAGAAACTGGCCTAGCCCATTTATGTGAGTTTATCGAAGACTGTGAGCACACAGTGCTTGCCACTCGTATACTTCACCTGCTAGGCAGGGAAGCACCCAAGACTTCAGTTCCTTCCAAATACATTCGGTTTATATTCAACAGAGTGGTGTTGGAGAATGAAGCAGTGAGAGCTGGTAAGTGTTATCTACTGGAAAGTAGTATTTTAAACTGCTTGTTTGTTAGTGTTTACATAGCCAGACAGTGTCATAGAGTCGTACAGCAGAGAAATAGGCCCTTCAGCCCGAATCTATTCCAACCATCAAGAACCCATTTATATTAATCCTGCACTAATCACATTTTATTCTCCCTACATTCCCATCAACGTCCCCAATAAGGCCAACTACAGGACATAAAATCCAAAAGAATTGAGGGCTGAGTAAATCCTGATTTTCTTTTTTAAAAATTCTCCAGTTCCATTTCCTGCACTGGTACTGTAGAATTTAACATAACTATGCCCAATACTTTATGATTTGTAATGCAGGTACTTATTTGGAGGATAGCCTTCCAATATCTAGTGCTAAGTACACTCAAGGTTTAGTTTGAACTCAAACACTTCTCCAGATCCTCCTTCACCTTCCCCTGACCCCGTCTCTCCCGTGAGTGGTAAGCCCTTGTTAAGCAAGAGATAATCAGATAAAGCATGTTCTCTAATCTTTGGGAAGGTTGTAGCTTTTTGGCTCATTGAGTCCATGCTGGCTCTAGGCAAAACCAATACAGTTAGTCCCATTCATCGTATTTGCACTACCCTTTCCGATCTTCTTAACTCTGATCCCAAATAATCAGACCCCAGTCGAGTCCTCCACTTCATCCTTCTATATCCCCATCTCAGTGAATTCCCAGAGTGAGATGATATTGAGCTTTTCTTCCACTGTCTTTGCCTTTGTGCCCATTTCTTTGGCCAAGAGTTTTCAGCCCAGACAGTGAATCCTTTCCCTTGCGTTCAGAATTCCCAATCCACCTGGACCTCTCTACATCTATAGGTTTCAAATTGCTGCTGTACCATTGGCTGTCTCAGTTTTTCCACTTTACCTATGAACCTGCAACACAGTGCTCACTAAGGATCAATGTTGTCACCAAATCTGCTGATAAGGGCAGTACTTTATTTTGGTAAACTGACGTCTTCCTTACAGGGACTGAATGCCAGGTTTTGGACACCACCTCACCTCCTTCTATACGATGACCCTATCACAGAACATCGGTTCCCAGGCCATATTTCCTCCAGGGGTCTTCATTCCCAGCCCCTAACTTCAAAATCTACTAACCACGTACTGCCTGGTTATTCCTTCCCTCTAAGATCCATGAGCAGGACTTGTAGCTCCATTGTTTCTGATCATTCTTGTCCCACAAAACTCCTACAATTTTTTAATTCTTTTCTTTATCCTCTTATCCAGTCTTTTCCTATCTATATCCATGATGTTCTAACAGTTAAGTTTGCTGTTTCAAACTCATTTTCACCACAGATGTCCAATATCTATACCTCCATCCCATATCAAGATTTCCTGGGGCCCTTAAAAAGGGGTCTGATCAGTTCTCCTCTTCCATCACCCATCTTTGCCAGGCTGAACTTATTCTCACACTGAACAAGTTCTTGTTTAATACAACTCTGTTCTCTAAATCAATGGTGTAGCTACAAAAAGTTCTTTGAGGGATATGTGCAATATTCCTTATTTCAGTTCTACTTGGGTCCCCTCCCTCATCTGTTTATTGGGGACATTCGGTAACTGTGTTGGTGCTGCTTCCTGCTGTCATGCAGAATTCAAAGATTTTGTGACCTTTGCTGACAGTTTCTGTCCTTCTTTCATCTTGTCATGATCCATTTTTTGACTCTTCCCTTCCTCAACTTCTTTATATTCATTTCATGGAATAGATTTGATACCAGAATCCACTGCAAGTGCGCAGACTCCCACAGCTACCTTGACTTCACTTTTTCCATCCTGCTTCCCAAAGGGGCTCCATTTCATTCTCCCAGTTCATCCAACCCATCTGTCCTGATGAACACTTTTCACACCAGTCCTTCCAAATACATCTTCCTTCTGCATCAATCATAGTTTATCCTCCTGAATAATTGACAGGGCTCTCAACCATATCTGTTCTATTTTCCACACTTCATCTGTCATCTCCTCCCACCAGAAGAAGGGAAGTTCCTTTGTCCTCGCCTTCCAGCCCATCAGCCCCCACACTAAACAGATCATCCTCCCTAATTTCTGCCACCCCCAATATGAAGCCACCACCAGCCACAACGTTCCCTCTTTTCAGCATTCTGGAGGAACTATTCCTTCCAGGGCACTCTGGTTTACTCTTCCATCTCCACCAACATCCAATCCCCTTCTTTCAGAAACTTACATATAACCACTGCAAGTGAAATACTTGTCCTTTTATCTCTTCCCTTTTCATCCACAGACCCAGGTGAAATGGTGATTTGCTTTGCTATTTCCAACTTTGTGAATGGCATTTGATGCTTACAATGTAATTTCCTTTAATTTGGGGAAACTAAATGCAGATTGCATGACTGCTTTACAGCATTCAGTCTGCAAGAGTTACCCTGAGCTTCCCATTGCCTATCACTTAAAATCTCCAGACCACTTCTCTGTTCTCTGTCTTCAGCCTCTTACACTATTCCAATGAAACTCAATGTAAGATCGAGTAACGGGATTCCATCTTGCGACTTAGCACATTACTGCCTTGAGAACTCAACAATTTTGGATAAGCAGCCCTTCCAGTCTTGTATTTCACATTTCAAGCATTCAGTTTTTTCTTGCTGAGTATTTCGAAGTTTCATTTGTCTCCTACTTGCACCTCCTCCTGAAATACCTCCATCATCTTATCTCAGCCACAACTTGTTTGTTATTTTACTTCTTTTATTCCTACCACAGACCTTCCTTTCTGTTCTCTTTGCCTGTCCCATTTATCTTCAACTTTTAGCTTGTTTCATTTCTAACTTTACTGACTTCAGATGAAGGGTCATTTCCCTGAAAGGTTAATTCTGTTTCCCTCTCCGCAGATGCTCATTGTGGAATATTTTGAGCGTTATCTATTTTTATGTTAAGGTGCAAGTTTCTTTGCTGAACTCCTGTTTAGGAACGGTGCATTTGGAAAGAGAAAAAAAATTGCCAATTCCAACAAATTGACAAAAATTATATCTGAGAGAATTTATAGGAGAAACCAAAGGGTTTGAATTTACAGCAGCACTTGGATTTGGTTTATTATTATCACATGCACTGAGATACAGTAGAAAAGCACAATTTTGCAAGCCATCCATACAGGTCAATTCAAAACATAAGTACGTTGAGGTAGTACAAGGGAAAAGCAATAACAGAATGCAGAATATAGTGTTACAGTTACTGCAAAGTGCAGTGCAGGTAGACAAAAAGGTGCAAGGGCTATGACGAGGTAGATTGTGAGGTCAAGAGTTCATCTTTAACAAGAGATCCGTTCAAGAGTATTATAACAGTGAGATAAAAGCTGTCCTTGAGCCTGCTGGTGTGTGTTTTCAAGCTTTTGTATCTTCTGCCCAATGGGAGAAGAGAGAATTTCCGGGGTGGGTGGGGTCTTTGACTATGCTGGCTGCTTTTCCAAGGCAGCGAAAAGTATAGACAGAGTCCATGGAGGGGAGGCTAGTTTTCATGATGTGCTGAGCTGTGTCCACAACTTTCTGCAGTTTCTTGCAGTCTCAGGCAGAGCAGTTGCCATACCAAGCTGTGATGCATCCGGACAGGATGCTCTCAATGATGCATCTGTTTTGATAATATCTAACAGTTTAAATCACAGCTCAGACGTTTTTAGAGCATTGAAGATGCTACTTAAACTGCATTTGACAAAATTCATATTAAATCATCCTTGGTATACTTCAGAATGATATGAAGTGTTGTTTATGGTTGTGTGATATTTTAATTAGTTTGTTATTACATTTCTGTCCACAGCTGCTGTTACTGCATTAGCAAAATTTGGAGCCCAGAACGAGGAGTTGTTTCCAAGTGTCTTGGTTCTTTTACAGAGGTGAGAAATGTGCCTTCAACCCAACGAGGGTTTTCCCTGTTTTAGAAAAAAAGCTGATTTAATTTCGAAAAGTTTATATTGACATTTAAAATTTAAGAGTATTTAGATACTTAGCTGTTGAATAATCAGTGAATTATGATATTAAGTGAGGTTTTATTTTTTCCTTTTCTATTTACTCTGTACTGATAGGCCAAACAGAGGAAGATGTAACGATGCAATAACTAAGCTACTAGACTGGTTGTTCTGTGCCTTAAATGATCTTCCATTTTTTTGTGCTACTGCACTGGAGAAATAAGGAAAATACTTGCTCCAGGATAGCCATCCAGCTGAGTCTGTCACGAACCAGCAACAAAAGAAACACACAGAGTCATGATTCAGTGTTAAAAACTACTTTATTAATAACTACTTATGATAATAAGAAAAATAAAAGTAAAAATGTTAGAATGTTAGAAGTAAAAATGTTAAACCTTGAACATTAACCCCAAAAACTAAACTCTTTGTGTGTGTGTGGCAAAGTCCCAAACTCCAAGTCGAGGAATGGTTCTTAAAGTTCAGTTCAGCAAGCCATAAGGTGAAACATGAGCAAAGGCTTCTTCAACAACCACCGTTGTCTGAAGATAAAATGTAGATGTAGAGAGAACATAGGGAGAGTAATTACGAAATCCAAATGTTCCACGATGGAACTCAAACAACACCTCAGTGTCTACTCAGTAGTGACTTCCTCACCCCGAAAAGCATCCAAATCGTGGCCGTCCACGCAAATACCTGTTTCCCTCTACAGGTCAGCAACAAAGTGAACTCCACCGGATTACTTCCAATTTCCATACGTGGATTGTAGTGACAGACACAGTTATTGTTTCTCATCCATCGATAGAGAAACTAGCAGGCTGGTCTCTCTCTCTCTCTCTCTCCCTCTCTCTCTCTCTCTCTCTCTCTCTGACTTTGACTTCTTCAACAACGTCATTACGTCCTTTGTCGTTGGTTGACGTAAGCACGCCACACACACACACTGCTAACTCTATCTTAAAGGGACATTCACCAAGTCCGTAACAAGTCATTTAGCAGCAAAAGGCAATTAGATCAAGGAAACAACAGAAAATAGATGGGATAATTTAAAAAAAATAATTGTCACCTAAAATCCTCACTTTGCTTTTGGAAAGGCTTTGGGAAATGGAATTAATTTGGCAGATGTTCAGAAAAAATTGTATTTGTAGTTATTTCCAAATTCTTTAAGAGAAAGAGCAGATTGTAGGCTTTTGTATAATCCTACATTCTGTTATTCCAGAATTTTTAACCATATAGCATGTTATGGTTCATTCAAATGATTGGCTGAATCAGATATGCCAGTTTTCAACTGTGTTATTGTCAAGCTACATTTTGTAAAGTATTTTAACAAATGAAACTGAGTGATGGAGCTAGATCATTCATTTCCAGAACCTTGGTTTGGATCTAAGTTGGTCAAGATCATACTGGTTAAGTCTCCCATGGTTTTCACCATTGATTGGCAAAAGTATAATTCGAGTCTCAAACTTCTCACCTCACAGGTGCATGATGGACTGTGATGATGAAGTTCGTGATCGTGCAACATTCTATGTGAATGTATTACAACAACGCCAGAAAGTTCTTAATGCAAACTATATTTTTAATGGTTAGTAAACTTTATTGAAAATATGTATACTACCTTAACTTTAGATGTTTGGTGGATGTGATGGATCTTCCTCTCCCTCTTTAACATCAGCTAACTTCTGACCATTGAATGAAATATTACATTGTTTGATAAATGTAGTTTCACGTTTATTGTGGAGTTAGACTCCAGAACCCCAAAGCAGCATCCTCCAAGGGATCTTTAGTAACATAAGACTATCACGTGGACTGGTGGGAGGGTTTAATTAATGGAACTAGTTTACACAAGTAGTTTTTGTTATAAATATAGACATTTATAGAGAAAATACAGAAACATTATTAAAACAGGCGCAATTTATGTCAGCACATTAAGATGCCAACTCTCCAAAGCTGACCTGGAAATTCCACAAGTTAAATTTGTAAAAATGCATGGGAATATCAAAAACTTTAAATGCGTTCATTGGTTGTAAAAATACTTGAGATATAGAAAAATCCTTATTCAGATTATTCTTGACTGCCTGTCAATCAAATAATCAAGTTTGCTTTCTAATTGGAGTCAGATGGTTGTGGGTTATGCTAGTATTAGGCAACCAGTGATGGGAACCTAGGAGTGGAATGGTAGGAAAGAGGAGGTAGCTTTATGAAACCTCCAACCAGGGTTAGCAAACCACTTGCATGCTGTGCTCGAGTTGACTCCAACTTCCAGCACTGTTTCACCTGAACATTTTACTTGATCTTTGGGAAACAAAGGACTGCAGGTGCTGGAATCTAGATGAAAAAACTACAAGATGCTGGAGGACCTCAGCAGGAAAGACAGCATCCATTGAACATCTGCTTTTCTCCATGGATACTGTCTAATCTGCTGAGTTCCTCCAGCATCTTGTTGTTTTTTCACTTGATTGTTCCTGGCACAAGGGGAAAAATGAAAGAGTTGGCAATTTTACTGTGAGTTACTGCAATGTTATCACATAAATATTTATTATGTTTTTGATGCAGACAACTTTGCTTAGTTGAATATGAACTAAAATTAATGTGACATTTCAAAATATTTTATATCAAACCAACATATTGACGCTTAAGTGGAGTGATCACGTCTTTGCTTATTTTCTGCAGGTTTGTCCGTATCTATTCCAGGACTGGAACGAGCTTTGCATCACTATACCCTGGAACCTTCAGATAAACCATTCGACATGAAGTCTGTGCCCCTAGCCACTGCTGTTAATGTTGAGCAGAAAACTGGTAGGAAGCTGAACAGAGTGACCTGCAGTTTACTATTGTTGTATTTGATTTAACTAACGGGCAAATACCAAGCCATTTTTATCCTCTTCCATCCTATAAGTTATTCAGCTGGAAGATTGAGATGCATAAGATCCCAGGCTCAATTTCATTCTATTGAGTGCGTATCACAGACCTTTTAGTGCCAGACTGCTTTGGAATATTTGTACTTGGATATAATTTTACACAATTATTTTAATTTTGATTACCACTTCGTGGGTTAGAAATTCATTTGCACAATTCCAAAATAAATGGCATTGTGCCATTGAAGATTGGATTCAACCACAATAGAACTATTCTGAGCATATTCCTGCACTTCAGTGCCTATTCCAATACTTGTCTCTTCACTTGGTGGGACCTTCATTCTTAGCACTTTTTTTTCCGGTATATGGTTCCCTCAAATGAAATTAACAGAAGTGTAACATGCAAAATTAGTTTGCATTGAGATTTTTAACCCAGCCAGTCTGGGAAAAACAATGGTTGTCTTTGCGCACAGTACAACCCCATTGTTACTCTGTTCCACACAAAGGGCCAACACTCAAATTACAGTCTTAATCCTTGATGAGATCTGTAACAATGTCATATAAGTTACAAATGTGCCTGGACTCCTTTACCCATGGAGGTCAAGGTCATTAGTCATCCTCAATATGCTGACTGCAGGATGATTCTGGACTGCTTTGCAACAACTCCATTTGCTGCTTGAACTCAAGGAGAGAAGACTTGAACTATTTTTCCTTTGACTCACAGCAGCTGACACATTGGGTAAGGACCTTTTGTTGGAGCCATTCATTGACTGCACTGGCTGAAGCCTTAGAGATCTCTGTGCCCCCTTGCACAAAGAACATGTTTCCTGTGGGTACTGTTCTTTAGCCTGTTCAGATTCTGACCTCTTGAGAAGGCTCCTACACATCATTGCAGCATCTATCTGTGGTAGTGTTCACCGGTAGCTGGAAAATTGTCAACTTTCGTTGTGGATTATCCCTTTAAGAGTTGGCTGTAATAATCGTACTTGCTGGGCTGCATGTTGATAAATGAGAGAACTTGCAATACACCAATAAGGGATGCTGGGCTGAATGTGGCAATGACACCTTCAGCATGGAGTTACACAGGGAAATATGACAACACTGTTCTCTGAACCTTGCAATTCAAGTTCTCATGTGATTTTCACAAACAGTTTAGGGTGACCGAGAAAAAGGGGCAATTTTCAAGGGTAATATATCTTTTCATGACTCATTTGTAAATTAAACATTAGTAGTGTGTCTAGCAGAATGATTTTGTGAGATAATGAGGAGCTTGTTAATAGTTACATTTCTTGGATTGCTTCTGAAAAGCAGTGTACAATAAACTGCCTTTACCCTGTGTCCTGCAGAAATGACCCCTGTTGCCAGTAAACAGCTAGAGAAGATGGCATCATTGTGTCAAGACATATTCCAAGGTAACAATAAACATTGACTAAAAAAATTGTTCCTTAGCTTTAGTCCATCCTCTTTTTGTGTGTATTTGGTTGCCGGCCATTCCTAAGGTGTGAATCCATTCAGTAGAAGTCTATAGTGTCTGGTTTAATATAGTGTCTGGTTTAATGTAGGATTCTGTGCTCATGAATCCCCATCCTTTGTCTTTTTTTATTGAAAGGATCTCTCACATTGAAAATGGGCCTGTAGCCAGAAGGAGTGAATTATAACTATTATCAGGCTGGATAAAATATAAGTTGACTTTATCCTATCTGGTTGGCCCAACTTGGAATAGTACTGTGAATAGTTGTGATCTTAATATTTTAAAAAGGATGCAATCATACTGAAGAAAAGTACCTTGATACCAGATTAGTACCATAGCTGGAACCATAGCTGAGCAATTTACATGCACTAGGAAGGACTGGACAAACTGAGACTCTTCAGAAAAGGGAAGTCTTTGGGGTTGTTTGCTATCAAACAGGGGTTGATTGATTATACACAGAGCTGTTTCTACTTGTAGATGAGGCCAGAACTAGTTGCCAATAAATCTAATGAAGAATTCTGGAGAAACTTTTTTTAACCAACAAGTGGTTAGAATGTGGAACTCACAAAATGTTGTTGAAACAAATGACTTAAGTGGATTTATAAGGAAGCTAGAAAATCACATGAGGGAGCAAGGGGTAGAAAGACATGTTGATGGGTTTTGATGAGGAGTGATAGTTGGAGACTCTTTCAGATCACAAATGTTTGCATGGAACCTTTGAGCAGAATGACCCTTTTCTGTTTTATGAGAAGCTTTGTAATACTTTGTAAGTAGTTACAGACTGCATGTAGCATCTTTTGTTTCTTTTCTATTGGATATTTTTGCACACAGAACAACTTGCAGCAATTCCAGAATTCAAGAATCTTGGCCCACTCTTCAAATCCTCGCCACCGGTACAGCTCACAGAACCAGAAACTGAGTACGTGGTCCGTTGTATCAAACACACGTTCAAAAATTATATGGTTTTTCAGGTAATTACTTTCTTTAACTTTTGAACCCTATGTTGAAACTTGACCACAGAAGTAATAGTTTATGATTCTTGGTATGGAATGATAGTCTGTGAATTTGAAGTAAAAAGTGAAGTACTGAATCTTTGGAGGCTTGTAACACCAGGCTATTTTCCATTGCTAAAGTCAAAAGACAGGTGACCCAATTGAGACATACTAAATTCTGAAAATGCTTGACAGGGTGGATGCAGACTTGATGCTTCCCCTGTAAAGGGTGTCGAGAGCCAGTGTTCAGTTTCAAAATAAGAGGTCTGCCATTCAGGGCAGAAGGTAGAAAATGTTTGGAATTTAGCAGAGACTCCAACAAGGGCAAGACACAACTTGGTTTGGAGGGAAAATTAACAACTATTATAGTTATTTCTTGCCCACAATGTTTGATAATAAGTGATATGATGGAAAGGAAAATATATTTAAAAGGTGGCTTTTGCTTTTTAGTACAATCGATTTAAATTGTTTTATATTTAAATATCTACTTAATCTGTAAAAGACATATCCTTAAATGCAGTTTCTTTTAGATTTGGATTCTTTTTGTCAAATAATTGCAAGTATAGCATGTTTGGTGAAGTTTCACCATGACTTTCCTTAAAATCCAGTAGCCTTGATTTCTATCAATTTGTCATCAATTTTTCAATTCTATAATACTTCAGAGTTTACAAATTAGTGGCCAGTGAAAGGTGGAGACAAAGGAAGCTCAATTATATCAAGAAACATTGAAAATCTATTATCTTCAGATTAATGTAACATTCCTATTTTACTTGTGTTTAAAGGAATGCTGCCGGCGGTAAGTCCTTGGTTCCCGATACACCTCCAGGCCAATTTGTAGACTTCTACTGAAGAGCCTTAGGGATTTCTTTACATTGATGTGACTGCTGCCCTAAAAATAGAGGTCCCTGTGGCCAATAAATGTAATGGCTTGTTATTGAATTAATAGACTCATACATAGGCAGATAAGCATTGAACAGAAAATACTTATTCCTTTTTAAAAGATAAACTTAGTTCTTGGAACCTATGTTAATAATGTGTGGCCTGGCTTTAAATTTAAGCCCAATGGTTTGTCATCACTCAAATGTACTAATCACATTTGGAATGAAGTATGTCAGTGGATGGAAGAGGCATCAAGTGCCATTGCTTACTACAAGCTTGATGAAACCTGTGTGACTAGATGAGGAATTAGAAAGTGATGTTTTTATTTAATATGCACAGGTCAACCACTGGTGAGGCCTATTGATGTGTTGTTTTCATCCATTCTGTGTCCCATATTGCTTGTATTTAGTTTGACTGCACCAATACCCTGAATGACCAGTTACTGGAGAAGGTCACCATAGAGATGGAGCCTTCGGATTCATATGATGTGGTTTGTTATGTGCCAGTGCCAGCTCTTCACTTTAACCAACCTGGCTCCTGTTACACGCTGGTGCTGCTACCAGAGGATAATGCCACAGCAGGTAAATATTGCCTGGGAAAATAATGGTATGTGGTTTGGGGAATATGAAGATAACTCTGGTATACCTGGATCTCTGTATGGTGATGGTAGAGAGTGCTAATGAAAAGAATTGTTTTACTTTTAAGTAAAGGTATTTCATAGCTGAGATTCTTGACATCGTATTCAATTACTGTCGGGCATCATAGGTTTCCTAGTGTGGGATTGGTTAGATACAGAGGTAATATTCTATGTTTTGATGACAGTACATCTTCAATCTACACCTTTCAGTGCCATAGCACTTGTTTTTAGTGGTCATTTATTGAGAATGCCAATTAGTGCTCGGTCACTATACTGTGTACCCACTTAGTTGCTACCAATTCAGTTAAAACTGCTTCACAGTTTTTCTTTAGAACTCTCAACACCAGTATAGGCTGGAGATTTTAATCAGTCTTCTCACAGTTGGATTCAACTCTGCTCCAGTGATTGAAAGCAAATTCTGTTAACTATTGGTAGTAATACACTTTTACCATCTGTCATCTTCTGCAGTCTTGTTTGTTTGTGGTTATTCCTTAGTTTCCTGTACATTCAGGTGCACAATGAAATTTGTAGTGAAAGACTGTGATCCCAGCACTGGACTGCCAGAAGCTGAAGGCTATGACGATGAGTATGTGGTAAGTGGGTATGTTTCAGGGTTATCAGCAATGTTTTGCAATTGGAAGAGAGTTTTATTACAAAAACATAATCACAAACTATAAGGAAGAAGCAAAGCTTTTTCAGGATATGACAGGTCAGACATAAAAAAAAAAGCAACTTCAATGCATAAGACTGTTAAGTAGAGTCTATAATTGGAATGTCTTTAATTGAAGTAAAACATTACTTTTTATTTTTTTGGATGTGGACATCATTAGCATTGCCCACCCCAAAATGTTCTTGAGTTGGTGGTGGTGAGCTGCCTTCTTGAACCATTGCAGTCCTCCTCTTGCTGAAGGTATTCCCACAAAGCTGTCAAATAGAGAGTTCTGGGTCTTAAACCTAACTGTGATGAAATACAGTTGATATCTTTCCAAGTCAGGATGTTGTGCAACTTGGAGAGGAACCTGCAAGTGATGGTGTTCACATGCCCATACCGTCCTTGTCCTCCTTTGTGATAGAGGTGACAGGCTGTCAGATTAGCCTGGACAAGTAACGAGTATATTTTTAAGCTAGTACACACTGTGGCCATTGTCCTCCAGTGGTGGAGGGAATGAAAGTTTTAAGGTGGTTGTTGAGGGGCCAGTAAAGGGGCCTCTTTGACCTGGATGGTGCCAGGCTTCCTGAGAGTTAGTGCTGCACTCATCTGGGCAAGTGGAGAGTATTTCATTGTGCTTCTGACTTGTGCTTTATAGAAAATGGAAAGGACTTGTCAAGGTGAGTCACTTATGACAGGGTGCCCAGTCTCTGACCTAATGTTGTGGTCACAGTATTTATGGATCTGGTGCAGTTGAATTTCTGGTCTATAGACACTCCTGAGATATTGATGGTGGGGGATGCAGTCATGGTAATGCCATTGAATGTTAAGGGTAAGTGGTTAGACTCTCTCTTGTTGGAGATGGCCATTGCCTGGCACTTCTGTAGTGTGAATGTTACCTGCTACATACCAGCCATGCCTGAATGTTGTCTAGATCTTGCAGCTCACAGGTATGGGCTGCTTCATTTGTTGAGGAGTTGCAAATGGAATTGAATATTGCGCAATCACCAGCAAACATCCCCATTTCTGACATTATTGTGGAAGGAAGGTCAATGATGAAACAGCTGAAGATAACTGGGCCTGTGCACTACTCTGAGGAACTCCTGCAGTGATATCTAGTGGCTAGGATAATTGATCTTTGACAAACAAAACCATCTTTCTCTCTGTGAAGTCTAACTGCAACCACTGGAATATTTTCCCTTTGATGCCCATTGACTTGAGTTTTACCAGAGCACCTTAATGCTCCACTCGGTCAAATACTGCCTTGATGTCAAGGGACTGCCCCTTGACATATAGAGTGTAGTTCTTTAGTCCATGTTTGATCCAGATTGTGATGAAATTTGCATCCAATTGGTCTTGGCGAAAGGAAACATCTGAGGGGTTTCTTCACAGAAAGAGTGGTTGGAATCTGCAACATGCTGCCCAATGACGTGCTGAAGGCAGATACACTCACAACTTCTAATAAGCATCTAGAGAAGCACTTGAATTACCAAGACATAGAAGGCTATAGACCAATCCAGTTAAAGGCATTAGTTATAGATAAGTACAATGACCAGCATGGATATTAGGAGCTGTACAAATCTATGACATTGTTATGGATTATTGATGATAAATATCACTTGATAGCATTGCTGATAACAACTTTTATTATTTTACTGATGATTAAGAGTAGACTTAATGGGGTGTAATTAGAGAATTGGATTTGCCCTGTTTATTTTTGTGAACAGGACATACCTGGGTACATTGTTAGGTAGATGTCAGTGTAACTCAGCTGGTCCTATTTGGCTAGAAGTGCAGCTAGTTCTGGAGCACAGACCTTCAGTACTAAGGCAGAGATGTTGTCTGGTCCTTTATCCTTTGCTGTAGCTAGTGCTGACAGGCACTTCTTGACATCATATAGATTTAAGGAAATTGGCTGGAGACTGCATTTTCTGATGGAGGAATCAGATGGAATCTAAATCCTATTTGATTTGAACATTGTAAAGGATAAATTTAATACTAAAAATGTTGAATTTAGATTAACTGAGCTATGCAACTTTGAATTAAAAGGTTAAACATGTACATTTGCCAAAGCACTGAAAAGAAGAAGCCTAAATATTAGACTTATCAATGTAGATTTAATAGCCCTAGTGAATTCATCATAGAACCTATTGAGGTCTTGTGTAGCAGCTTGGTTGGCTATATAAACAAGCATGAATCCAGCTTACATTTCCTTTGCTGTTTAGTTAGAGGACATGGAAGTGACCATTTGTGATCATATACAGAAGATCTTGAAGCCTAATTTTGCAGTTGCTTGGGAAGAAGTAGATGAATTTCAGAAAGAGGAAGCATTTGCACTGTCTTCTGTGAAGACATTGGATGGTAAGTAGTCACGTTGGAAGTTGGTCCTTCTTGCAGCCCAGTGCTTTTTCCCCCAGTTATCTTTAGATTTGTGCTACAAACCTGTTCCCACAATGCCAATTGCCTTCCAATTTCATGCTTGTGTGTAAACCGAGACAATAACTTCTGCAGGCTATCCGACTAAGAGATCACTTGATAAATAGAAGGATCCCTCACTGATTTATTCTTCCCTCTGTACCTAAGCCCAAGCTTTGCTTAAGTTAATTTTGAGAGAATTATTTGGCACTCTTGATAAAATTAGCTAACATAAGGCTGAGGATTAAATCTGGCATTGCTCTACAAAGATAGTGCCTTAAACCATTGAGACTGTTAAATGGGAGAAAGTGTCATCCATTTTCATTAGTTTGGTTGATAGCTGCAGAGACAATCAGTTTTTGATCAAATTGTGAAACGTGTGAGAAAGGGGCAGGTTTCAGATTTGGGGCTCAGTTGATGGATAGGAACCTCAAAATAGGTTTTTGGGTGGAATCCTATGTGCGAAACATTAGACATTGTGGTTAAGAAGGGAAGCAAGTAGAATAATGTGGATAATATTAGCATAACAAATCTGCACAATTTCGGCACAATTGCAGTGGGAGAACAGCATTCCTGTAGAAACATCAGTCCTTCAAAGTTAGTGAGAGATCAGTAGCATTCCCAGAAAATTCTTTCCCTGAATATCGCAGAAGACTGAGGAGCAAGGAAGCCGAGGACCAATCCATTGCCTGAATGGTCAAAAAGAAGTGGCATTAACGTACCAGATAAAAGGAGAGAAGGGTAACGAGGAGAACAAAAAGTCACATCGGCAATGTGCTCTTAGTAAAAAAAAATTAAAACCACCCAGGATAAGTTTTCAAATCCTAGCATAAAACTGACATGGTTCAGATGCCACCTGGCTATTTTAATATAATAGAAAAGAAAAAAGTATGGACATGAAATATTTTTAAAGCGATGTGTCATCCCAAGAGAGACTGCTACAGCTATCTAAGTTCAAATTATTAATGTCATACAAGTAAGGGTGCATGCCTATAGCCCTGGGGTTTGATTTGGCTTTTGCTGAGTGACTCACTTCAGAACATTGCTTATAAATAACTTCATATCCACTTGCTTCCTTCTTCCAGAGGCTGTGAATAATATAATTAGTTTCCTTGGCATGCAGCCATGTGAAAGATCAGATAAGGTCCTGCGAAATAAAAACACCCACACTCTCTATCTGGCAGGTATGTTTCTTCTCCAACTTCAGGGAGCTCTATTTATTATAATGATTTATTGTAAACAAAGTCAGAGAGCTTGTGTTGTAAGAGTATCACAACTGGCCTTTCAAATACATCTTGCTTGTGTTCTTGATAAGGTAGCTAAAAGTAAAAGTGCATTCCAGTTGTAAACTACATTTATTTGGCTAACCAAATTTAAACAATATTTTGCATTCATGTAGTGCCTTTTAATCTAGCAAATATCACAAAACACTTTGCAAAAGTAATCAGTTAAAAATGAAAAATTCTTGAACTGTATCCTAATATCCATTGATAGATCTTGGGATAGATATATAGCATGATCATTAGCACCTATAGGAGAAAGATCCTGTCTGACCTAGTCTGTGCTTGTAATGCAGGTTAATTACACACAAAATACTTAGTTGAAACAGTTTTGTGTAGGAGTGGGAAAGAATTGATTTTTCTACCAGAATATTTCCAGAATGCAGGCTGATCTAACTTTGTTCCTTTATCTAGTTTTCCTCTAATGATGCTGGAATAGGTAACCCATGAGCATGTACTCTCAGATTCTCTCACATTTGGGAAACCAGTCAAAGTAATTTCTTTGTTCATCTAATTGCAGGTGTTTTCAGAGGTGGTTATGACGTCCTTGTACGTGCCAGACTAGCAATGGCAGAAGGAGTGACAGTGCAAGTGACTGTCCGAAGTGCAATAGAGATGGCAGTGGATGTGATTCTGAGTTCTGTTGGTTAAGCTTACTACAGTTTCTCCCTTCAGGAAGTTTTGCATGTTTTAAACTACTTAACTTTAATAGGGACCAAATTAGGTAGTAAATTTAAAAAAAAATTGTAAAATGTTGAAACTGGTGTTTGACTTTACAGTTCCTTTTGTAAGCTGTGCATGTGAGAGAATGTTGAGTTTGCACCAAGGGCTGTCATTTAGTGTTGTTGTAATATTCATTTGAGTCCAGTTAAGGGCATGATTCCAATGGGTGAACTGCTCTTGAACAGCAACATTGTTGAAACTTTATTTTTGGATTGTTTTGTTCAGTTTAAAACATCTGAAAATTCTAGAGCCCTATTAACAAAGATGATTTTTCTCAAGAATAAATTTTTCTACCAGTTGAATCTCTTTTGCAACAAAGGCTGGGAAAAGTCTAGAAAAATGCATATTTTTTCTTGGTCTGTCTCAATTACAAACAGTGTAATGTTTTATTTGAAAGTTGTAATGACTGAACATTGTGTCAAATGCTAAGCCTTGAGAAACAATAAAACTGTCCACGCAGTTTAAAGAACACTTTTTTGTGAAACTCTCTACTTAACCAAATGGAAAGATCACAATTCTTTATTTGTATGATGTAGAACATTTCTGCAGTCACTTTCATTATAGTTTAAATGAAATACAGTAAAACTCCAATAATCGACTATCGAATAGAAACCGCAACGGTTTGCCATCTAGTTCTCCAGGTACCGATTTTCTGTGATCCTTTTTCATGCCCTGGTTCCCCTGCTCCCTTTAAACTCACTGTGGTCCTGGTTCCTAGTAGTCTGGAAAATTTGCTGGTCTGGCACCACCAAAGTCACGAGCATGCTGGATTAACAGAGTTTTACTGTATTAATGGATAATATTGTTCAATGTGTACATCTTTGCAATGCAGCTGGGCCAAGTAAGAAATCCATCTAGATAGCACAATACACAGTTTAGTACTGAAAAATCATATCTGCACAATATTCCTTTGACAAATGGGAAGTGAAATTTCACTGCTGTACAATACAGTTGACTGGGAAAATTGAGCAGAACTACAAAATGTACGCCATCCAGCCACATGACCGTAAAAGATCTTTTGAAAACCAGAAATGAGGAAATGAATGCTTCACTTCCCTTACTTTAACCTCCACAAAGAGCAAAGATCTTGCACTGAAATTGGTAAAGAACTTACCAGATTGAGGGAGGTAAGGATTTTCAGTTTTCAATTCCTGGGAATTTGTGTGAGGTACACTTAGAAGGAAGATGGATTTACCAAACCATGATCAATTACATGCTACTCTCATTCAAATACATCCTTAAGAGTAATGGTATTAAATGCTGTTTTTTTATTCTGCATATTTTTAAATGTCCAAGAGTCTCATCAGATTAATCAGAATTAGACATGCACACGTTTGGTTGACATTTAAAAGATAGGTTAATGTTTTAGGTGGGATCCTTTCAGCATCCTGAAGTTTTGACCTACCTTCCTAAGTCAGTGGCTGATTAAGCAGCTTTACATTTTGGAAATTTATAATGTCTTAGCCCAATTTTTGATACTTAATTTGCAGTTATGAAGCCAATAAGAATGAAAATAAGACTCTTACCAAAGTAAGAGTTTGAATCAGTTAATGGGACTTATTTTTAATAAACATTTAAAAACCTGACCATAATCATCATTATAAAGCACTTCCATCTAGATAATTTAGCTCTGTAACAAAAGATTACTCTCAATTTTAACTGCTTGGCATATTAATTCAAATTTTACTGATAAAGTATGAATTAATAATTACATAGAAGAACAAAGACAACTTTCAACCAACAGCCAGTTCCACTATTCAGGCAGACCATGACCTGTTTCTCAACCTTATGATGAACCCAAGGCAGGAGAGGCAACCCATATGTGAAAAACCTCTAAGAACTTCAGATTGATATTTTCAGTTAACTGCCAGACATGCCAGCTTTTTTGGGGAACCTGTTCCAAATGTCCACTATGCTTTGTTGAAAAGCTACTTCCTGACATTGTCCTAATTCCCTTATTCTGGATCTCCTCCCCCAACCCTCTCCACCACAACCATTGTATACCATTTCTAAATAAAGACCCAAATTCTATCAGTCAATTTTCTACTCATAACTAGTAACAGGATCAGCCCAGTCAATCCTTCATGCTTGGTTTGCTGTTCAACAATATTGTGACTGATCTTTTATCTCCCTCACTTTCCTTCACTAACTCCCTTTACTTTCTCCTGTTGGGTAGAGAAAATTCTTCTCATTTCTGTCCTGAATGATCACTCTCCCTAGTTCTAAAGGAAACATCATCCCTGTATCTGCCGTTAAAGTTCTGTATGTTTCAATGAGATCACCTCATTCTTCCAGAGTAGAAGCTCAGTCTGCTTACTCTGCTTGAAATGACAATCCACCCCAGCCCCACCCACACAGGAATCAATCTGGTGGACCTTCCCTGTACTCGCTCTATTGCAATCACATCCTTCCTTAGAAAGACCTAACCAGAGACAACCATCTGGGAATTGATCACTGTGGCACACCACAGGCCTGCCAACCCAAAAGTGGCAGTTTACCATTCATTAACCAATAACCCAATCCATGCCACTCTATTAACCCTAATGCCATTTGCTTTAGCAAAGACATTATGAAAGTCCAATTGCATCACATCTCCTGATTTGCCTTCATCCTCAAAAAAACCCAGATGTCAAATGTGATTTCCTTTCGTAAGTCCCATGTTGATTCTGCCTAAACTTTTCAGTCATACTTCCCCGTGACATGGGAGCCATTCAGCCCATAGGTTTACACCAGCACCACTCCCTCACCAAATTTCCCAGTAGTCTTCTCCCCATCAATTCAACCATCCTACACTAGGGGTGATTTACAGTGGCCAATTAACTTACCAACTAACACATTTTGTGGGAGGAAATTGCACCACCCAGGAGAAAACCAAATGGTTACAGGGAGAATGTGAAAACTCCACGCAGACAGCACCGAAGGTCAGAAACAAGCCTGGGTCATTGGAGCTATGAGACAGCTGCACCACCTTGGTGCCACACAATATTTTCTATTTTATAACAGATCCTAGCATTTTTTCATCTACTGGTATCGAGCTAACTGGTCTGCAGTTGCACACTTTCTCTATCCCTCCTTTCTTCAGTAGTGGAGTTCCAATCTGTGGGAACTGTTGTTGAATCTGATAACCAGTGCATCACCATTTCCAAAGCCACCTGTTCCAAAATCTTGGGATATAGGTTATCAAGTCTGGGTGACATGAATTTAACTTAGTCAAATTAGGCCATCACAAATTATAAGGAGGCAAAATGTAATTGGACAATAGATGAAACTTAGGAAATAACACAGACTGTCCTCCTGGCACTAAGTTTTTGTACACGAATGCATAAAATGGATGACTCCACTGACTGCAATCCTCAATTGGTAAAGCAGTTTTTCCTGAATTTTTACTGGTTATTATTAGTGATTATCATAATCTTTTATATTTGTTCTGTCAAATTCTTCAGACTTTGAGAAATCAGAAGAAATCACTATAATCTGACCTGCCCAAAAAATCTCTTAATTCGTACATGTTCTATTTGCCCCATGGATAATCTGTAAGGTGGGGGGGGGGGGGGGGGGGGGGGGTGACTTATAATTGATCAAAAGTGCCCAGCAAATGGACTTTACCATCAAGAAATTCCCATGCTGAACGATCACACACTCATGCAGTGAAACATTAATCTCTGTATCACAGGAAGCTAAACCCTGAAGCAAAAGAAAATTAATAGTAGCTCAACCAGCATTTGAAAGATGAAAAGTTTACACTTCAGGTAAGAAAGTACCACCCAAAATACTGACTTTATCTGCTGTGTAGTTCCAAGCTTTGTCAATGTTTCCCCCCTCCCCCACCCCAGATTACCCATCCAGAATGGACAGTCTTTCCATTTAGATTCATCCAACAGACCCCATCTGCTCACAGGTGACAACTGCAAAGTAACCTTTCAGCAAAGCAAATGTAATACAACTGTTGTTATTTGTGAGGTGTATTGGTTTAAAATATCTGTAACCTTGTTGGCCTATTGCTTGGTACCACAATTCCCATATTGCAGAAGAAGCTGGTGAACATTCACTGGTCAAGCTCCAGAGTTGTAACTTAAAGTTCAGAAGGAGTTGATGAAGTTAGTGTAAGCTTGTTCAAAGCCCACAGGGTCTTCAAGCTGAGGGTAATGGCTGATATGGTCATCAAGGATTGACACTGTTGATTTCGGTACCAACTTCCTGAAATAAAATAATTATCAGGAGTGGATATTCTTTCTTATTAGGTTTATCTAACAGTTCCTATCTGCTCCCTCAATTAACAACCCCATAGCAAACCCTTCCCATACACACACCAACCTGTCTGTCCTCGGCCTTTCCTGCTGCCACAGTGAGGCCAGATGCAAACTAGAAGAACACGTTCTCATGCTCTACTTGGGTAGCGTACATCCCAGGGGTATGAACGCTGAGTTTTCCAGTTTCAGGTAACACCGTGTTCCTTTTGTACACCCACCAGTCCACCCAGGTTCTCCATCTCCCTTTGTTCACCTTCATCCCCTGCCCTTCGTTACCAAGATTGATTTCCCTTCCTCACCTGGTTCCATCTGCCCATCATCCCTCCCTTAATCTGGTTCCACCCATCACCTACCAGGGACTCAGCAGGTCAGGCAGTATCTATGGAGGGAAATGGACAATCGACGTTTCGAGACCCTTCATCAGGATCTTCTCTCTACATTCTGTCCTGATGCAGGGTCTAGGCCCGAAATGTCGATCATCCCTTTGCCTCCACAGTCCTTCCAGCAGTTTATTTTTTACCCCAAAGTAACCTATGTTTTGGCAAGCTGAATGTAACATTAGCACAGTGAAATTTGCTGTTCCAAATTAGGTGTAACCTTGTTTAACAGTGATCCTCCTGGCACCAACAAACACATTAGATTTGTGAGGAGGGCCAGTGTCTGCCCATTGGCTTAGGCTGTGTTATCCATATTCCTGAAGAGAACTCTAAATGAAGTGTTCTTTTACCCCTACTGCCACACATACAACGTTTGCGAGTACAGGCCGCCCCAATCTATGTTAACTGCTCAGTTTTCTGGTGGAACTTCAATCGACAGCCTCAGTCTCAGACCAGGCTTATTGCTGAGCCAAGGGGGTCACCACTGTTAACCTCATCAGCTGAATGTCCAGGTAGGTGGATATACACAATGGATAGGTCCTCCTACACATATTTTAGCTATTACATTTACAGTGGCAAGAAAAGGTGAATTGAAAGATGGTGTATACTGGGGGAATTACAAACACCGCAACAAAAGTACAATTTGCAGCCTTCAGAGTAGTTAATTTGTTTTCTGCTTCATTTGTCCCTTAAAGTGACATACAGAAATTTATTGGTAATTAATTCATTGATTTCGATCTCCCATTCCTAACCCCCACAACTCTCTCCAATTCAGGGCTTTAACTGGCACAACATTCAAACAAAATCAAATGTCAGTGCTGTGTATCAAAAATTACACAAGTCTGACAGACTAACAGGAACACAAGAAAAATGCACTGACCAAACTAATTTATCCACTGGTAAAATAGTAATGTGGATCCCATGTTACTGTCCTGAGATCAGTTAAACCTCCAGTACTCATAAACGAAAGGTTTTTTTTCCCCCGTATCTATTTTAAATTTGTTTTTCACAAGTTTCTATTTGCAAAATTTGAATCTTAAAATTCAAAAGCTGCCCGGACAACAAGATATAGCGAATGTGTATTAGACCAGGATATGACCGAATGACTCATTTGGGACACATTTCTTGGAAAGAACATGCTCCCGCTGTATTGTAACATTCTATGGTTTAATATCTGGCTTTAGCATTGGGCAATCCCTCATGGTCTGGTAAGGTGGCAGAGCAGAGGAAGCAACCTAGTCAGCTTTTGATTAGCCAACATGTTGATTAACCAGCATCTGTCAAGTGAAGTATGGCTTGACAGTAGAGTTTTTAACCACACCTAGCTCCTATTTTCTTGGTATACCTTAAAGTAATAATCCAACCACTTACTTACAGAATTTAATACGTACTTAGGTGAGGTTTCCTTAGCTGCCTTTTCCATTTTATGTCATGTCTCTTTTTTTTGACAAAATTAGGTTTGCTGCTTTTCTGTAACCAACATGATGCCAGTTCCTCTCTAACCAGAGGTAAACCTACTGTTCAAAGTATGTACTATATGGAACCGTACATTTATAAAGTTTAATTAAAACTTTTACTAATATTCCAGGGTTTGTCAAAGACCTTCATAGACACAAAATTGCCTGTCTACTATTACCAACAAAGATCAGTTCAGATAGCGAAGGCCATTCTACACATATTCCCAAGATATTCCCATCACCAAATTCTCTCATGTTTTAGGCCTCTGCAATTATCCAATCTGACTGTCTCTACACAAAAAAAATTACACTTTTGACCTTCTGCTAGCTTTCATAGTTGTTTAGATTTGTTGTATGCCTACTCAACTTTATATTATTTAAAACCACAGTAGACAGCAATTATCCTAAGCCAGAAGGTGCAGGCAATTCCAGTGTCATTCAGTCATTTAAGTAACTGTTGTAAATACAGGCAAAGGTAAAACACGAGAAGAAAACCATCACTTACTGATAAAGATTCAGAAATTCAGGATGAGGGTTCACAGAATCCAACGGTCCATAGATTAAATGCACTGCAACAAAAGAACAGGCATATTTTCATACCATTGGAACTATGTTCATATATATTATTGTGATCAAACTAGTAACCTCAGCATTTTCATGTTATACCAGCAAGCCTCCGGTTATATTCGCAAAATACTCCACCATTTGTCTAGCTCAAACTCCAATTAAGTGAAACCAACCAACTATTGAAAGAGAAACAAAGGACTGCAGATACTGGAATCTAGATGAAAAACACTATGATGCTGGAGGAACTCAGCAACAGATGCTGCCTGGCCTGCCGAGTCCTCCAGCATCATAGTGTTTTTCACTTAATCAATTATTGACATTTTTTGGAACAATGGGAACTGAATAATATGCATTTCAATCTTTTTATACACAAATTCCTACAGTTGTACAAAAAGGCACTCTTTAGGGACTCAGCAACTTTCATCTAACTAGAGGGAGGTCATCGAAGAGCAATTTAAAGCAAGAACCTGGATGATATTCTCAGCATTCCTTAACCCAGGATGCAGAAGACATATGCTAGCTCAGATCTGCCAATTTAAAACTGGCAATTGTAGTTGTAGTTGGAGTTTACTCAAGGAGCTGAGCAGGGTGGTGCGAACTTCCAAAAGCAGGTTTGAATCAGGTTACCCCAGCACAAGGCCAATGGACCTATTGATGTAAACTGGAGAAACGTGGATAGGAACATTAAGTTCAAGCATTGTTTTTATTTATTTGAGTTGATTTAAATATACTGTATTTAATTTTCCTTTAGAAGTTAATAATTTTTTTTAAAGTTGAATAATTTTTGAGTGTTTCATAAATGTCAGTCAACATCAGAAACATTTGGTCACTGCGGCTAAGTAAACCCAGGCACAGGCCTTAATCAGCTTGCAAAGCATTTCTGGGAATAGAGCTGTCAATTTGTGCACAATAATCTCCAACAAAAGCACCACGATAATGACTGGATAATCTATTTTAGTGATGAAGGATAAATACTGGCCATGACACAGGAGATAAATTTCCTCTTCAAAGTAGTATCATGAGTTTTATGTCTACCTGAGAACTTAATTGCATTATATTTTGTCTGAAGGACCACACCTATGTCAACCCAATTGCTCCATCGTTGCTATGCTGTCAGTCAGCCTAGATCTTTACGCTTGATTCTCTCTACCGAGCAGCAGACACCAAACAGAAACAGATGGTGCTGGGGACTAATGGTGCATGATTATTTGTAAACAACCCTCATATATATTTGAATAGTATCTATGTTAATGTAAAGCAGACATTGTTCAACATACATGGAACAGTAGTAGAAATCAAGGCTCCTACCCATCGATCTCTGTACTTCCACCTTTGATTGATGAACTGCAAAATACTGAAAAAGCGTTAAACTATAGGATGTTATATATGCAGTTTTAAGAACGTGGAAATATACTATTAAATAAAAATCAAAGCAGGCACAGCGCAAGACCGCACTTCGTCGTGAGTATTTCATAGAGGGAAATGGTAGCTGTTTAGCATCCCTACTTGCCTCGCTTCTTACACATTTTAACTTCCCTCACTGACCTACTTTGATTCTGCATTCAAATATTTCACTTTACCCCAGTTTACAAAACTCAGCAACTATGAGCAAAAAACAACTGGGCCAAGATGTCATTTATTTTTCCCGCTTGTGAAAGCAGAATACCAATCAATATCTATACATTTTCAAGATTTGGTGCAATTGACAGAGGATTCTTTAATGATGTGTCCAATAAAAAAGGTCAGTAGTAATGAACCAGTTGACTGGAATATTCTTCCCATATTTTTTATTTTTCAAAGTCCAGTGTGATACAATGCCAAATTACCTGTCACACCTACTCCTTTCAAACTTTATAACTATTGCATTAAGATTCTTGCTTGGCAATCTCCTGCTTTAAAGAACACTCACCTTCTTACCCTAGGGAAATGGAAGATCAAACAATTAACACTCGTTTAGATCTCAATCTCCAATCATCCTTTTAGAAGGTAACAATCGGTAGTTAACTCCTCTGTGACTTTAACTGTGATAAACTTACTTACGTATGACTAGTCTATTCCTAAACATTCCTTACATTTTAAAAAATGAATTTTGCATTACCTTGAGCTAATGTGAATAGTAAAACAATCAGAAAACCTTGGGCTGAAATATGATCATTTGAATCAGGCAAATTTAAACTTAAAATATACAATAAAAGCCCCTAAAGGTGATTCAGCCCCAGTATGACAAAGGTAGCATAAAATATGCTTTATTGAAGATTCCACCAACTCAACTACCCTGATGAAAGGTTTTACATCTTGTATCTTCTTTGATTACTGTACAGTTTTGACCAGAGATATTCCTTAGCATATTTGCAAGGTCCCAGCAACTCAGGAACAAGCATGTTTGCTGACAGCACTGGATTATCTGTACTTAACCCAATAACCCTTAATCCAATTCTATTCAGATATTCAGTTTTGCATTTTCAAAGGCATCAATCTACATTACCCACTGCAAATGGGACTTTTGCACAATTCTATGAGGAAATTTAAAAGGCTCTTGAACATGAATGGAATAAGTAAGCCTCATCTCAGTGATCTTGTGCTCAACCTCCAATTATACCAGATGCCAAGTGAAGACAGATATAAAAACCAGCTGACAGAGGATAAACTGCTCTTTATAAAACATAATAGAACACTCTGTTTTAGTTACTCTAGCATTTACTGGTATTTTTAAGAGGCTTACGCTCTGTTGAATGGGTTTGTGTTATTTCCACTGGATGCAATTTGCTGGCCATTCATATTTCCCTTCCTGGCTGAGAATGACCAGACACAATGGAACATGCACAGAGAAGATGGGGCACTTAGGAAAGGCAGGACCCGTATGAAAGCCACCTATGGTACTCTGCCAAAGGAGCTAAAATAAAGTGAAAAGGTATCCAGAAATCCCATCCCTATATTAAGGAACATGTTATAAGCCTAACACTTTCCTGCACAGGATCAGAGAAAAGTTTGTTACTTGATAGGTGATCCTTTACTCACTTGATGTCTCCCACATGTCTCTTATCAGCACATCTCATGGTAATTGTTCATAGGAACTCCCCTTCCCAATCTGACTGAACTGCAAAAGAACTAATGGATAAAGTCCCATGTTGAAATAAAAACTTAACTCATTATTACCTATTCTATCTCCTCCTTCTCTGCAATCCAGAAACTGCAGCACTACTTACATTCTGCTCATTCATTCAATTCCTTTTTAACCCATTTCTGACTTATAAAATGTAACATGCGTGTCATCTTGAGTGAGGAAGAATGAGAAGTGATCTCATTTTGATGTGCAAAATTCTTAAGGGGCTTACTAGGGCAGGTGCAGAGTTGATGCTTCCCCTTGTTGGGAGGTCTAAAGCTGCGGGGACAAACACTCAAAAAAAAAGTTGACCATGCAGGACAGGATTGTGAAGGTGTTTCTTCAGGCAGAGAGAGATGAATGTTTGGAATTCTCTCCACAATAGGGCTGTGGAGGCTCAGTTGCCGAATATATTCAAGGCAGAGATCGATAGATTTGCCATTACTTTACTGAATGGAGGTGCAGGCACAAGGGGCAGGATAGCCTATTCCTGCTTCTATTTCTGAACTACTTTCTAACTTCATTGTTACTCCACTCAGTGCTACCCTGTAGAGTGCTGATTCTTATGGTGGTCTAGGTCCTCCATTCCAAACACTCACAGGTTCATGCCTACACCCACCTGCCTCCCCCATACTCTCCTGATGCTGTGACGGGAACCTGGAGTGAATCCCTGTCCTCCCCCAGCAATGAATTGCCCACGGCTTGATGTGGAGAGGCTGCTTGCGAGGGTTGGTGTTGGTGAGCCTGGGGAAGTGGTACAGCTGTTCAGCATTCAGATACAGTGCTATGGGCTGGCCAATACGGTGAGTGCAGGCCCTTGCTGGGAACCGGCAGCACCTGCTCCTCCAAATTCTTATGGTCCTATGTGATGGAAGCTGCTAGCTCCCCCTCTCAGCTGAACTTCTTACTACAGGGAAATCTGAAGGCTTGGGAGAGCTGGGCAGTTAACCAAAGAGAGGGGGGAGGTAGCAGCTTCCATCACATTTAACAGGAGGTAACGAGAGATCATAAGGACAGTGTTGCTAAGGGTAATGTTCTAGAGTATGTAGACATCAAGAGAGAGGATGTGTTGGAGCTGTTAGAAAATATTAGGACAGATAAGTCCCCGGGGCCTAACGGAATATTCCCCAGGCTGCTTCGTGAGGCGAGGGAGGAGATTGCTGAACCATTGGCTAGGACCTTTTGAGTCCTCGTTGTCCACGGGGATGGTACCGGAGGATTGGAGGGTGGCGAATGTTGTCCCCTTATTCAAAAAAGGTAGTAGGGATAGTCCAGGGAATTACAGACCCGTGAGCCTTACGTCTGTGGTGGGTAAGCTGTTAGAAAGGATTCTAAGAGATAGGATCTATGAGCATTTAGAGAATCATGGACTGATTAGGGACAGCCAGCATGGATTTGTGAAGGGAAGATCTTGCCTCACTAGCCTGATAGGGTTCTTTGAGGAGGTGACCAGGAAGATTGATGAGGGTAGTGCAGTAGATGTGGTCTACATGGATTTTAGTAAGGCATTTGACAAGGTTCCGCATGGTAGGCTTCTTCAGAAGGTCAAAGGCCAAGGGATCCAGGGAAGCTTGGCAGTGTGGATTCAGAATTGGCTTGCCTGTAGAAAGCAGAGGGCTGTGGTGGAGGGAGTGCATTCGGATTGGAGGGCTGTGACTAGTGGTGTCCCACAAGGATCGGTTCTGGGATCTCTACTTTTTGTGATATTTATGGATGACTTAGCTGAGGGGGTGGAAGGGTGGGTTAGCAAGTTTGCAGATGACACAAAGATCGGTGGTGTTGTGGATAGTGTGGAGGGCTGTCGAAGCTTGCAGAGGGATATTGATAGGATGCAGAGCTGGGCTGACAAGTGACAGATGGAGTTCAATCCGGAGAAGTGTGAGGTGGTACACTTTGGAAGGACAAACTCCAAGGCAGAATACAAGGTAAATGGCAGGATTCTGGGCAGTGTAGAGGAGCAGAGGGATCTGGGGGTTCATATCCACAGATCACTGAAAGTTGCCACACAGGTGGATAGGGTAGTTAAGAAAGCTTATGGGATGTTAGCTTTCATAAGTCAGGGGATCGAGTTTAAGAGCCGCGAAGTAATGATGCAGCTTTATAAAACTCTGGTTAGACCACACTTAGAGTACTGTGTCCAGTTCTGGTCGCCTCATTATAGGAAGGACGTGGAGGCATTAGAAAGGGTGCATAGGAGATTTACCAGGATTCTGCCTAGATTGGAGTGTATGGATTATGAGGAGAGACTAAGGGAGCTAGGGCTTTACTCATTGGAGAGGAGGAGGATGAGGGGAGACATGATAGAGGTATACAAAATATTAAGAGGAATAGATAGAGTGGACAGCCTGCACCTCTTTCCCAGGGCACCAATGCTCAATACAAGAGGGCATGGCTTTAAGGTAATGGGTGGGAAGTTCAAGGGAGATGTCAGAGGGAGGTTTTTCACCCAGAGAGTGGTTGGTGCATGGAATGCGCTGCCTGGGGTGGTAGTGAAGGCTGATACGTTGGTCAAGTTCAAGAGATTGTTAGATAAGCATATGGAGGAATTTAAGATAGAGGGATATATGGGAGAAAGGGGTTAGATAGTCTTAGGAGTGGTTTGAAGGTCGGCACAACATGGTGGGCCGAAGGGCCTGTATTGTCCTATGGTTCTATAAGACCCAGGCAGTCTGTCTACACATGGAGCAGGTGTTGCCTGTACTCAGCAATAGCCTACAATCCCTATGCCGGGAACCTGACAGAAACCCCTACACTCCTTGCATCTCAGCATTGAGAGGATGCACCACTAACCCCAGCCTGTTCACACATTTCCTCACATACAGTCTCTCCACACCAAGCCGAGGGCAACGTCACTGGAAAGCAAGGGTTTAGGCCAGGTTTCTGACTCAGCAGCACTTGTCGATAACACGTCTCTCTGTATATATTGCTATAATGAGCCCTTTCCGCAGTTTCCATGAGTGTTCTCACTCCTGGAATGGCTAAATATAGTACTAGTGTATCTAACCTCTGAGGCAATCCAGAACCCCACACTGGTTGAAAATGTTGAGAGACTTACAAACTTATGAATTAGAAGAAGTAAATCACACAGCCCTTCATGCCTGCACCTCCGTTCAATAAGATTCTGGCTAATCTGCTTGTAAGTTTAACTGCACTCAGCCTACGCCCCTTAACTTTATCAAAAATGAATCTACCTCTGCCTTAAAAATATTCAAATACACTGCATTAACCACCTTCCTCAATTTTTTTTCTGATGGTTGAGAGTCTTTGGAAATCTCTTCCTCAAAGACTCTCAACCATCAGAAAAAAAATTGCCTCATCTGTGTCTCAATTAGCAACCCCTTATTTTTAAGCAGTTCTAGATTCTCCGATAAGGGGAACCATCACTTCCACATTTAACCTGTCAAGACCCCTCAAGACCTAATAGGTCAAACATAATCTCCCTTTGACAAAACTTCGGTGACTTTGATTAATTATCTTTAATTTTTCTAAACACTGCAATAATGTCTTTAATGATAACTTCTAACATTTTCCCTACGATAGACATTAATCTAAGTGGCCTGTCTCCCTCACTTTCTGAGCTAAGGAAATACATTTTCTATTTTCCAATCTAATGGAACATTTACCAAGTCTAGGGAATTTTGGAACATAAAAGCCAACACATCAACCATCTCACTGGTCACTTTTAAGATCCTAGGATAAAGTCCACTAGGACCCAAGGACTATTCATCCACAGCTCCAACACTTTTGTAGCGACTCACCGTCCGGTCAGGCGAACTGGCTCGGCAGTCGGGTCGCGCAGCGTCGGAGCGCTGAGGCCCAAGATGGCGGCAGGCCTCGTCTTTCCCGAGCGACGGGGAGAACCCGCACGCGGGAAAGACTTGATGACGTGGTACTTACATCATTGCCAGTTGCATTGGGCGGGAACAGTCTCCCTTAAAAGGCCCGCGCAAGGCGGGAAAATAAACCAGTTCTTGTTTGACAATCCTTCGACTAGCGTCTTGTTTTATTTCGCGGTAGCAACCGCTACACTTTGCTCAATTCCACTTCCCTTGTAACTGTAATTTTGAATTCCTTCCGATGTCAATTTACAACCATTTCTGGGTTGGTACACCTATAGTCTACAGCAAAACCCAATGCAAAAGACCTGTTTAATTCATCTGCCATCTCCCTAATTTCCATTATTAAATCCCCATACTCACTTTCTATAGCAGCAATGCATAGTTCATCAACTTTAAAAAAAAATATTTATAGGAATATTTACTGTTTTTACAAATCCATTTCTTCTTTTAGCTAACCAAAGGTAGTGGGTCCTCCTCTTGAAATTTTTGTTTCTCATTAGAATGTATCTATTCTATGTATTTTGAGAGATCCCCTTAACTGTTGCAATTGCATCTCCACTGACCGATTCCTTAAGGTAACATGCCAATTCACTTTTGTTAAGTCAGTTTTTATGCCCTCATTAGTGCCATTTAAGATTAAAATACTAATCTTAGACTCATTCTTCTCTCCCTCAAACTGGAATTCAATATTATGAATACTGCTAGAGAAACAAAGGACTGCAGATGCTGGAATCTAGATGAAAAACTGGAGGATGCTGGAGGAACTCAGCAGGCCAGGCAGCATCCATGGAAAAAAGCAGGTGGTCAACGTTTCGGTCCTGCAGGCAGTCAACGTTTCGGTGCAGTCGTAAGTACGTTGAATAGCACTTGGTGCTTGACTCACCTGTCCATTACGAGATTTCCATCATTGATCCGAACAGCAGTCCACATGTCCCAATACTCTGCAGTTGTTGGCTGTGTGTGGGGTCCAAACACTGCACTGATCCTAGAATAGTCGATAAGAAAAATTCCATCAAGAGGTTGCACCAGAGTCCAAAATGTCATATCTGATGAATATAAAAACTGGTACCAGTAAAGTGGCCATGCAAAAATGCCAGCTGATCTTTCTTGTGGTGGCCCTTCCTGGGGACTTTTGAGGACTGAATAGTGTGATGGGCTACGTGGATCAGGCTGCAGTATGACGTCCATTTCCAAGGACTGAAACACTGGAGATACTGCACTCCCTCTATATTGGACTGCCAGCCTACATTTCATGCTAAACGTGAGTATGGGTCTTAAAACTGAACCTTTCCAACAACAGACAAGAGTCTAATTGAGCCAAGTTGACAATGTGCACACAATATTTTGTTTTCATTCACTAATCTTAGTGAAAACATTGGCCATGAATATAATACAGGTTAATCTGGATTAATCCACAGTGATTTACTTGCTTAAAACTAATAGAAGAAAGAAGAATTACCACATCCAGGTTGTGAAAAGTATTTACTCAGTATTTAGCACACAGATAAAAGCTATTCAGAATGCTCAAATCAGTGTTGCTTTACTTGTGCAGGGAGATGAAACTGTGATGTCCTTGTGTGTGGGTTGGGAAAATTCCGTGGACACGTCACTAAGTTCTCAGTCAGTGTTGGTTCATGTCTTCTGGGTTTAATTCAGGTCATACTAGAGACTTACCCTTTTGAGAAAAAATAGTAGTTCATAAGTCTGGTGAAAATTGGTGAAAGGCAACCACTGTTTTTGAGTAACTGTTGTAAAGAAAATTAAGAAATTAATTTAGAAATGTATTGTCCTTTTCTTAGTTTTTAAAAAGGTACACAAGCTTCTGTATGATAGAATGCATAACAGACCCCACTTAGAAATCTCACATTTTGTCCATTAACCTCACCTTCTGTTGTCATGTTACAGTTGTGCGTTAATAGTTACTGTTCTAGGTTTC
Organism: Pristis pectinata; assembly: GCF_009764475.1. NCBI lineage: Eukaryota > Metazoa > Chordata > Chondrichthyes > Rhinopristiformes > Pristidae > Pristis > Pristis pectinata. The sequence continues at coordinate 13,924,533 of NC_067423.1, forward strand.
TCAATTTTAATGGCAATGTCACAAAACAACGCAAGCTGGAGCAGCAAGAGTAAACCAGTTGGTCAATCTCAGTGACACTGCCCTCACAGCTCCCTGGGTTAGGGAATCCTAAATATTTGTGACTCTCAGAGAGAAAAAATTCATCCTCATCTCCAACTGAAATGGGCAATCACTTGCTCTGAAATTATACCTTCTTGTTCTTGATACCCCAACAAAGGAACCCACTCTTGGCACCCATTCTGTCAATCCATTTCAGCATCTTGTATGTTTCAATAAGATCACCTGTCGATCTTCTACACTGCAGCCTTGTCAGTATTAATGAATCCTGCTCAATAGTGATTCATCAATACCTGATGAATCGTCTCTCCACTGCCTCAGATGCAAGCATATCCCCACTTGAAATGCAGAGACCAAACTGTAATAAAGTGCTTCAGGTGCAGTCTCACCAGCTCCCTGTAAAGGTGCAACAAAACTCCCCTACTTTCGTACTTCAAACCCCTTGCAATTAAAGCCAACATTCTGTAAGCTTTCTTAATTATGCACTGTACTTGCCAGCCAACCTTTTGCGTATCATGTACAGAGACCCTCAGATTCCTTTGTACCAGAATAGTTTGTTGTCTCATTCCATTTAAATAATAACACTTTTTCATCATCTTTCCAAAATGGATAATCCCACATTTTCCCACATTATACTCCATATGCCACTTCTGACCCACTCACTTAATCTGCCTATATCCCTTTGCAGGCCCCGTGTCCTTCTTACAATTCACAAACCTTAATTATCTATTATTGTTATGATGATTTTAGTGTCTTATACATGAAGACTAATCCAACATAATTATTTAAAATCTCTGTCATTTCGCTGTTTCCCATCTTTCATTCCCAGGACTTGTCCTCTAATAGATTATATTTCCATATCTGCAGCCCACTGAGTTTATGCTAGCTGTCAGAACATTCCAATAACTTCTCTAGTGGGCACACTCCATGGGTTTGCCAGGACATGTGGAAAGAGAGCAAGAAGAAAGAAGTGGTGCCTACGATGCCAGCATCAATTGAAAACAATGACTGATTGACAGAAGTATTATTTCCCTTCAAGCTAAATGTCAGCTACTCTTGACTTGATCCACTTAGAACAAGACACTGCATCAGCATTCAGCACTTCACAATCGAGGTATGAAGAAGATGCACATATGGTAGCATCTTTTCACCCACCCTGGATGAGCAGCCAAAATTGTCTAATATCTCAAAGCTGGCAGTACTTTACATCCTGCTTACTCATCTATTCCCTACTGTGGTTTTACTGCCTGCTCTGCTGGTAGTGCTTAGAGGACACTCAGCCTAATTACACTGAATTTAAAGTCAGGAACAGGCTATTCAGCACAATGCATGCATTTATGGTCCAACTTTTCCCACTCTGTTTAACTCATCTCACCCTATCAACACACTCTCCTTTCCCCACATACTTCTCTTGAAACTTGTCTCGGGTACATTCTGTTAACTTTCCACCCTATGGTTCTGAACACTTTTAATGCATCACATTTTTTTTTAAAACATGGATAATACCTTCTGGAGAAATCGTGGATGGTTTGTCTCTGGAAAAATTCCTGTATAAGAATGATGCAAACTGTCAGCCACAAGAATTGTGACATTCAAAAAAAAACAGATTTATAAATAATTGCAATCAGTTAACAAAACGGCTGAATACCTCCATTTGACAAACACAGGCTGTTAATAATCAGATGTCCAGGATTACCATGTTCAGACCTAACACAAAGGAAAGATAATGCTCAGTCATTAGAACTGAGAATCTTCCAACAAGGGATTACATAGCAAACATGTTAAGTATTGGCTCCAAAGCAGATGCTAGCCTCAGACAGGGTGATTTAGCCACTGTTCTTGACTAATAGCACTGAAGCTTCATCCATTTAGATGCTGAATTCCGCTCAATCTTTGCCTGGTGCTTGTGCTCAGCATTACAGGCCTCAGGTTTCATTATTTGACTGTATTGGATTAGCTGAACTCAGCCAAGGAAGCAATATCTTAAGATTGCCCTTGAGCAGTGGTGGAAATCACGCAAGATCTCACTCCTGATCATAACTCAAAAGACTTGCTGATGGGATGAGATTGAACTCCTAGCACTTGTACAGAATGCTCAATAAAACACTGCACTGTGTGGAAGGTTGGTTGCTGTCATATACGAAACATAATTTAACCAGAAACTCTCAAAATGCAATGTTTCTTTTTTTTAAATGAACAATTAATAGAAATTTTAAAAAATACACGGTATATTTGCTGAATTAGGATTGCACTCAAGTCCAAACATCAATGCTCTTTCAAGTGATAACCTGTACAGCAGCTCCAGCGCAACAGTGTCTCCATAATCATGAGCCAGGATATTGATCTTCTGTTGAGCTAGGCCCAGTTCTACCATTAGTTCCTGGACAATATCTGCCTGCTCAAAGATGGAGTATCTGTGCAGCCTCTAGAGAAGAACAAATGGATCTTGGGGTCAGTTAACTTTGCCAATACTGAGCATCTCCAAAGATCTGCTAAAATACATATAATTACATATCTTAACATAAGGTGCATACCTCCCAATCAATTTTTTTTTAAATTACTGTTAGCACAGAGGCAACTATTCTGTGCCAGTAGAAAATAGAGTTTCAGAGAAAGGACTCAACAGCTTCAGCAACTGTAACTCAGAAACTACATACTCACAGGTTTATCGCTGAATCCAAAGCCAAGAAAATCTACTGCGATAACACGATTAAACCTCAACGTCAAGCCTTCCCAGATCTAAAATAAAGAAGGATGTTATAATCCCCTTAGTGCTCTCCATTATTCCACAAGTCTTTAGACCGTCTAGCAACATGTTTCAGCTACTAAAGGGGAGATCACTCATTTAAAGAGGTCCCTTTGGATATATTCCAGTTCCCTTCAAATTTAAATTTAAAAATATACATGTTATTGGTACATATTATTGGAAATTGGTTTACAGTAGCAATTAGGAGAAAGGATCCTGGCCAATTTTAACCCATCTTAGTGGATACTTATACAATGACCAACTAGGGGGCTGCTGGCATTGTAGCAACAGCAGTAGCAAGATTCATAATTCAAAACTCTTTGACTTCAGATATGCTAACAATGGAAGCATTCCCTTCACCTACTGTTGAACTCAATTCATTATCTCCTTGTGAGAGTGCAATACTTTACTCACAACACATGCCCACTCTTCAAATCCAATTCTTCTATCCCACAATAAACTCAAAGAAAAGGGAAAAAAATCTTGTTCAAATCCTATCAACTTTCTACTCTGCCCCTACCTTATGCCAATCATAGCTTGATGTTGGGAAGCCATGCAAAAGTATCACCATATCAGAACTGCCAAAAGCACCCATGGAATCTGAAATAAAGCATAAAAACACCACATTAAGACAGTTTGAAGGGGTGTCTGATAGTCCAGCAGTTACGGTCAACACAAGCAACTCCAAGGCACTGTTCAAAGTTTGGGGGTCTGGGCCAACATTCCTCCCTGATTTAATACTGTAAATTAACTTTCCAGTCTGTAGTATCACACAATGAATGAAGGTTGTGCACCCAGTGAAATAAATCCAATCATTTCATCATTTATCAGAGATCAGCCTTATTCATGAGTCACATCTGGACCTATCCAGAAGATGAATGTGGCAAATTCTTCTTAAACACAACTTTTTCCTTCCATTCACTGGATATGGATATCATTGGCAGGGTTACATTTATTGCCAGTGGGCAGCTGGACAGGCTATCTCAGATGAAAAGTAAGACTCCACAACATTTGGTGGATTTAGAATCACAAAGGACAAACTATGCAAGAATAGCAGTTTTCCTGCCCTAATAGATATTAATGGAACCAGATGGACTTTTAAAACAATCCAGTAGCTCTGTGGTCATTGTTAACATTAACAGCTTTCTATTCTAGTATTCAACTAACTGAATTTAAATTCCTCATTTACAAGAGTGAGATACAAATCCTCAGCTCTAGATTTTTACCCTAGCTCTTTGCCTTACTAGTCCATTAACATAACCCTAAAATGCCATTGTATCCCTTCAAGTCTCATTGAATATTATTAAAATACAGGTATTTGGATCAAAATAGCATTTCGCTCCATGAAGACGGCTGTAATACAGCCTTTGGTACTGCATGAGCAAATAATTGCCAAACTGGTGACCCAACTCACTTTTAAGGATACTTCAGTCTTTGAAGCTAGGACTGGCTGCTAAGCTTTATTAAACTGATTAGGTGGCGATGCTGATTTGTCCGATGATGATAATTCTGGTTCTCAAAACACTTCTTTGGGACTATATTACAAGGACAAATTGGTCACTGTATTGTTTTTAAGATAAAATGGCACAAAATCTGAAGAACAATTTTTACTGCACTTGCTGAGTTGCTCATACACTCTGGCAGATGCTGTCTGAGCTGCTGAATATAGCAGCATTTCCTGCTTTTATTTCAAATTTACAGCATTATTTTTAATCATTTTCTCAGCCTGCCCTGCCACCTTCAATAAACTATGCGCATGTATCTCCAGATTTCTCTGTTCTTATATTCCTTTTAGAATTATGCCCTTTTGTTTATATTGCCTCTTCTCATTCTTTAGGCAGAAGGGATTCGTTTAGTTAGGAGTTTAATTACTACTTTAGTTAGTTCGGCACAACATCGTGGGCTGAAGAGCCTGTTCCTGTGCTGTACTGTTCTATGTTCCTACCAAAATGTAGCACCTCACATTTCTCAGCTGTAAGTTTCTGTATCCATAGTTCCTTGAAGTCTATTACTATCCTCCTTACAGTTTACCACACATACAGGTTTTGTGTCATCTGCAAGTCTGGAAATTGTGTCCCATACACCTGTCCAAATCATTAACACAAATTAAGAAAAGTACTAGTTCTGGTAGCAGTCCTTGAGGAATTCCACTATACACTTACCTCCAGCCCAAACAATAACCTTTCACTACTGTTACTGTTTTTTTTCAATCTTTTTATTAGTTTTCAAATTACTACAGATTGATATATAGCATCAATATTTATACATGTAATACAAAGAGATCAGGATAACAATCATGGCATAGATAATCATAAAGAACAATAAAATATAAAAAAAATCTGTAGATCCAACGATCTCTTAGTAAATGAATATAATATAAAAGAAAGGGAAAAAAATTATTATATAAATTAAGAAAAAGAAAAAAACCCAAATCAATAAGAAAAATAATAAACAATAAACTAAACTAAACAGAAAAATTTCAAAAAAAGCAAACAACAAAAAAAAAACTGGGCTAAAATTTCTCAGTAGAAACAGAGCAATATTATGTCATCAACTCAGTTCCTTTAAGTTGGAAAGTTATTGAAAGGGGATCTACATCTTGTGAAAATATTGAATAAATGGACTCCAAATATCTTCAAATTTAAGTGAAAGATCAACAGTACCACTCCTAATTTTTTCCTAGTTTAATCATGATATAGTTTGAGAAAACCATTGAAAAGTAGTAGGGGGTATTGGATCCTTCCATTTAAGCAAAATGGATCGTTTGGCCATTAATGTAACAAAGGCAATCACACGGTTAGCGGAGGCAGATAGGTGGACAGACTCTATCCTTGGTAATCCAAAAATTGCAGTGATAGGGTGAGGTTGTAAATCAATCTTCAATACGTTTGAAATAATGTTAAAAATGTCTTTCCAATATTTTTCCAAAAGAGGACAGGACCAAAACATATGTGTCAAAGAAGCCACATTCGATTAACATCTATCACATATAGGATTTATATGGTTATATAAACGAGCTAGCTTATCTCTGGACATATGGGTCCTGTGAACTACCTTAAACTGTATCAATGAGTGTCTGGCACATATTGAAGATGTATTGACTAAATGAAGAATTTTCTTCCAAGTCTCTGTAGGTACACATGTCTGGAGTTCACTTTCCCATTCATTCTTAACTTTGTCCAATGATTCTGGACGTATTTTCATAATTAAATCATAGATTATTGCTATCAAGCCCTGCTAACAAGGATTAAGACCTAAAATTTTTTCTGTAGTTTCAATTTTGTAAGGTGTCGGAAAAGAGGGTATAGTAGCTTTTAAAAAATTTCTAATCTGCAAATATCGAAAAAAGTGTGATCTAGGCAAATTATATTTGTTAGACAATTGTTCAAAAGAAGAAAAACAGTTATCAATGAATAGATCACGAAAACATACTATTCCCTTCCTTTTCCATATGGAAAAAGCTAAGTCAACTCTGAATGGATGAAAGGAAAAATTAGATTGAATGGGACTTGACAAGTTAAATTTATTCAATCCAAAAAATTTACGAAATTGAAACCATATTTGTATTGTACATTTAACAATTGGGTTAGTCATATGCTTATTTAATTTGGTAAGTGCAAAAGGGAGCGAAGCTCCTAAAATAGAAACTAATGAAAATTCAAGTACTGATTGGTGCTCAAGGTATAGCCATTTGGGGCATTGAATTACATCTAAATCTTGTATCCAAAAAATTTAAATATCTGATATTAATTGCCCAATAATATAATCTAAAGTTAGGCAAGGCCATACCACCATCCTTTTTTAGTATTTGTAAATATTTCTTACTTAACCTTGGGCTTTTATTCTGCCAAATATATGAAAGAATTTTAGAATCAATAGTGTCAAAAAAAGATTTCGGGACAAAAGTTGGAATCGCTTGAAATAAATATAAAAATTTTGGTAAAATATTCATCTTCATCGCATTAATTCGGCCAACCAATGATAAAGACAGTGGAGACCACTTAGTAAATAATTGTTTAACATGGTCAATTAAAGGCAATAGATTAGCTTTAAATAAGTTCTTATGTTTCCTGGAAATTTTAACACCTAAATACATAAAATAGTCAGTTACCAATCTGAAAGGTAATTGGCTATAATTTGGGATTTGCATATTCAATGGAAAAAATTCACTCTTATTAAGATTTAATCTATAGCCAGAAAAAAAACTAAACTGATCTAGTAGTGATAGTACTGTGGGGATAGATTCATCCGGATTAGAAATATAAAGTAACAGGTCATCTGCGTAGAGAGATATCTTATGAATCATCTATCCGCGAGTAATGCCACATACATTTGAAGAGTCCCGGAGTGCAATAGCCAAGGGTTCTAAAGCAATATCAAATAATAAAGGGCTTAACGGGCAACCTTGTCTAGTACCTCAAAAAAGCCTAAACAAAGGAGATCTTTGATTATTAGTAAGTATTGAAGCCATAGGTGAATAATAAATCATTTTAAGTAAGTATTGAAGCCATAGATGAATAATAAATCATTTTAATCGCAGATATAAATTTAGGGCTAAAGTTAAATTTTTGAAGTGTAGTGAATAGATATTTCCATTTGACTCTGTCAAACGCCTTTTCAGCATCCAGTGAAACAACATTCTGGGATTTGGGATGAAGGGGTATATATAATATTCATTAATCTCCTAATATTAAAATGTAAATAACGATTCTGAATAAATCCTGTCTGGTCTTCAGAGATAATTTGTGGGAGAACCTTTTCCAGTCTAAAGGCCAATATTTTGGAAAATATTTTTGAATCTACATTTAATAAAGAAATAGGTCTATAAGATGCACAGTCAGTGGGATCTTTATCCTTTTTAAGAATTAAAGAAATAGTTGCTTCATAGAAAGATTGTGGTAGTTTACCCAATGATAGGGCATCTTTAAAAATTTTGGCTAACCAGTGAGTGTTACTGTTTCTTGCTGCTTAGGCAGTTTTCTATCTATGCCACTACAGTCCCTTTTATTCTATAGCCTTCAAACTTATGTGGCACTTTATCAAGTACCTTTTGAAAGTCCCTATACACAGCCATATCTCCCTCACTGTTATGTTATCAAAAAGCTCGCAGCAAGTTAGTTCAGCACAATTTGCCAAATCATGGTGGCTTTCCCTCATCATTCCATAGTTCAAGTGACTGCTTATTGTGTCCCTGATTTTGTTTCTGGTACTCTCACTCCCACAGAAGCCAAAATGACTGATTGCTGGGTTTATCCCTAAATCCTTATTTGAACAAGGGCATAACATATGCTATAAGGCGGTTGGACAAAATTGGATTGATTTTCTCCGGAGTGTCAGAGTCTAAGAAGCAACCTGACTGAAGTACATAGAGTCATATAGCAATACAGCACGGAAACAGGCCCTTCAACCCTACTGATCCACGTCAACCAAGACGTCCATCTAAGCTAGTCCCATTTGTCAGCTTTTGGCCCATAACCTTCTAAATTATGAGAGGTATAGATAGGGTAGATAATTAGAGTCTTCCACCCCCCCCCCCCAACCCCCAGGGTGGAAATGTCAAATACTAGAGGGCATAGCTTTAAGGTGAGAGGAGGAAAGTTTAAATGAGACTTACCAGGAAATTGTACACAGAGAGTGGTAGGTGCAAGGAATGTGCAGGCAGGGGAGGTGGTGGAAGCAGATACAACAGCAATGTTTAAGAGGCATTTAGACAGACATGGCTAGGCAGGGAATGGAGGGATATGGACCATGTGCAGGCAGACATACAGTTTAAATTGGCATCATGGTCAGCACAGACATCATGGGCCAAAGGGCCTGTTCCTGTGCCGTACTGTTCTATGTTCTATACACAATTCACCAGTCCTCTAGAAACATTACTGAATCTATAAATGAAGAACTCAACTTGACAAAGCATATAGCAAGCGCAGTAATCCGGGTAACAAAACAAAGTAAGTCCAAAGCACTTTGTCAAAAACCTTCCATATAAGATAATGCAGCATTGATTTAAAGATGCTACTAGCATCAGAATTCTTGTCTCTCATGATAGTTCAAGAAAGCAAGGAATTGTGTATATTGAATCTACAATGAAAGCAACTGCAGATGCAACACTGAAACAGAGACGGAGCATTGAGGTTGAGGGTTAATCTATTATTGTTGAATTCACCTACAACAAAAGTCCTTTCAATGCAAGATGGGTACCAAACTGACACAGTCCAACACTTAAATGTTGAAAACTCCACACATTCTGATACAAAAATATCTCCAATATATGCTTCACAAAGGCATTAGTGGATCAAAATACTAACAAAGGATAGCAAAAACAAAAGATGTCAAATTTGTCCAATTTCAGTCTATTACAGATACTCCCCAGTATTACTGTGATAAATTGGCAGAAGTAAGAGGTTATTATTCCTCAGTCGAGGATAAAGTAGTAGTAATGGACCCAGTATGACCATAGCTGTAATGATGTTTCTACTGATGTGAGTGATGAAACTCTGAAGAAAACTGAAGAAAATGAGCACCGTAACTAAGAAAGACAAGGATTCTAGAAACTCACTGGACTTCAGCCTTGATGACCTCGCATCTGAAGATGCAGCAAAATTAGTCAATGCAAGGAGAAACAATTGAACGCGAAACCACGCTCGACTGTGAATTGAGCAGTTGCTACCTAGACTGAATTTGTAAACAGGACACACCTGGGCAATTTTCCACATTGTTGGGTAGAAACCAGTTATAACTATAATGGGATAGCTTGGCTAGAAGCAAGGTTGATTCTGGAGCACGTCTTTTGGATGCTGTCTGATTTTACTCTTTATCATTGAAACTAAATACTCTTCACAGCTCCCTTTTTTAAAAAGATTGAAGTACATTTTTTACAAATACCTTAAACATTTACAGATTTAACCATAATGTACATCTTCTCAGTCCTTTAGATGCTCACAATAGTGCTGCTGTGATCAAGGTCTCATTTATGTTCCTCTTGAATGTTTTTGAATTCTACAACTTCAGGTAACTTGATTTCTGTCTGTATCGGTTGTCCATCTGTGATGCTGGCTCAGCTTGTTGTATTTTTCCCTCTGGGAGTGGAGAACATGCCCAGCCAGATCTGCCGGGCACGTCCTCCTGCTCCGCTTTTCACAAATCCTACATGTTCCCGTCTATGTTTTTTGTCTATGTTCTCACTCTCTAACTGCTCTCATTCAGAATCAGATTTATGATCGCCAACTTATATGTCGTGAAATCTGTTTTGAGGCAGCAAAGTGCAAAGACATAAAGTTACTATAAATTACAAAATAAACAAATAGTGCAAAAAAAAGGAATAACAAAGTAGTGTTCATGGGTTCACGGACTGTTCAGAAATCTGATGGCAGAGGGGAAGAAGCTGTTCCTAAATCACTGAGTGTGGGTCTTCAAACTCCTGTACCTCCTCCCTGATGGTAGTAACGAGAAGAGGGCATGTCCTTAGTGATGGATGCCACCTTCTTGAGGCACTGCCTCTTGAAGATGTTCTCAATGGTGGGGAGAGTTGGGCCTGTGATGGAGCTGGCTGAACCTACAACCCTCTGCAGCCTCTTGTGATCCCGTGCATTGGAGCCTCCATATCAGGCTATGATGCAATCAGTCAGAATACTCTCCACTGCATAGCTATAGAAATTTTCAAGAATCTCTGGTGACATACCAAATCTCCTCAAACTCCTAATGAAGTAGAGCCACTGACATGCCTTCTTTGTGATTGCATCAATGTGTTGGGCCCAGGATAGATCCTCCAAGATGTTCAAACTGCACACCCTTTCCACCGCCGACCCCTCAATGAGGACTGGTGTGTGTTTTCCCAACTTCCTAAAGACCACAATCAATTCCTTGGTCTTGCTGACCTTGAGTGTGAGGTTGTTGTTGCAACATCACTCAACCAGCCAATCTACCTCACTCCTGTACTCCTGCTTGTTACCATTTGAGATTCTACCAACAACTGTTGTGTCATCAGTGAATTTATAGATGGCGTTTGAGCTGCGCTTAGTCACACAGTCATGCGTGTAAAGAGAGTAGAGCAGTGGGCTCAGCGTGCATCCTTGAGGTGCGCCTGTTTGATTGTCAGCGAGGAGGAGATGTTATTACCAATCTGCACTGACTGTAGTCTCCCGATAAGGAAGTTGAGGATCCAGTTGTAGAGGGAGGTACAGATGCCCAGATTTTGAAGTTTGTTGATTATTACTGAAGGGATGATGGTGTTGAATGCCAAGCTGTAATCAACAAACAGCAGCCTGACATATGTTATCTAGGTGCTCCAAAGCAGAGTGGAGAGCCAGTGAGATTGCGTCCGCTGTAGACCTGTTGTGGCGGTATGCAAATTTGCAGCAGATCCAGGTCCTTGCTCAGGCAGGAGTTATTCTAGCTGTAGCCAACCTCTCAAAGCAGTTCATCATAGTAGATGTGAGTGCTACTGGGTGATAGTCATTGAGGGGGCCCACCCTGCTCTTCTTGGGCACTGGTATGATTGCTGGCCTTTTGAAGCAGGTGGGAACCTCAGACTGCAGCAGTGAGAGGCTGAAGATGTGCTTGAACACTCCAGCCAGTTGGTCAACACACTTGTCACCCACTGACCAGATAACCTTTTTACAGCTCATCTCCCATAGTCACCCCAGTTTTACCCTATCGGAGGTGTCACTCTCTCCCACCCTCACTGCAGTTTAACAGGAGACATAAGCAACCTTAGATGCTGGAATATGGGCAAAAATAAACTGCTGGAAGAACTCAGCCAGTCTAGCAATCTGTGGAGGTAAAGGGATGGCCAACATTTCGGGTTAAGACCCTGCATTGACCCAAAGTGTCCATCAATCCCTTTTCCTCCATAGCTGCTGCTCAACCTGCTGAATTCTTCCAGGTGTATATTTTTCTGTTGCAGCTTAACAAGCTTCTTTTGTCCCCTTCCCAGTTCTGATGAAGGATCTTCAATCTGAAACGTTAACTCGGTTTCTCTTCCCACCAATGCGGCCTGACCTGCTGAGCATTTGCATCATTTTCTATCTTTGTTTTAGATTTCTAACATCTGCATTTTTTTTGATTTTCACTAAATTAGGAATATTTAGGATTGGTGTAGCCCATTCATGCCCCCAGGATTGCTCTGCCATTTAATGACCCAGATTATACAATATAAAACTCACCTCTGTAAAATATGCGATAGTCTTTGAAGGTGAAGAATGCTCCAGCTGTCCTCCATGAATAAAGAGATGGAGAGAGAATAGGGGGAGGAAGATGAAGGTAGACAGCTATCAGCGGTGCAGCAAGAAGTGCAACTTGGATCCACCACTCTTTCATCCTTAAAATGAAAACAGAAATAGTTACATCAGGATCCTTCAAAACTAAATTGTCCTTCAGTGCTGGAATTTCTTTGCAAATGGAACTGACATGCATACTAGATAGATGCAGTTTGGAGAACACCACGACAATGGAATTAAACTGCAAGCATATCACATTCAGCACATTACATAAATCTCCTGCCCTCTACAGGCAAAGCTTTCCAACGTTATCGACACATTAGGACTAAACTTTAAAGCACCACTCAAAGGGGAAAACTTCTAATGTCTGAAGTTAAACCACTAAGCAAAACTAAACGAAGAGCGGACTCAGTTCTGACGCTTTATAATTCAATAGTTTGGCATCTCTCTCTTCACGAATGGGTTAACAGACACTTCGCCAAGCTCCAAGTTTGACCCACGGCCTGTGCTGCATTCACTTGACTCAATACTTGCAGCTCTACACTAAATCAAAGGGTCCCTGTCGGTGTCTAATACAGTTAATATCACTGAGATTTGTATTAACGTAATCTGTGATAATTTTACTCCAGTTTAAAAACCCCAGTTCAAAGTCCGCTCCTTGGTTAAAAAAAACCTTTAAAATAAGCTTTAACAAAATTTAAACAGATTGAAAGATTTGCTTTCGCAAGCCTGAATGGACTTAGGTATCAACCAGGGCTATAAAAGTAGATACTAAGCGCGGTAATTTCTATTTTAGAAGGTGGAAATGTTGCATAGTTGAGTTCCTGGCGTGAAGACATCGTTCCAGCTGCTATGAGATGTGTGGGTACAAAACGCCGCTTACCTGCACTCAGATGAGTTCTCATGTTCCACCCCCGGCACACCTGAAGACACTATCGTCTCCGGGTCGTGTTGTCGCTCCCGCTGACCTTACCCCGCCTCCTCTCCCATCCCCGTACCGTCCGGAGCATGCAAACCCCCCCTGCTGGCTGGGAGGGTCAGCTGTGGCACTACATGACTGGACTAGCACGAGGAGTTTTGCGTTATTTTTTCTCTCTAAAATAACTACAGGAAGTTTAACAAAAAAAAGCTACCTTTTTTTCCCCGAAAGAGGAACAGTGCAGGAATCAAAATGCACTTCAATCCTCTGGCACCGCTGGGCTTGACTGGCTACATGCACGAAAGAGGGTCTCCAACCTGAAACCTCTTCCCACGGACTTGCTGAGTATTTCCAGCACTTCCTGTTTTTGTTTTAGAGTTCCAGAATCTTTTTTTTAATGCGCGGAAGATATTCACCCTGGCTGAGGAGTCTAGGATCTGGGGAACGGGTAGGTCGTTTAGGAATATTTCGAGGAGAAATTTCAATATTCAGAGAGTGACAAACTTTTGGAATTCTCGACCTCAGAAGGCAGGAGTCTCAGTCGTTCTGTTCATTCAAACACACATGGGCCGATCGACTTCTGGGCATAAGGGAATCAATATACTTGGGGATAGTGCTGGAAAGTGACACTGCGGTAGAAGATCAGCCATGATCTTGATGAGTGGCAGAATAGGTTCGAGGGGCCGTTCAGCTCACTCCTGCAACTATTTCTGAAGTATCTACTGAGCACGGCCTGTCGGGCCGCTCCTGCAACTGAATGTACATAAGTGATTGCAGTTACACATAAGTCATTGACCGCAGGATACCAGCCTCTGACCTCTAGTAGCATTCAACATGTGAATGCTCCAGTTAAATTTCTAGTTAATGGTGACCCGAGTTATGTTGATGATGGACAACTGAAAATGTTAGTGCTACTGAATGTCAAGTTTAGGTGGTTAGACTTTCTTGTCGGGGGTGATAATTCTGTGCCATGCATGTTACCTGCTACTTATCAGCCTATATCTAAATATTGTCTCAATCTTGCAACATGGAGGCATAGACAGCTTTATTTGCCGAAGAGTCACAAATGGAATTGAACATGGTGCAATCATCAACAAACATCCCCACTGCTCATTTTTTTTTACTGTTTATTAATTTTACAGGATCTGAGCAATGCTGGAAAGGCTAGCATTTATTACCCTTCTCTCTCTGTGCTTGAGAAAATGGTGCTTGACTGCCTTCTTTTAAAGGCAGATCTTTGAAGCGGCTTCTAAAGATAGCTAGGCCAAGGATGCTGCCCTGAGAAGTTTCTGCAGTGATGCTCTGGGGACTGGGAGGATCGATCTTCACAACCACAACCATCCTTTCTGCAAGCTGTGTTTCCAACCATGGGAGCTGTTTTCCCCTCGAACCCCATTTGACTTTGGTTTTACTAGGGCACCTTGATGTCACATTCGGTTAAAAAGTACATGGATATCAAGGACTGTCACTCTTACCTCTGGAATTTATCTCTTTGCTCCATGTTTGGACCAAGGCTCTGTTGAGGTCTGAAGTCCAGTGGTCTTGGTAAAATCCAAACTAAGCATCTCTGAGCAGGTTATTGGAAAATCAGTGCAACTTGTTCATAAAGTCAATTCCAGCTTCCAAAACTTTGCAGTTCATTGGGAGCAAACCAATTGGGCAGTAGTTAGCAGGATTGGATTTATACTGCTTTTTGTGAACAGGCCATTTTATACGACTGTCCACACTCGAGCAGATGCCCATGTTGTAAATGAACTGGAATTGTTGTCATTCACTGAAGGATACTCAATATCCACAAAACAAAGGTCACCTGTTCCGTTGTACAACACTATTTCCTGACATTTAAGGTTCACAATGAGACCCTGGAAAACACGAACCCCTTCAAGCATCTCAGGAGCTACTGTCTCAGCAAAGGCAGACATTTAATGTTGAAATTCACCATTGTCTCCACAACCATTGGCCATTTGAGAAAAGGTGAGTTTGAAGATTCTAACCCATCACAAAGCTAATGGTCTACTGAGCACTAGTGATTCCTCCATTCTTGTATGCTTCTTAGACTTTCGTTACTCACAGCAGGTACCTCAAACACTGGAGAAACACCATTAATGTTCTCTCCACAAAATCCTCCAAAACCAGTGACAGGAAAAGTTAACCATCATCAACTTCCTCTCCCAGGTCAACATCCTCAGTTAGCTCCTTTAGGTTGGTCATGTTGTCCACATGCCCAACACCACTCCCAAAACAGACAATCTGTTCCAAGCTATGTCATTGCAAGAGATGACCAGGTGGTCAAAGAAATACATTCACGGATAGTCTCAAAGTCTCTTTGAATAAGTGCCACTTCCCCACTGACTCCTGGAAATACCCATCCCATCAACATTCATAATGGAAAAGGAGCATTTGGATGCCACTGAGAACTTTGAGTCCATTCATGGGGAGCACACAGAAACTTGTATAAAGAGCAAAAGGAGTGCCCACCCTGCCAAGGATCTGTTCCATCGCCTGTGACAGAGCTTGTAGGTCCCACGTTGGCCTCAGTCACATCAGAATCCACAAAACTGGAGTGGAAGCAAATCATCCTCATTCCTACAGAACAAGCACTGTACTCAAACATCTTGCCTCAGGGTATATTTATTCTGGAGCACAAGTCTTCTGAGATGTTGTCTGGTCCTATAACCTATGTTCTACCCAGTGTCTTCTACCATTTCTTGATGTCACATGGAGTGAATTGAATTGGCTGAAGTATGACTTCTGTGATGATGGGAATCTCAGAAGAAAGCCAAGATGGATCATCCTGGCATAACTGGTGGAACATGGTCGCACTCAAAGGTGCAGCTGTCATTAAAGTTGGAGTGTTTTTGTTAATGTTGAAAAGGAAGGGAAAACAATTAAATGTAAAAGAGTAAACAGAATGCACATTTGAAATTTTTTTTTAAAAGGACATTGCACTTGAGGATAGTTATAGTTCTGACTTTGTGCTTCCAGTGGCTTAGTGGAACGATTCTGATCTAAGTTTAGATTTGAGTCACTTATTTGTTCTGAAGCAATTTATTTAAAAGAAACAATTAAAGATTTTTCAGATTCTGGTGCTTCCCATTTAATAGCTCTAAACATTCAATGGATTGGAAAGTCACCTCAATTGATAATACTGTGGAAACCAACTAATGGGGAGAAATAAGCAAGATTAGGAAGAGAATCAAATGGTAGTTGGCTTTTCTTCTGCAGGTCCCAAAGAATTCTAAAATTATACAGCTCACAGCCCCACTCAGTACCAAACCACAGCCTTGGGCCAAACATGAAAAGGAGAAGCTGAAATTCAGTGGTGAGCTGAGATTCACTGCTCTTTAAATCACCAACATTTGCTGATTCCCTACCAAGATCTTGACTAATAAAGAAGCTGCTCTTCTTTGGTTTAAATCCTGGAAGTATCTACTAGCAACCCTGTGGGAGTACTTTTCCAAGAAAGACTATTGCAGTTCAAGAAGGCAGTTTGCTACCACCATCAATGGCAACCGGCAATGAGCAATAAATGCTGGCCAAGGATGCTGCCCTGAGAAGTTTCTGCAGTGATGCTCTGGGGGCTGGGAGGATCGATCTTCACAACCACAACCATCCTTTCTGCAAGATCTGTTTCCAACCATGGGAGCTGTTTTCCCCTCGAACCCCATTTGACTATTCAAATCCATTAATGAATAAAAAGCAGAGGGACTTCACTCGGTTCATCATGCATGTTCCTGCACTTTGAAAGGCAACTCCTTACAAGTATCACTGTCAATTTTAACCTTAAGGAAAAATTGACTTTTTGCAAGTCAATCACCGAAAATTACTTCTGAAAGTGATTATGTAATTGTTTTCACCACCCTTTATTCCAGATCATAACATTACTTCTGTTTCTGTCTCCTGATGGTTTCCTACAACAGTAACTACATTTTTAATTGGTTGTAAGATGCTTAGCGCTATTCAGAAAAAAGTGTGTAAAAGGCTCTATGTAAACTCAAGTATTTTTATTTACCAGTATCTTTGTTTTTTTATTTCAGATCTTAACAACCCACTGCAGATATATTTTAAAAAATCATATCTCAGAGTCATAGAGACATACAGCATGGAAACAGGCCCTTCAATCTACTGACTATGCTGACCGTCAAACACCCACTTACACTAATCCTACATTTACCCTGTTATTTTTTATCCTCCCCATATTCTCATCAACTCCTCCACCCCAAATTCTATCACTCACCTACACAGTAGGGGCAATTTACAGTTGTGTTGTGACCTAGGAATAGAGGATGCTCTTGTGGAGATGGAGGCCGCTCATTTGGTACTTGGGTCTAGAATGGGATTCTACTGGGAACTGAACTAAATGAACCTACCAACCAACACACCTTTGGAATGTAGGAGGAAACCAGACCCTGGAGGAAACACGCAGTCACAGGGAGAACTTGCAAATTCCACACAGACAGCACCTGAGGTCGGGTTTGAACCAGGTCTCTGATGCTGTGAGGCAGTGGCTCTACCAGATGCACCCTGTGCTGCCTGCATGCCAGTGGCTTTAATTTGCCAATCATCTTAAATTGATCCCTGCATTTTGAGGAGAGATTGAATAGACTGGGTTTGTTTTCTCTGGAACAGAGAAGGCGGGGTGGGGGGCATGATAGAAGCATACAAAAGAGAAGCAATGATATGGTAGAAAATAACAAACTTGTTCCCATGACAGAGGTGTCCGAGACCAGAGGATGTGGCTTTAAGGAGGGGAGTAAGAGGTTTAGGGGGGATCTGAGGAAGAGATTTATTTAATTCAAATAATGGTTTCAATTGCCTGAGAAGGTGCTGGAGGTAGGTACTCTCATAACATTTACGAAGCATCTAGATGAGCACAAGAATTGCCAAGGCACATAGATGCCACGGCCAAGGAAGCTCACCAGCGCCTCTACTTCCTCAGGAGGCTAAAGAAATTCAGTTTGTCTCCTTTGACTCTCACCAACTTTTATCGATGCACCATAGAAAGCATCGTATCTGGATGCATCACGGCTTGGTACGGCATCTGCTCTGCCCAGGACTGCAAGAAGCTGCAGAGAGTTGTGGATGCAGCCCAGCGCATCACGGACACCAGTCTCTCCTCCTTGGACTCCTGTCTTTACCTCTCGCTGTCTTGGTGAAGCAGCCAGCATAATCAAAGACCCCACCCACCTGGGTCATTCTCTCTTCTCTCCTCTTCCATCGGGTAGAAGATACAGGAGCCTGAAGGCACGTACCACCAGACTTAAGGACAGTTTCTACCCCACTATGATAAGACTATTGAACGATTCCCTTATACAATGAGATGGACTATGACCTATGAACTCATGACCTCACGATCTACCTTGTTGTGACCTTGCACCTTATTGCACTGCACTTTCTCTGCAGCTGTGACACTTTACTCTGTACTGTTATTGTTTTTACCTGTACTACATCAATGCACTTTGTACTAATCCAATGTAACTGCACTGTGTAATGAATTGACCTGTACGATCGGTGTGCAGGACAAGTTTTTCACTGTACCTCAGTACAAGTGACAATAATAAACCAATACCAATGGGATACAGACCAAGTGCTGATAAATGGGATTAGTGTAAATAGGACCTGATGGTCGGTATGGACACATTTCTGTGCTGCTGACTCTATGAACATCCCTGGCTTCGAAGCACCACACCAAGCTAAGTGAAGCTATTTCCTTCCAAGTGCAAGTTAAACAAATATCGAAACAATAACTCTTTTCATCACAATATGAGGCCACGCAGAAAAATAACAAAAAGTAAATGAACTAAATGAGTCGAGCAATCCTTACCGCGGACCACACTTCCCACCAGTGCCGCCGGCGGCATCCCGGCCGTTGCCACGGCAACCGCCGCCTGCCGCTCGCCTTTTGCATCCCTCCCCCAGCAACGGCAACCCGCCTCACCTCGCAATAAACAGCACTCTCATTGGTCACTTTCAAAGACATGAACCAATCGCGAAAATGCTTGAATATCAGCGACGGTTGCTTCTGCGGGGTCCACCAGTGCGTTGATGTCTTTGTAGATTGATTCAAGTTTCAGGGGGCGGGTACGAGGATCTAGTAATATGTCGCTGAAGAGTTCGATCGGGAATCCTGAGGTGAGTGGGAACGATACGCCGATAATAGCGGTTTTGTTCTGAGACTCCTGGCTGGCGGTCCCGGAACCCCGGGTGCTGCTGTAACGCTTCAGCGCCCTAACCCTCACCCTGGATAACACTGGGTATGGCCGGGTTTGGAGAGAAGATGGCACTTTGTCCGTGGATCACATCGCAGTGGAGTCCCATCCTCTCTGTCCGCTGCCGCGCAAGCGCTTTGTATCAGGTGTTGCTGCGGAACTCCCAACACCCCCGCCTCGACCCCCGGCGTCTCAGCCTCAGTGATCAGCCGCAGGGCCCCTCCCTCTACCACCAATCCCCCCCCCCATCCCTTTACCACCCCTCAACTACCTCTACTCCTTCACCGTTAGCCTCCTGTCAGCGAAGGGCTGCAATACCCCACCCGCTACCCACCATACCCAGCCCCAGTCATCAGCTGCAGGGCCCCTCCCTCTACCACCCCCCCCCCCACTCCTTCACCGTTAGCCTCCTGTCAGCGAAAGGCTGCAATACCCCACCCTCTACCCACCATACCCAGCCCCAGTCATCAGCTGCAGAACCCCTTTTTTTCACTCCTCCTTTGCACCTCAAGTCAAGTTGAGTTTATTGTCATGTGCACACGTACAGTGAGGTAAAAGTACAATGAAGAACTTGCCTGCAGCAGTATCACAGATGCGTCCAAGGTAACAGTCCACCCCACATCTGCCTTTACCATTCAATCCCTGTCCTTAACTCTTGTCATTTCTGCCCTATCCAGTCATAGCTTTGCATTTCTCACCCGCACACCTTCAGCTCTTTAAGCCATAGATCATATGCAGGCAGATTGGATTTGTTTCATTTGTCATCATGGTCAGCACAGATATCATGGGGTAAAGGGCCTGTTCCTGAGCTGTTCTAAATGTACTTGCAGTTCTTGCCTCTTCCAATACACTTGTATACCACTGTCCTGAATCCATACAGCCATAAGCATCGAGTCTGTGCTGACTAATTCCATTTACCTGCACTTGGTTCATAGCCTTCCATTGCCTTGTCTAGATACTACTAAAATTTTATGGAAGTTTCTGCTTCCACCACCCACTCAGTCAGTGTGTACGAGACTTCAACCACCCTCTGGGTGGAAAAAAAATTCTTCCTCAGATCCGCTCTAAACCTCTTGCCCCTTAAACCTATGTCATCTAATTTTGGACCTCTGCCAGGCTGAAGGATTTCCTACTATCCATCCTATTCATTCCCCTCATAATTTTGTATATCTCTATCAGGCCTCCACTGCTGCAATGAAAACAAACACAAACTATCCAATTGCTCCTCATAACCGAAGTGCTCCATCCAGGCAACATCCTAGTTAATCTCCTCTGCACCTTCTCCAGTGCATCATGTCCTTCCTGTAGTTTGTTGACTAGAACTGTACACTGTGCTCCAGTTGTGGCCTAACCAATGTTTTATAAAGTTGTACTTAACCTCCTTACTCTTAAATTCTTTATCCCAGATAATGAAGGCAAGCATCCTGCAAGCTTTCTTCTCCACCTTTTTTTTTAACCTGTGCTGCCACCTTCAATGATTCTTGGACTTATTCAAGGATCCTTTTTTCCTCAGAGTACTAAAGGTTCTACCATTCATGTGTATGCCCTACGCTTATTACTCTTCCCAAAGTTCATCACCTCACACTTATCTGGTTTAAATTCCATCTACCATTGTTCTATCTGTCTTACCAAATGATTAGTATCTATAGTCTAAAATGATTCTCCTTACTATGAACGATATCACCAATTTTTGTGTCATCTGCAAGTGTAGTCCTGCATTCATATCCAAATTATTACTATACATAACAGTAAGGGTCATGCAGTGGCACAGCTAGTGGAGCTGCTGCCTCATAGCTCCAGAGACTTGGGTTTGATCCTGACCTCTGGTGTTGCCTGTGTGGAGTTGCATGTTTTCCCTGTGACTGCATGACTTTCCTCTGGGTGCTCCAGTTTCTTCCCACATCCCAAAGAAGACACATGGGTTATTAGGTTAGTTGGCTGCAATTGCCCCTAATGTGTAGGTGAGTGGTATAATAAGGGGTGGGTGGGGGGGGGGGGGGTAAGAGGCTGATGGGAATGTGGGAAGAATAAAGTGGGTTAGGGTAAGATTAATTTAAAAATGGGAGTGATAGTTTGTGTGGACTTGGCAGGCCAAAGGGCCTATTTCTGTGCTGTATTGTTTTGTGACCCTGTGGTACAACATTGATCACTGGCTCATTCCTCACTCACATAAACAAGTTTCCATCATCACCCTCTGCTTCCTATTACCAAGCCAAACTTGGATCCAATTTGCCTTGGATCCTATCAGCTTTAACATGTTTGATCCAGTTCCTCATGTGGATTCTTGTCGAAGACCTTGCTGAAGACCATGTAGACTACGTCAACTGCACTGACCTCACCAATATATTTTGTTACTACTTTGAAAAATTTTAGCAAATTAGTCAGACAGGATCCACCCCTACCCCCCCAAACAAATTCTCCCTACCACTAACATTAGACTCACAGGCCTATAATTACCTGGCTTAAGCATGCTGCTGTTCTTGGATAAAGGTGCCACATTTGTTGTCCTCCAATCAGCTGTGCTTAGCGAAGATTTAAAAATCTCTGTCAGGACCCCAACAATCTCCTCCTTTATCTCCCATAGCAGTCTGGTATACATCTCAAGTCCTGGGAATTTATCCACCTTTCACCCTTTGAGAACACATTGGCCCTGAATTCTCATTATTTTACTTTTGAATGACATCTCACTTGCTGGATGTAGACTTTGCTTCCAATTTGCTTTTGCCAGGTCCATTTGACTTTGCCCAGGTCTTTGGCTTTGGCCTCAACCACAACCCTTACTATCCACTTCATCCTTCACTCTTTAACCTGCTTAATCCTTGTCTCTTTATTCAGCTCCAGCTTTGCCTCTTCAAACTTCAGATATTACCCCTTTACCTACATCTTATCACCTTATTTGCTGCCATAGGCCCTGTACCCCTGCACTTATCCTTTCGTACTCCCAATCCTCAGACCTATGTGCCTTGACCCAATTCCAGGCACTATAACACATATGCTTTTGTCCTTCAAACCTCAGTACATTTTCACATCCCTGTTCTTCCGTCACCTTCACTCATTTCTTGTATGCCTACATTTGCCTCTTTGCCTCCACTTCTTGCCTGTTCATCACCTGCCCTGACCCTTAATACACATCACTACACTCCTGTCTTTCCAACTCTTTTCTTGCTCTTACAGCTTCTCATCCCTTGTCCTTGAGACCCTGTTCCATGCTGCCTTCACCCTATTTCTCTATGTCTTTCAAGCCACTCCTTCCTCCCTAGAACTTGCTTTCCTCCTCTCCAATTTCCTGCTTCCCCCAGTGCCAGTTTCTTTCTATCCTGTTCTTCATCTGGGCGTGTAATTCCTTGAGGTTTTATAATGTAGCCCAATGTTTAGGCATTCAATTGGGTCTTTTTGTAGTTTTATTGCAATTATTTTGTCATTGTAATTTTTTCTCTCTCTAGTTTCTAAAGAAAAGAGTTGTACCAAATCCAAAGTACAGATATGTCCGAGCACGGATTGATACTGGTAAGTTGACAGAATTATTATAATTATTTATAATCTCGAGAAGAAGATTAACAAATAACTTCTCAACATAAATAAATTGTTCAACAACAATTTATTTTCATCTTTAATGTGACAAAAACATCCCCAAGGTGCTTCACAGAAGCTTTACCAAACAAAGAAATTGATGTTTTGTCATTTAAGGTCATATAACCAACAGCTGGGTGGATGACATATGTTTTAAAGAAAAAATATGGAAAGAGGATAGAGATATTAGAAAAGCTTAAGGAGGGAGTTCCAGTGCAGGGTCTTGGTAACAGAAGGCACAGCTGCCAATAGTAGAAAGCTTAAATCTGGGGTTTTTGAAAGTCCATAACTGTAGGGACCAAGGATATTCTGGGAGGTAATAGGACAGGAGTGGATTACTGAGCTGGTGTGGGGCAAGGCCATGGAGGGATTTAAAAATGAGAATAATGGTTGTAAGTGGAAGCATTGTTTATCTGGAAGTTCATGTAGGTCAGCAAGCAGATGTGTGATGGATATACAAGATTTGGTGAAAGTTTGGTCATGGGCAGCAGAGTTGTGGATGATCTTCAGTTAAGGAAGAGTAGAATGAGAGAGGTTAACAAGGAGTGTGCTAGAATAGCCAAGTCTGGTAGTAGCATAGGCACATAGGAACATTCCACCAGCATGTGATCTGTGGTAGGGATGGAAAATTCTAGAGATGGATCAAGGCCATATTAGCATGGGTTGGATATGAAGTCCAAAACATCTCTGGGTCAGGTATGAATCAAGTTCTGAAGATTCTGAGATAAAAAGAGAAAATTCTGGAAATACTCAGCAGATCAGGTAGCATCTATGGAGGGAGAGCTAGACTTAAGGTTTCAGGTTAATAAGTAGTCATCTGAAGAATTTGAGTCATTTTCAAGTGGGAGAGGGAGAAGTTCAGTTAACTAGGCACTGAAGATAATTAAGTGAAATCAGATGTTGGAAATACTTGGTAGGCGAGGCAGCATCTGTGGAGAGAGAAACTGATGCTGATGATTTTTGATCATATCTGCAGTTATTTGCTTTTCTCATTGAAGATATTGGCTTTGATTCATCAAAGGAAATTTCTGATCAACATGTCATAGATGCCAGATAAACATTTTGATAATTTAGACACAATTTAGTGGACAAAAGAGATGTTGGTGAAGTAAAGCTGAGTATCAGTAGCAAATATGAGGAAACCAATGCCCTGTTTTTAGATGAACTTGCCAAGGGATAAGGTGTAGATATGAGAAGGGAAGTGGACAAGGAGAGATCTTTTTGTCATGCTAGAGGCTATATAGCAGACTAGAAAGAGAAGCCATGACTGGGAATTTTCTGGAAAAGACTGAATAGATGTGACTGGAGCCAGATGAATGCAATCCCACCCAAACAGAAGAAAGATATTGGAGGAGGACAGTGCAGTCGCCTTATCAAAGGCTGCAGACCAGATATGGATTGTTTTGCAATGAATGTCAAGTAATGCTAAGTCAAACGTGGCATTGAAGAAGGAACTGGATAAATTCTTCTTGTAGTCTACTGAATGCAAGCAAAAAGCTGAGAAATGGATTTAGAATAGGCTGTTCTTGTAACAAAGTAGCACCAGCAAAAGCCATTTGAGCAAATATTCTCAATACAGCAATTTGTATGCTTCTGCTCCTCAGAATAAAAGGGAATGTAGGAATGTGTTACAGCCAGTGATTAACAAGTTATGGAGATGTTATAAACTGATTATCAAGTCGTGTAACCAGGCCATTCTGCCTCTGAGACTTCTTGCGTTCCTAATGTAGTTATTTATTCAAATCTCTTTGTGTCTCTCATGAGAAAGTGTCTCTGATAATGGTATCCAACCTCGGGATCATCTCTTTCTCTGCTGTTTCTACCATATTTCTATGGGGCTATCTTTTCTATATTCTAATCTGGTGTTGGATGCAGGACTGTTTATGGTAGGCATCAGCTAACACTCAGCACACTTGCATAAATTCATCTCCAAATACTTCTCACTCTTTGGACAATGGGATTTATAATTCTCCTCTGATGTGACTTATTGATATTTTTCCTGGCTGGATAATACCGAGGATTAATTCCACATTTGCTGTGGAAGGTCTTGGCTTGTAATTTATTCCTACTGTAAGCTTGCAGCACTTTGAATTATAGAGCAACAAGCTGAGGATGCTCCCATTTGAAGATTCCCAGCTTTGCTTTTACTCCCACTTGTTTTGATGCTTTGATGTTTAGTAGTATGGTAAAGAGCAGATTATCATTGTTGACTATCTGACTTCTCTTTCAATGTCTTTGTTGCCATTTTGCTTTCTGGGTAGGACAATTAATTTATTTCCATGGTGTGATTATTTTCATTAACAGACTTGTTCGTCGTCTGATTCATTTCCGTTAACTTTGTTTTGACATTGCTTATTTTCAGTCCAAACTTTTGAATTGCTATGGTCTACCATTCTATCTTCCCTTGTATCAGATTCAAGAGCAAACTAATGCCATCATTATAATCCCCAAATAGGAATGTGAGCATCCATCAAATTTCCTTCTTAGAACCATAGCACAATACAGGCCCTTTGGCCCACCATGTTGTGCTGACCTTCAAACCACACCTAAGACTATCTAACCCCTTCTTCCCACATATCCCTCTATTTTAAATTCCTCTATATGCTTATCTAACAATCTCTTGAACTTGACCAATGTATCAGCCTCCACCACCACCTCAGACAGCGCATTCCACGCACCAAGAACTCTCTGGGTGAAAAACTTCCCTCTGACATCTCCCCTGAACTTCCCACCCATTACCTTAAAGCCATGCCCTCTTGTATTGAGCATTGGTGCCCTGGGAAAGAGGCGCTGGCTGTCCACTCTATCTATTCCTCTTAATATTTTGTATACCTCTATCATGTCTCCTTTCGTTCTCCTTCTCTCCAATGAGTAAAGCCCTAGCTCCTTTAGTCTCTCCTCATAATCCATACTCTCTAATCCAGGCAGCATCCTGCTAAATCTCCTCTGCACCCTTTCCAATGCCTCCACATCCTTCCTATAATGAGGCGACCAGAATTGGACACAGTACTCTAAGTGTGGTCTAACCAGAGTTTTGTAGAGCTGCATCAAGTAGAGCTTCTTATTATGGTTTCTTTCATAGCAACAAAATGTAGCCTTACTTCATCCCTAAGGTAATGTTGAAGCTATTGGGTTGTTACCTCAGAAACTCTCTTTGTAGTAGATCTGTGATGTTCAACCATCTCTCTAGCCATTAAGTATAGGAACCAGAAGGTACTGTATTTGCCTGGCAGAAAAATATGGATATCCAAGTCCAGCTGGTAGATGGGAAATGGTCTCCATGACTAAAAAGAGGAAATGACTAGAGAATAGATAATAAAAGAGATGAACAGTGAGCAAGATTTCATCAAGGACTTGAAGCAGAATCAGCAGTAGAAGCAGGTAGACAGGACACAGTGACTACATATGAAATCAACAAACCTCTTAAGGTTAACTGTGAAGCAAATTGGGGCTGCCCCTGATGGACTAGGATGGCAGACTCCATCTGATGAGATCTCAAGCAAGCAGTATTTCCAAGGCATCCTAATCAAGGCAGAGTCAGCAAAGATATCTGATCTTCAAGAAGATAATCCTGATGTTAGCCTGAAGGCATAAAATGGTTAGGTGCTTGGTAACGATGCTGAGGAGGAAGAAATGCACATGACACTCCAAAAAGTTAAAATTTGATACATTAGTGAGGGATTGCATTGATATCTCTCACTAGCACAGCCTTGGACAAAAATCATGCATAGAAGATATTTAGCAGCTGGCATTGCTATCCATAAGGAACAATCTGATTTCAGGCAAGGGAAAATACTTGAACAAATGAAAAACACTATGATGCTGGAGTAACTCAGCAGACCAGGCAGCATCCGTGGAGGAAAGCAGTTGGTCAACGTTTCGGGTCAGGACCCTTCTTCAGGACTGAAGATTGGGAAAGGGGGAAGCCTAATATATAGGAGGGAAAAGCAGAGCAGTGATAGGTGGACAAAGGGAGGGGGGGTGCAGGGTGGGCACAGGGTGGTGATAGGTAGATGCAGGTAAGAGATAGTAATTGGCAGGTGCAGGGGAGGAGGGGAGAGCAGATCCACCAGGGGATGGGTCAAAGGTAAGGAGAGAGAGGGGGGAGAAAGGTAGGAAAAAAAGAGGCTAGGAAGGGGAAGAAAAGAAGCATGGTGGGGTGGGAGGGGGGTTTGTGGGGAAGGAGGGTGGGGATTACCTAAAGTGGGAGAATTCAATATTCATGCCATTAGGCTGGAAGGTTCCAAGATGGAAAAATGAGGTGCTGTTCCTCCAGTTTGCGCTTGGGATCCTCCTGGCAGTGGAGGAGGCCAAGGACTGTCATTATCAGTGATAGTGTGGGAGGGGGAGTTAAAGTGACTGGCAGCAGGGAGATGCAGAGTGCAGGTGTTCTGCAGGTGACCATTTCAGTCAAGAAACAAATTTTCTTCCAGTTACTATTGGTTCCTGTGTCAATCACCATCATTCTGTGTCCCTAGTTCTTTATCCCTTGTCACGAACCAGCAACAAAAGAAACACACTGAGCATGATTCAGTGTTAAAAACTATTTTATTAATTACTACTTATGATAATACGTAAAATAAAAGTAGAAATGTTAGTATGTTAGAATTCAAAAATGTTAAACCTCGAACGTTAACCCCAAAGCTAAACTCTTCGTGTGTGTGTGTGTGTGGCAAAGTCCAAAACTTCCAGTTCAGGAAGGGTTCTTAAAGTTCAGTTCCGCAAGCCATAAGGTGAAACATGAGCAAGGGCTTCTTCAACAACCACCGTTGTCTGAAGATAAGACGTAGACGTAGAGAAACAGAGAGAGAGTAAATACGAAATCCAAATGTTCCACTATGGAACCCAAACGACACTTCAGTGTTTACTCGGTAGTGACTTCCTCACCCCGAAAAGCATCCGAATCATGGTCGTCCACACACAAATACCTGTTTCCCTCTACAGGTCAGCAACAAAGTGAACTCCACCAGATTACTTCCAACTTCCATACATGGATTTCAGTGGCAAACACAGTTATTGTTTCTCATCCATCGATAGAGAAAACAAGCAGGCTGGTGTCTCTCTCCCTTCTCTCTCTCTCTCTCGCGCTCTCTCTCTCTCTCTCTCTCTCTCCTTCTTCAACAACATCATTACGTCCTTTATCTTCTATTGACGTAAGCACGCCCCACACACACATACACACACACTCTCTATCTTAAAGGGACTTTCACTGAGTCCGTAACACCCTCCACCAATCTATCCATACTTTCAAATAACTCAATCAGGTCTTGTAACCTCTGTTCTAAGGAGAATTATATTCCCTGGTTATATTGCCTCTTCCCATTCTTCCTACCAAAATGTAACATCATATTTTTCAGCATTAAGTCTCATCTGCCACTTATCCTCCCATTCCACCAGCCTATAATATCTCTTTTAATATCCCCACAATTTATTACACCTGCATTGTAGCCTGTGTACACATTCATATCAATAACATATATTACAAAAAGCATTGGTTCTAGCAACAATCCCCAGGGGTATCCACTGTACACTTCCCTCCACCCCCATGAGCAATCTCTTGCTATGTTGATAACCTGCTTCTCATTGCTCCCCCCCCCCCCCCACTCCAGAACACTGAATCATTATAGTGCTATTGGTCCTGCAGTTCAAAGACTCATAGGTATGTGCCTCCCTGTCTGTGCACTGCTTCTAGAGCCGAGTACAAACCCCTACCATTCTGACTGCTGTGCACTTCTGAGCATTGAACTTGTTATCATGGAGAATTCTCCAGCGTGGAAAGAACTGTGCAGCTAATTAAGTGGCTTCCATCACGTCCAGTAGGAGATAACAAAAAAATTGTAGAATCCGCGTTGTCTATTTACAGATGGAGCAACTGCTGCCACTCCCCAGCAATGGCTTGGCTTCTTCATGCCAGCCAAGATGAGATCTTAAACAAGCAGGAGTATTTGCTCACAGGTGGCCTCTGCACACCCAATGCCAGCCCTCATAGGTGGCCTCTGCATGTAGTCTCGAGCTTTCACTCCACATAGAGCCAAGGGTTGATGAGATCATCGTTTCATTGCTGTGGGACCATCAATAGAGAACAGATTTGCAGCTGGTTCCCAATACAGCAGCAGGGAGGGCATGTATTTGTGCCAGGTCCTGACAAAGCAGCTCTGAAAGTAATACATCGCTACATATGTAATGTCATAATGATTCCTTTTTAGTACTGATTCCACGAGCAATCTTGTTCCTGGGAACAGATTCTGAGTGCTAAGCATGTTACTAGTGTGTTTCTGTGTTTTTTTTTGTTCCTTGGCCAATTCATTTATGATTAGATCCCAATCTACTTACTTAATGAAGTCCTGATGAGGGATCTCGACCCGAAATGTTGACTGTCCATTCCCTTCACAGATGCTGGCTGACCCGTTGAGTTCCTCCAGCATTTTGTGTATTGCTACTGGTCAGGTGCTATAGTGTTTCACTTTAGCAACTCCCACTTGGATTGATGCTCTAGCCTTGGAGATTGTTCAGTGGGGATTCATCAGAATGATATCTGGGATATGAGACATGTTGATTTTGACTTGTATTCCCTAAAGATAAAAATATTCTATGATCACCAGAGAATTGACAGGATGGAGGGCAAACAAGGCTTACCTATAGTATGGGAAAGGAGGAGATGTAAATATAATTGCAGAGAAATTTTTCTTCACAATTGAAGTTGTAAAAACTTTGAATTTCTAGCCCAATGTGTTCCAGTCAAGCAAAACAGCAGTGTTGTACTGTTGAAATGTGCACTGTTGTGCTGTTGAATTGTGCAATTATAGCCCTGCTGTAACCTCCCAGAAACTTCTCTCAGGCTTGACCAATTGGACGTGAGGTGCAAGGACCACTACGAGTCACTTCAAAGGATAACTAGTTCAGAGGAAGCTTTCAATGCAACTAAATGAGGTAGGGGTGGGAAACCTAGGTTCCATTCGGTTTGCTTCTGTATTGTTTCACTTTCCATGGACAGATAGAACATAGAATATTATAGCACAGTACAGGCCTTTCAGCCCACAATGTTGTGCTTACATTTTATCCTGCTCTAAGATCTATCTAACTCTTCCCTACCACATAGCACCCCCCCATGTCTCTATCATTCATGTGTCTATCTAAGAGTTTCTTAAATGTCCCTAATGTATCTGCCAAGATACTTATGTAAAATATTCAATCACCAATTGATAAACCTGCATTGTGATCATTAGCACATATTCTTGTCATAGGATCACTACCTGTGAGCTAAAATTGTATGCCTGATCCAGATAGTCTGTGGATTTGAATTTTGTACTTGCCTAAGGTCAGCTTGGCTAATTTTCCCATGATTCCTTTCCCTGTCATTCCCATGACTCCTCAAACTGCATTCCTTATCCTCGCTGAGATCTCTTGCCTATATTTTCAAATACAACATCCACATGTCTTGACTGCTTTACCACAAATATTGGTATTGCGGTTGCTCTGTGTCCTAGTATAGACTGTGGATGCTGATTTTTGCCATACCTCCTGGTTTGGTGCTCAAAGCTGTATTAGGGAGATAACCAAATAAGGAGTGGGATCTTCAACTACTTTTCTGTCAGACCACAAGAGCTCTCAGAGCAGACATGGCTATCTGTCTGCAATGTATGCTTCTCGAAAAGCTAAGAATTCAACTCCATAAAGAGATATTTCTGGCAAACTCTTGCCAGGAGCACCTGGGGGTATCCCTGAAGGTTCTCTGTTGCCCCTTGCACAAACAACATGTTTCTTGTGGGCACTATTCTTTATCAACCAATCCAAGTTCCTGAACCCTGAGAGCATTATCCCAACCCCCTCCCAGCACTTATCGCACAAGAAAGTAGGAGCAAGCATAGGCCATCTAGCCCCTGAAGCCTGCCCCATTATTTAATACATAATTGCTTATTTGCCCCAGGCCTCAACTCTTCTCTGCAGTTCTCCACATATCTCAATTCCCTGATCTTTCAAAAATGTATCTAACTCCTCCTTAAGTACCTCCACTGATCTAGTCTCCACAACCCTCTGGGGCAGAGAATTCCAGAGATTTGCTGCCCATTGCAAGAAGAAATTTAAACAACTGCCTCTTTATTTTGTAAACCTGACCCCTTTTCGAGACTTTCTCGCTAGTCGAAGCAGCTCAACATCTACCATTTCATGCCCTGCAGGATCTTGTATGTTTTAATAAAATCACCTTTCATTCTTCTAAACAAAGACTACAAGTATAACTTTTTTTTAGCTATTTGTGATAGGACTAGGAACCTCTCATCCCAGGAAATTATCCTAGTGAATCTCTTCTGGACTTCCACCAATGTGGGTGCATCTTTTTCATAACCAAAACTGTACACAGTGCTCAAGTGAAGCCTCACCAACACCCTGTACAATTGTAACAATACTTCTCTATTTTTAAACACCAGCTGAAATAAAGGCCATTATGCTATTGGCTTCTGAAGTGCTGCTGCACCTGGCTGTCAACTTTATTATTCGCGCACAAGAACTCCTAGTTGCTTCTGTGTGACAGTCATTTGCAATTTCTTTCCATTCAAAGGATAGTCTGCCTCTTGATTCCTTTTATTGAAGTGCATGACTTCTCACTTTTCGACATTAAACTCCATTTGCCAAGTTTTCACCTACCCACTCAACCTATCTGAATCCTCCTCAGGAGTACAAATATCCTCTTGGTAACATGCCCTCCCACCTTTTTTTGTATCATCGGCAAACTTGGATAACGTGCACTGTGACCCCCCCCCGCCCCCCTCCTTCAAGTCATTAATATTGATGGTAAATAATTGGGGGCCACAAACTGATCCTTGAGGTACTCCAGTAGCTGGAAGGGTGTTGCTTGGATAATGGTTTGTCTCTTTAAGAGGTAGCTACAAAAATCACACTTACTGTGTTACATTGTGATAAATGTGAGAACTTGGAATGTATCAATAGGGACTCGATGCTAAATAAAAATGTAATTTTCAGAACACGGGGAAACCCAACAATGCTGTTCTCTGAACCCCTCAATTGAATCAACAGCCCTATCAACCTATATATTTCAGGGGTTCCTACCCTTCTCTTTATCCTTTACACTGATACTATCCAAGCCTAAGTTAGACAAACTGAAGTCCTACATTATCACTACTCTGTAAAAGTAAAATACTTCAGATGATTGGGATACTCAGCAGGCCAGATAGCATCTAGAGGGGGAAACAGGGTTCTCATGATGGGTCTTTGACCTGAAGCTGCTCTGTAATTTGAGTAGTGAAATTCCAGTTGCTTTTTAATGTAATGCTGGAGTACTAGTTGACCCTACTCGGTCTTTTCTAATCTTTGGATATTTGTGATATTATTAAATTGTCATACAACTTCGTTTACAGCTGATCAAAGGGGATAACAGGAATGCAAATAAAACATTAATCCCATCCACAAAGTTGTTATTACAGTTACGAAATTGGTCTGCGCTACTACTCCACAGTGGGCTCTTTCTTCTCTTGAGAATCAGCAGCCCATTTTACACAAGAAGATAAGCCATGATCTCATTGAATGGCAGAGCAGGATCAGAGTCGTATGTTCTATTATGTTACTATGCTCAATTTTTTCCCTCATTGGCTTCAGAGGACTAGCTCTGCAGCCCATTTTGCACTGTGAGCCAGTTTTGGATTCTTGGGTCAGTTACAATTTTTTAGTACATATTTTGATGGTAATATGAAATAAGTTGTTAACTTAGGAATTTTCTCTCAAAACGAATAAAAGGGCTCAACTAGCTCTTTGAAAAGAGGTCGAGTTTTACAAAAAAATAAAATTTTACATTTGTACCCTTACTGTGAAGTCTTTCATATTTCAATTTTTGCTACCAAGCAATTCACTAGCAAATTGTTATTCTACTTTTAATGTTAAATGCTCAAACATTGTGATTTGGTATTTATACTTGGTCTATTCTGAAGAATATTTTGATATGGGTGGCTCTAAATTATAATTATCTGAATGTATGATTTTTTTTTAATGATTTAACTTCTCTAATTTTGCAGGACACAGCCTTTCAAAGTACATGGAAAAAATTGAAGAGTTAAGAAGAAGTAAGTAATTATTTCCATTCCTCCCCTGAAATAATTCTTCTCAAATGCAAAATAGTTGAAGGTATAAAATATTGCATGACTAAAAAGGTATGGTGAGAATGTTGAACTTGTTACCACAGGGAGTCGTTGAAGTGAAAAATACAGTTGCATTTTAGGGAAAACTGAACATATGAGAAGGAAAAAGAGGGTTATGCTGATGGACTTAGATGTGGAAAGTGCAAAGGAGGTTGGAGTGGAGCAGAAATGGTAGCATTATGTTTGGACTGAGTAACTTGTTTCTATGCCATGTATCTTATGTAATATATGGATATTTGCTTTCTTGGCTGCTGTAAATTGCTCCTTGTTTGCAGGTGAGTGGTCGAATCTAGGGGGAGTTGATGGGAATGTGGGGAGAATAGAAAAATGTGATTAATTTTAAGATAGCCATTAAGTTATTTTGATGTGTGCAGTAACTTGTGTTATGTGGGAAAGTTAAGAATAAAAACACAAACCATCAGAAACATTGCTCCTGATCGGCACCTTTGTCTTGCCCATCCAAGTATATCACAGATCACTTCACAACAATTGACTTCAAACTCTTAATTTTGTTGTTTTGAATACATGCACAACTAGGTTTGCCAATAGACCTGTATTACTTGCCACCTGTTTAAATGGAAGTTGGCTGGCCTTACAACATTGGTATAGGATGCAGTGTTTCCCACATAATTTTCCTGACCTAGGTACCTGATTACAAAGATGCAGTCCCAGGCTGACCTGAGCTGATTCATCCAAGGACAGTATTTGTGCCAGAGTGAGCCAACTGGCTCTCTAGGTTTTCCAGTCTAATGCTGGCCTGTTGCTGCCCTCTGAATTAATTTAAATCTCTCTCAGCAATCTTCCCAACAGGGATGTCTGGCAGACCTGCCTACAGCAACTTTGACAGCTGGGTACTAAGCCAACCCCTTGTTGCTAGATGTAAGATACCACCATTTAATTAGTGCAACCGATTTGCAGGAGAAAGGAGGGAGGAGGGTGGCAGGGGGAAGGAGGAAAGAAGTAGGGATGGAAGTGAAATGAAATGGGGGGGGAGGAGGGGCAGAGGGTGGGAATGGGGAGGGAGGAAGGGTTGTGGAAAGGAACTGGGAGAGGAATAGCAGCAATAAAAAAAAAACTACAACATCCTGACTATTATTTAAAAAAAACAAATCTTGAGTTGCTGGAAATTCTAAATAGAAGATGATAGAAGTAATCATCACATCAGGCAGCATCTACTGAGAGAGGAAAGGAGTTAACGTTTCAGGTCAATGATCTTTCATCAGAATTAGGAAAAGTGAAAGCAGGCTGGAAATCCGCCACAAGTTAAAGAAATTCCAAAGGTGTACCAGAAATGGTCAGAAAAAGTGGTGAGGGGTAGCATGAGTAGGACTTGAATAAGGGCTGTTCCACAAAGTCCATAATTTTAAAAACAAAAGACAGGTGTAGCTTAGAGCCATGCAGGTTCCCATTAGCCAGACTTTTGAGTTTGGGGGAAGTGAGTGGAGTTAAAAGAGTTTGGTGAAAGGATGAGTTCAGCAAAAGGAAAGATGTGATGATGAGGTCACAGGTTGGGCAGGCCTCTGTTCAAGGAAGAAGCATTCAAGAAACCTTGCTGTCTTAATTGCACTGCAAGAACTAATGAATTAGATACCTTGTCATGTCGTCAAACTGTTCAGTGGCTTTATAAAATATGGACGTGAATATAACCACATTAAAATGCAATAGAGGGAAAAATAAATTATATGGCATTCCAAACATCGTTTTTCACTCTATATGGTGTATCAGATGAGTTGCTATCTAGACTCTGGTAATGTTATATCGAGTGGTAGAGGACATGTAAGCGTGCTTGGGGTGACTAATGCTGTTACTCCATGATGCATTAACTGTGTAATGTAACTGTTTAGAAATTGAAAATTCCCTTGTAAAAATGTTTCATGTAGAAGGATTTTGTGAAAGCCATTTCTTTCTGAGTAGGCTTGATAAACTGTGGGAGCCCTATATCTGTCAAAAAGAATATCAATTTTGATTTCTAAGAGTCTTAAATAACTTCTCTGTTCAACTTCCTGACAAATGCCCAGTGGCTTTACAAAAGGTAATTTATTAAGAGTTGTAAACCTGTACAGGTAGTTTCCTTTAGTGAAAGGAATTGAAGATGGATTGTGAAAAGTTGCTAGATTTTCTCATGGATAAGCGATACAGTCTGCTTTGTTTGTGCAACTAATTGCATTGGTCAGCACAGTACTTCACTGTGTCCAAGGTAACCAGAGTGTTTCATGAATAGATTTAAATAAATGGTCCTTTAGTTGCACAAGATAAAGCCTTTACATATAAAAAGATGTGTAAAATTAGCATGACATTTTGAGTAGATGAGTACAATTTCAGCAACTGTAGGAAGACCCAAAAACTGATGCTGGTGCAAATCAAACCAGTAAGTTTGGGGTTTATCAGCAGAGTAAAGGTAGAAAATTATTTTTGCTGTAAAGTTGGTCTGAAAATAAACATAAAATATGTCGACTATCAGCCAAGAAGGATCACAAAGTGACAGCAAGCAAGCCCAAGGTAAGAGAAATCTTAGCTGCTTTGGTTTTAACTAATTTAAGTATTTAATTTTAAAAGGAGTGTAAAATTCATACAGTGACATGAATTGAAGTGGAAGGTGTTAGTGAAATTTATTTGAACTATATTTGCATGAAGATAAGATTTGCAAAGACAGGCTTGCTGGAATTGGTTGGACAGTGAGAATTTCTGACTTGGCCCAAAATTAAGCAAAATTAGTGTGTAAACCAACACAAGAATCAGATGAAGTTCTAGGTGGATCCCTTTAAATAGTTTGATGACTTTATATAAATAAGGCACTAATAACCTGTGGTATATTCAAAGGAGCCTAGTCGTTCATTAAAACAAAAAATGAACAAACTTGGGCTTATCCTTCGTTACAGGAAGGATGTGGAGGGTTTGGAGAGGTTTACCAGGATGTTGACTGTATTGACGAGTATTAGCTGTATGGAAAAGCTGGACAAACTTGCATTGTTTTCTCTGGAGCATCGGAGGCTGAGAGGTGACCTGATAAAATTAAGAGAAGAATAGATAGGATAGATAGTCAGAGTCTTTTTCCCAGGTTAGAAATGTCAAATACCAGACGGCATTGGGTTAAGGTGAGAGAGGGAAAGTTTTAAAGGAAATTTGCAGGGCATCTTTTTTACACAGACAGTGGTAGGTGCCTGGAATGTGCTGATAGGGGAGGTAGTAGAAGCAGGTACAATAGCAATGTTTAAGAGGCATTTAGATAAACACATGAACAGCCAGAGAATAGAGAGATATGGATCACATGCAGGCAGATGGGATTAGTTAGATTGACGTCATGGTTAGGACATACATGGTGGGTCAAAGGGCCTTTTCCTGTGCTTTTCTGTTCTATGAGTCTAATCTCTGTTAAGTGCTTCTATATTTTCTTAACACAATTGTGAGGAAGAACTATGTTTTGTATAAATATCCTGGCAGTTACCTGACATACAGGGCATTAATAATTTTCAGATGGCTTTCAGAATTATCCCTTTTATGCAGTGTTTGTTTGTTCTGTTTTCCCATGCTTGGTGCTCGGTTAATTGAGAGATTGTCAGTAAATATATTTAAAAAGGGTCAGTGAGGTTGGATGGATCTCAAAGCTGACAGATGCTCAGAAGTACAGAAATGGATTGGAAATCCACATTTGTGTATAATTGTGATTAAATATCAGTTTATCTAACTGCTGGAAATGTAATTCATAAAGCATTTTGTCTCAGTTAAATATTTAGCAATTGACCTGGGTGCTTTAAATTTCCATTGTGAGATTTTCCTGCAGCACATGACATCTGGATTGTAGATGCCATCTGGTACACTTCAAAGATTGTATTTGGTGCATAGAAGATGATTTTGCAAATTTAATTTATATACACTTTGTAATGTAGTTGAGTAAATTCTCATACTTGCACTATTTTATCTCATTTTTTCTCAATAGATTATAGATATAAAAGAGATGAATTGTTCAAAAGATTGAAAGTCACTACATTTGCCCAGTTGGTAAGTGTTCTTTCGTCATGAGACAACAAGCCACAACCATGATCCATATAATCCATGACCTGGAGAATAGGGTCTCAGTTTGAGATTTTGCTTGAATGCCCTTCATTGTAATTGAAATATAAAATTGTATTATTTTCTAAGGCAACAGCAGTAATAAAATTGACACTAATAGTATTAAATGTTCAGTCTGAAATTTATTGAGGATGAATAAGTGAGGGGGATGGAGTTTCTAAACTGTATGTGATATTGATTAAAGCCCTAAACATGTTTCTTTTAGACAGGGTACGGTTTCCTTAGAAGTGACAGGTGTGATTGAAAGATGAATATCCCTCAGTTCTTCATCTCAGATCTGAAGTAAACACTACAATGTTGAGAATATTTTAAGATTGTAATCTAATCTTGTTCCAAAGAAATATATGATTCAGTTGCGTTTCATTTTGATTAATGAACTAATCTGAGTTCTAAATGGAACCTGTGCTCTATATATGTAGTATAATGCAAAAGGGGAAAAGTATGAAATTATGACAAAGATGTGAGGGAATTCAATTTTTTAAAATATTTATTTTTCAGGAAATTTAGTAAAGCACTTTAATTTACTTTTGCGATGAACCTAGGTGCTACAGGTGGCTTCTGTGAATGAACAGGATAATGGGGTGTTTGAAGACCTACAACAGGAGGAAGGTTTGTGTAGATCATCAAATGAATGTAGAACTATCCAAAATCAAAAGAATTTGTTGAAGTTTTGGTAATGACCTTGCTATGTTTATAATTGGAGGAGGGCAGAATAATGGATGACGCATCACATCTGTTTACTTTGTTTTCTTTGCATTACCAAATAGAAATCTGCTATGAAACACAAACATAGAAACACAAATAATAGAAGCAAGAGTAGACCAGTTAACCCTTTGAGTCCCTAATGCACTCCTCTCCCCTTTGCCAATCGCTCACCATTTGCAAAATAATTTGTCTTTTTATTTCTAGGACCCAAGTTGATGTTATGCTGCAT
This sequence comes from Pristis pectinata, assembly GCF_009764475.1. Classification (NCBI taxonomy): domain Eukaryota; kingdom Metazoa; phylum Chordata; class Chondrichthyes; order Rhinopristiformes; family Pristidae; genus Pristis; species Pristis pectinata. The sequence goes on from NC_067423.1 coordinate 13,962,402, forward strand.
TTGGCATGAGCTTGCTCACTTGCCCAACTTATCTATGTGACATGGGGACGTCTTTTCAACCTCCTTGCAGCTCAGTCTCTGCCAACCTTGTGTCATCTGCAGAATCAAAATGCTACATTTAATTCCCTCATTGATATTTATTGTGGAGACCCAGCCCCATACCCTATGGCACCCCACTAATCATTGCTTGCCACTTAGAAGAAGACCCCTTTATTCCTAGTGTTTCCAGAATGTCAAACAATTTTTCTGTCTGTGCCAATATAATTAAGCAGTTGCATGTGTTTTAATTTTGCACTCTAACCTCTTTTTGAGACCTTATCAAGTTCAAATACACCACCATCAGTGGCTCTCCCCTATTTATTCTACTTGTTCTAATCTCTACTACCTGCTTGGTTTGAATTTAGTGTTGTTTCCTTCAGGCTTGAATTCTGTGGTCTCTGCAACTGAGCCTGAGCTGAGTGCAATAAAGACCAATGATGATCAAAGTCCAGTGGAAATTCCACAGAAATCTCCAATAGAATTAATAAGTGATGATGGGTCAGGTGAAAAACCACTTACGGCTCGTTCCACCCTCCAAAGGTAAGAATTCCTCTACTGACAAAAGATCATGATTCTATTTCTCTCTCTGTCATGTAGCATTAGCTGCACCTTGATAAGAATTAGTAGCAAACTTTATAAAATTAGGCATTATAGTTTCAATTTAGCAAGTAGTAAACTATGTGTAATTACTTTAAAATAAAAACAGTATAATGCTGGATTTAATTAGTAGGACTATTGCTGTCTGAAAGGAACAGAATCCTTGTCATTTCAACAAGTGATTTGATTATGGTCAGTCCCACATAAAGCATTAAATTATGATTATAATTCATCTGTGACTAACGTATAATGCATTTCAATCAGATTCCACTCACAGTTTAAAATCGGTTGTAAGTAATGGCTCTGAAATACCCAAAAAATCCATATGTAAACTTATAACACGAGATTCTGTAGATGCTGGAATCTGGAGCAACACACACAAAATGCTGGAGGAACTCAGCAGGTCAGGCAGCATCTATGGAAAGAAATAAACAGTCGATGTTTTGGGTTGAGACCCTTCATCAGGTCTGGAAAGGAAGCAGGCAGGAGCTGGAATAAGGAGGGAGGGGGAGGAGTACGTGCAGGCAGGTGATAGGTAACACCTTCCCCCTCTCACCTGGGCACACCTATCACCTGCCTGCAGATGTTGCCTGATCTGAGTGTTTACAACATTTTGTTTTTATGTCAGATTTCCACCAACTTGTTACTTTATGCAAGTGTATCTGAGATGATTTTACAATTCAATTACATTTTTAAAAATTTGACCTTTATTCTGAACTATTAGAGTTATGATATTTGCATTGTAGTCTGATGGTTTATGATTTGACAATTTTTGTATTTTTCTTATAAGTGTTATAAGTGGTGTTGGGGAAATAGACCTGGAGAGGAAACAAAAACCGTTTCACCCTAAGCCCTCTGAATGTCTTGAAAAAACAGATGGACCTTATCCAGACTGCCCTTACCTGTTGTTGGATGTACGAGACCGTGATGCCTATGAACAGTGTCATGTTATTGGAGGTAATGTATAAAGATGTTAGTACAGTCATGCATATGTAGGTTATAGGGTTAAAACTTTTATCATATTATTTAAGGTTAATAAAGGTTATTGTAATTAATGCATAAAAGCAATGTGATCTAAGCTGCTTGTAATAGGTAAAGAGTGGGGTGTAAATCTTTGTCATTAAATGAGTGACAGTTTAGCTCCACTCCACTCTCATAATCTACCTTTATTTTCCCCCACTCATTGTTAACTTTTGGTCAGAGCAATGTGTCCTTATTGTTTTAGACCTTTCTCACAACTCCCCATGGCATAATTTATTTCATTAGGTTATACCTAATTAATTTGTACTTCTAACACAGAGCTTTGTCTACCTGCAGTATATTTCAGGAATTGGGGGTTGAAGATTTTGTTTTACGTTTTGGTTGCATCCTACAAACTGAATTTTCAACTAAAATACTGTAGGACTCACTGGCATTTTCACCTGAATTCCCAACACGTTCTGCAAGCATCTAAGATAAGGTTTCTTTATTAGTCACATGTACGTCAAAACACAGTGAAATACATCTTTTTGCGTAATGTTCTGGGGACAGCCCGCAAGTGTCGCCACACTTCCGGCGTCAACATAACATGCCCACAACTTCCTAACCTTCCTACGTCTTTGGAATGTGGGAGGAAACCAGAGCACCTGGAGAAAACCCACGCAGACACGGGGAGAACGTACAAACTCCTCACAGACAGCAACCGGATTTGAACCCGGGTCGCTGGTGCTGTAAAGCGTTACGCTAACCGCTACACTACCATGTCTCTGTTTCAAAACACAGCATTTTTACAACCCCTTGAAGCAACTGACAGAGATTTAATATCTGGCATGTATATTTTTGGCCTTTAAGAATTAGGAAAATATGAAATAACATTGCTAGAACTCAGTTCTTTGGTACCTGAAGTTTATACTGAATACTGTGCCCCTTCCGTAACTGAATTCATCATGATATCAGTCAATATTGTTAAATAACCTATTGAAATTTGTTTTTCTTTGAATTGCATTTTGGCCAGTTGAGCAGGTGTTGCATAAGTGTGATGTACGTTTCATGTGTATCATGCCAAAATCCAAAGGATTTGCTATAAATTCCTGCTACAAAATAACATAGTTACTTAAAACTGATCAATCCATAGAGACTGTAATTGTTTTGCTTTGTCTTGCAGCCTACAGTTATCCGATAGCAATGTTATCTAGGACTATGAACCCTTACACTAAGGAGGTTCTGGAATATGTATCCTTTTATTAAATTGTGCTGTAGATTTAAGTTAGTGGCCAGATTGCAAAATTAGATTTCCAGTCTATAATTACCTTTTTTGATGGGCTGACTTCATTAATTTGTAGATTATGTTTGATTGCTGTTCTTTTGTGTTTAGGGCTTGGTCTTGAACAGTTTGGTAATTTCATCCTATGTAGTGGAGATTAAGATGGAATTGCTTCAGTACTGTGTCAGGTCATTTTATTTATTATGAAAATCTACACAGTACCAATAATTTGATATGAAGGCACCATGTATGGGTAATTGTGTGCTGTTGACCAATAAGATTTTGGGTGTTGTTTCTAAAGACTGAACAATCCATGATCCAATTAGTAAGATTACATACACAGCAGAATTGTCTCTCGACACTAATCCCACTTCAAGAGGAGAACCACTTACTGCATCATTTGCACATTATCCGTATCTTGCAGTCATTGAGTGAGATTCCAAATCTGTGCTCAGGAACAAAAGTCTTGCATTTATATTAATTAGAATAAAATTAAGACTGCCTAAATTGTTTCAGCTGAAATTATTATAGCCAACCAATGTTTATTTCATAAATTTGGGGTAGATTAAACCCTGGCTACACAGATTAAAAGGCACTGAGCTACCCACCAAGAGGAATGTAAGACTGTTCCTTTGCAAAAAGGAAAGGTTTATTCGCTGTCTAACTTGTTCTTTTTCCCTTCTTTACCTGTTAATCAGTCACCATCATCTGCACCAGTTCTAGCATTGAGGTATAATGCTCCCTTTCATTATCTTCTAACCCCATCCCACCAATAACAAAAGAATTTAATTTTTACATCTATAATTTTGCTATTCATTTCCTTGGTATTAAAATCTGATCTTGAATCCAGACATTAGTAAACACATGGAATTTTCCAATGGTCTTCACCTATCAACAAAACCATTCTGAATATTATTAGCAAGTTGCGTGCAGTTTTGTACTTCAGCCCAAGAGGAATTACATCATATTTATTCCACTTTAAATTGTAAAACATTACAATCCTCACCTTGACTAGCATAATACATTCCCCACCTCAACAAATTAAGATACTAAAATGTATATCACTACTCTCTCAGATGGTTACAACTTTTAGAATTGAAAAAAAACTCCTTGTTGTTTATCTCTCAACATTGTATCATTTTGCCATTATTATGATGTATTTACATCTCATTAAAGTATCCCTAGGTATTGTTGGCATTGGGGTACTGAACAATATTGGGATTCACATAGCACTAGTGGAGCTCATGGTTCCCACTCGGGAAGAGGAACTTTCTAGCAGTCTACGAATTTGGCAGAACACCATCTGGTATCATACAATGATCGACTAAATCAATTTCAGAAATCTTTGGGGGTTGATATAGAATACTCTAATATATGAGCTGCGCCTTTGGTACCCATCTTGCTTTATCCCATAAGTGTCCATTCTTTTCTCCCCCCCCCCCCCCCCCCCCACCCCTACCTACCACAAGCTGGTTTGCTTTGCAGCAAAAAGTCATTAACTGCAACATAACAACTGACTGAATTAATGATAATATTCAGTTTTGATGCTTTAACAACTGCACTTAGAAAAATGCACCTGGAAAAATCATTCTACTTTATGATGAAGATGAGCGAATAGCTAGTCAGGCTGCCACAACATTGTGTGAGAGAGGCTTTGAGAATCTCTTTATGCTGTCAGGAGGTGAGTGTGGAACTTCTAGCACCTTTTTTCCCGCATGATGTAATAGAACAGTTGAGTAATACATCCTTGAAAGAGCACTTTTGAATATTAACAATGCAAAGCAATACTGTATATATTTATGTGCACAGGCAGCAAAATTAAATTTCCCTTATTTTCCTGCCTGAAATTCCCTCTCAAAATACAAATTATTTAATAAATTGTATGCATTGGCTAAATAAGTAACAAGTAAGTTTATCAATGCTCAACCACTGCAAACTCTTGTGGCTGCTCTTGGATAATCCCATCTGCTTGCATAACGTTCTCTGGATTTAGTGGAATGTGTCCCCACGGGGAGAGAGTTGCATACCAAAGTGAGTGAATAAAACTTAACTTTATGGATTTCTCAGTCATTTGGTTTGGAGCATGGTGATAGGTTTCAGTTTGTAAATCACTCATTAAAACAAGATACATATGCAGCTCGTAAAATATCAAACAATTGGAGTTAGAAACTATTTCATGTGACAGGAAAAACTAAAATCCTAATTACAGACCAGTAAGCCCAACATCACTAGTGGGTGGGAGTGCTCAAAGATGTAAATCAAAACATTTTGAAAGCATTAACAGGATTGAACAAAGGCAGTACAGGTTTAGGAAAGGGCAATTGTACTTGAAAGATCTGGAGTTTGAGGACGCAACAAGTAAAATAAGGAAGGAAAACTAATGGTTTTGTTAAGGTCGTACATAAGGGATTAGTGTGCAAAATTAAAGAACATAGAATTAGGGCTAATATACTGGCAAGGATAGAGAATCAGCTAACAAACAGGAAACAGATAAGGGATATGGAGACAAGTCTCAACCCAAAACGTTGCCTGTCCATTTCCCTCCATAGATGCTGTCTGACCCGCTGAGTCTCTCCTGCGCTTTGTGTGTTGCAACAGATTAGGAATAAATGGGTATTCTTCAATATGGCAGGCAGTGACTAGTGGAGACCAGAAGGGATCTGTGCTTGGGCCCCAAGTATTTACAATATATATCAATGCTTTGGATGAGGGATCTAAATGTAATTTTGAAGTCTGCAGACAACACAAAGCTGGAGGGAAATGTGAGCTGTGAGGAGGATGTATGGGCAAATACATGGCCGATGCAGTTTAACATGGATAAATATGAAGATATCCACTTTGGTTCTAAAAACAAAGAATGATTATGGTGGAAGATTGGGAAAGTGAGAGGTGCAGTGAAACCTGGGTATTAGTCTCTGAAAGCAAGGGTAGAGCTTTTTTTTTGTTGTTTTTATAGGTAATTTTTGCAACTTGCATTGGAGCAGTTCCAAGTTCTGTTCATTGATGTTAAATCTCTACTTGTATTGTGGTCTTTGCTCTCATTCTGGAAACTGACACTTTGAAAATCCTGTGAAAAGGGGTTGAATAGAAATTACTATTTAAGTACCTACTGCAAATGTTAGAAGCTGAGCATTAAAGTTCAAGGTAGTCGGGCAAAGTCAGTGCTGTTTTTTCAAAAAGGAAATCGTGTTTGACCAATTTATTAGAGTTCTTCGAGCATGTAACATGTACTGTGGATAAAGGGAAACTAGTAGATGTACTAAACTTAGATTTTCAAAACACATTTGATAGCTTATATATCAAAGGTTAATGTGGAAAATAAAAGCTCATACTGTAGGATGTAATATATTGCTGTGGATGGAAGATTGGCTGGTGAACAGAAATATGAGTAGGCATAAATGAGTCTTTCCCTGTTTGGCAAGAAATAATAAGTGGTGCACCATAGGGATTGGTACTGGGGCCTCAACTTCTGACTTGGATGAAGGGATCAAAGGAATGGTTGCTAAATTTACTATAGACAAAGATAGGAAAGTAAGTTATGAAGTAGACAAGTTAAGTGAGTAACAAAGATTTGGAAAATGAACTATAATGCGAGAAGGTATGAAATAGTAAAATTTGGCAGGAAAATAATGTTTAAAAAAGAGTCATATTATCTAAGTAGTGAGACATTTCAGAGCTCTGAGATGGAGATAGATTAGGTGCATGATTTTGGAAAAACATAGTAGGTAGATAAAACAAGTAATCAGGAAAATTTAACAGGATGTTGTTTATTCGTTAGGGGAATTATTGATTTACTTTAATCTGTGCATTCTCACTTTTATAATGTTGAAATTCTGTCTGTGAATAAATCTACAACTGCAGACCTCAATCATGTTAATGTCTTATTAGGACTGAAAGTAGTTGCCCAGATGTTTCCAGAAGGTCTAACCACTGGTTCAATTCCACCATCATGCCAACCTCCAGTTGTCCCAACATCTCGTCAGAGGCGATCAACAGCTCAAGAACCACCATGCCCTGCAGAAGATAAGTTCCGGTTCACTGAAGATGATTTAAACAAGATCCGACATTGCTTGGATGAGATTCTGGTACCATCGAATGTACCCAGTAAGGAAACCATTGAAAATAGTGATAAATTAGTGATTTTAATAGGGGGGATTATTGAAGAAAAAATAGAGTTAGGCCTCTTGGAAGTTACGAAACGCTTTTTATGCACAAATGATGATAGAAGTTTGGAACTTTCTTCTGCAAAGGGAATGTAGATGATTTATCAATTCTTAATATTAAATCTGAGTTTGATTAAATTTTTCTTAGCCGAAGATATTGATGAATAAAGTGTTGGTTCACAGAATGGCCATCATCTCATACAATGGGAGAATAGGTTTCAGTAACTAAGTGACTATTTCCTGCTTCTGTGTCCCTGAAGGCCATCTGATGACAAAGAGCTTTTAAAGGAGTTTTCAGTTTGTCCTTACTTTGTAGCACATTGCCTTCTGATTTGGAATGTAGGATCCAGGCTGATGTATCTTTGTATTAGTGAAGGAGTCAGGCTTGCCTCATTGATATCCTTTCATGTGAAATCTTAAGCCAAAGTTCCTTTTGGGTTGATGTTAAAGTCTAACAGGGCTGTCTTGTGGAAATGAGGTTGAATGGGTCAAAAGAGATGTCCACCCAGACTTTTTTTTTAAAATAGTTAATATGGAAATGTGAAGTATCTACCTCAACCTCTCTTGAACTGCACATGCTAAAGAGCAGTTGTAATCAATATGTTAGATAACGGTTCAATTCAAATGTTTCTGTTTGTAGTTTTCCATCTAACTTTCAGCTCCATTCCTTATCAAACAGTCACCTTCACCCCCAGCCCCCAGACAGAGTTGTCTTCTGTGCTCCCGAACTCTGTCAGCATGGTTCAGAAGCAGAAAAGGCAACCAGGAGGAAGCCACTTCTTAGTTCCCTCTACCATCCTCCCTCAACTGATGATTAAGTAAGCAGATGATTAAGAAGGAGATTCATGCAGAGGTGTCTTTCTGCATTTGTACCAGGCCTTTGTGTGACTGCACCTTGAGATTTGGTCTCCTTATCTGAGGAAGAATGTTCTTGCTATGGAGGAAGTTCAGCAAGGTTCTTCAGACTGATTCCTGGGGTGGCAGGATTGACGTATGAAAGGAGATTGGAAAAATTAGGCTTGTATACACTAGACTTGAGAAGAATGAGAGGGGACCGAGTAGAAACCCACAAATTTCTAACTGGACTGATTAGATGCAGGAAGGATGTTCCTAATGGCCAGGGAGTCTAGGGCCAGGGTCATAGCCTAGAATAAGGAGTAAAGGAGGCCCAACCATCTTAGCTGCTTCATCAATTTCCCCAGGGTGCTGCCGTTCCCTGTGTATGTCCTGTTCTGGTTTAACTTCCCAAAATGCATCACTTCACACTTGTCTGAGTTAAATTCCATCCGCCATTCCCTTGTCCACTTTCCCAGTTGATTCATTTCCTGTTGTAACATTAGACAACCTTCTTCACCATCTGCTATATCACCAATTTTAGAGTTAGCTGCAAACTTCTTAATCGTGCCACCTACATTCTCATCCAAACCATTAACAAACAACAAAGGACCCAGCACCAACTCCTGTGGCATAGCACTGGTCACAAGCCTTCATTCTAAAGTTCAACCCTCCACTACTGCCCTCTGCCACCTTGTATCTAATTGGCGAGCTCACCTTGGATCCCAGGTGTTCTAACATTTCCAAACCAGCCTACCATGCAGGGCCATGCTGAAGTGTATGCAGACAACGTCTACTGCCCTGCTCTTGTCAGTCCTCCTGGTCATCTCTTCAAAAAACAATCAAATTCATGAGACGTTGATTTCCCACTCATAAAGCCATCCCTAATCAGTCCTTGCCTTTTCAAATGCAAATAAACCCTGTCTCTCAGAATCTGTTCCACTAACCTTCCCACCACTGATGTAAAGTTCACCAGCCTGCAGTTCCCTGGCTTATCCCTGCTGCACTTCTTAAATAAAGGCGCAACATTAGCTATCCTCTAGTCTTTACCTTGCCTATGGCTAATGAAGATGCAAAAATCTCTGCCAGGGCCCCAGCAATCTCCTCCCTTGCCTCCCTTAACATCCAAGGATACATCTTGTCAGGCCCCAGGGATTTATCCACTATTTGTTTCAAGACCTCCAACACCTCCACCTCTGTAATGTCCATATGGTCCAAAGTATCACTATTCCCTCCCCTGAATTCACTAGCTTCCATGTCCTTCTCCACAGTAAATACAGGTGAGTAAATGTAGTCACTACTTTAAAAGATGAAATGCAGCAACTGATGTGCATGGCAAGCCCCCATAAACTAAAAATAAAATACCTAGGTGTTCATTTATTGCAATGATATTTAAAGGATCAGTAATGTTAAGGACAAGAGGGAAAACTTCCCCCTCTGTGAGGGTCGAGATATTTTTTATGTCCACTTAAAAGGACAGGCAAGGCATGAGTTTAACATCTCGTTTGAAAGACACAGCCCCTTTTACAATGAAACACTACTTAAATACTGTGCTAGAATGCCAAATTAGATTTTGCTCTCCGAGTCCTGGGATGGGATTTAACTCCATCCTCATCAGAGGAGAAAGCAGCCACTGGGACAGCTGACACCACAAAAATGCTGGCAAATAGAATTTGCTTTTAATCATGTACCTCTGTTTAGGACTTGTTCTGGTTTTTCTGAACTTGCAAAACTTCTTAAAACTGTCAGTGAGTTTACAAGTGATGGCATGTCTGGCAACTGCTTTGATCATTGTTTCTAAAGCAAAACTGCAAAAACAATCTTGGTGGCTGTGCCTAAGGAAGAGATAAAAGACACCTAGTATGCACGGGTCAAACTAATCTCAATCTATTCAGTCTCTGTAAATTAACTCTGACTTTTCCTACAATGTATTATTGCACTGGAGGTGTGTTTACTTGATGTGACATTCCCATTTATGATTTTAACGTTCATTCCCTTTATTGGTACACTGTGAATATGCTTATTATAGCAGACTAGAGATTTAATTAAGTGCTGTATGTTACGTACCAGCAACAAAAGAAACACACCGAGTCATGTATAAGTGTTCGAAGCTATTTTATTAATAACTACTTATTATAATAAGAAAAATAAAAATGTTATAAGTAAAAATGTTAGATATTAAACATTAACCCCCAAAACTAAACCTGAAGTGTGTGTGTGTGGCAAATTCCCAAAATCCAAGTCCAGGAATAGTTCTCAAAAGTTCAGTTCAGCAAGCCATAAGGTGAAACGTGAGCAAAGGCTTTTGCAAAACCACCGTTGACTGAAGAGAAAATGTAGAGAGAGAATAGTTACGAAATCCAAATGTTCCACAATGGAACCCATACGACACCTCCGTCACTGATGATCTCCATTGCTTTGTTCCGAAGTATCTGCCACCCCGAAAGGCATTCGAGACGTGGCCGTCCACACAAATACCTGTTTCCTTCTACAGGTTAACGACAAAGTGGACTCCACTGCTTTATCCCAAAAATCCATACGTGGATTGTAGTGACAGACACAGTTATTGTTTTTCATCCATTGATACAGAGACCAGCAGGCAGTGTCTCTCTTTCTCCTCTCTCTCCTTCTGACTCTGACTGAACCAAAACATCAGCACGTCGTTATCTCCTGTTGTTGTTGTCATAATAATGTCTCTCTCACACACACACACACACACACACACACACACACACACACACACACACACACACAACTGTACTATGTCTTAAAGGGACATTCCCCAAATAGTAACCTAATCCGTAACATGTACATTCTGAGATATTTCCAGTTTCATACTACTTTCTAAAGAGTGGGGTTATTGTAATCCTTGCTTATTTAATGTTTTTTAGGCAACTTCAGCCGCCTTTCATCATCAAGAACACAACTGAAGACATCTGCCAGCTATGCTTCTTCTGTTGCTGGCTCCATTAGTGCCCGATCACGGACAAGCAGCATCCAAAACAAGCCATGGAAATAAGAGGCAGAATATCATTTCTTCACTTGTTTTAAGCCTGATTATTGTTTTTTTTTCCACTGTGTTTTTATATCAGCTGCTATCAAGCTAAGAATCTATGGAAAACGTGCATCATTGACATTCGGTTACAAAAATTAAACTGATGCAATATATGTTGATTGATTGCAATAGCAAACAAGTTGTAGAAAGTAAAAACATTGTGATATTCGATATCATCTTATAGTTTAAGATATGTACTTTAATTTATAGCTTTCAACTCCAACCAAAAGCAGAGGAAAAGGATTGGAGCAGAAGCACAAGGAATTACTGTTCAGCACCATTGTAAAAGTAATTTTGTAATCCTGTGTTACAAAACATCAAGATCTTGAGTACACAATAGATCCTCAATGTTGCTTCATTCTGGCATAAATTTTAATGTAGAAACTATGTAGTTTGCACACAACAATCCTTCACATTGAGTGTTGTATTTTTTCCCATGGCTCCAAAGGACTTGCTTGGAAGAATGTTCACCATATTGATCCATGTGCTATTTTGAATCATTGGTTTTAAGAGTTTTCCACTTCTCCTGCCCCCCCCCCCCCCCCCCACTGCCACAACTAAATAGTTAAAGAATATTGGGAGTATGTCACTAAATTTCCACATAACCATTTCTAGTGCCATTGCTCTCTAAACTCTTCATTTAAGGGAGTTTTTTTGTGTGGGTGGGGGATCCTACTGTGCAATCCTTTCTGTCTCTGAGAAACATGCACAATGTCCTTGCCAATGATCCTGTACTGATTTTATCCTGAGTCCCTTGTTTAGGGCCCTGTCAATGTGGCAACCTATTTACATGTAAGAGAGAGAATAAATGGACTACTTTAACTGTCCCCAGGGGGGTTCTTTACTGCTGTTTAAACATGTGGACACATTTTACACAAACCTTAATTTTTTTAAAAACTATTGTGCAGGAACATCTGGATAAAATTCTGATGTAATTGTGTAACCACGATAAATGTGGTCCTTGCTACCCTTCTCTACAGTTGTTTCAATGAGAGAATGTTGAGACAAGCCTGTGATTGATTATCATTTATCTTGCCTGTTTATGCACAGGTTGCATTTTTTTTAAAACAGAAAATGTAGTTTTGAAAATCACAACCTTCAGATGCCTCAATTTTAGAAGATTTTTAGCAGCACATACATACATTGGCAATATAATGAATAAATGGTGATGCCAGTGTGTTCCTTCCTGCTATCCCAGCCTCACTTTCTCCAGAAAGCCAAATTTGTACTTGAATATATGCTCAACACTGAAGTTGTCTGCACTTTCTATCTCTGTACTACCTGAACTTGGGGCTGGAAAGCTAGCAGAAATCAAGAAAGCAGTTTTTCTCCCTGCATGCTCGTTTTCAGCAAATCTGCCATTATTTAGTAATTCTGGCTAAAGGTGTTGAAAAGGCAGATGAGCACAGGAACTGTACAAGTGTACCATCACTGTTAGTTTTAAAGGTTATGAATCAAAGTGGTATTTTTCCAGCTGGGAATAGTCTTTCCTAAGCTTAGTTATGTGGCGACTCATTGCCATGACAAAACTTTTAGAAATTGCTATTAATGTTTTCTGTTTCCTAAGTATAATTGCATAGCTATCCTTACTAGCAGTTGCACTCAGTGGAAATGAATAATCAGAAAGCAAAATCAGAGATACGAGTCCTCAATGATTAATAAAACTAGCACACGGTATTGAAATCGGGATAGAATTTCAAAGCAAGAAACCAGTTTGTAATGATTATAGAGTCCAATGGTGTAATCACCAGGTCATGTTTTCTAAAGTGTGGTGCCCATGAGATCTAAAACTAGGACACTGAAAGCTTTCATCCAAAAAGAGCACTGATATATATACACATACATACACATACACTAATTCTAACATCTGTCTTAAAGAGTATCTGGGAGATTATTTCCCTCTCTAACCTAGGATTGCCAGCAGTACTGGCCTTCCCTTATCACCATAATTTATAGCAAATACTGCATATTAGAGATCAAATCTTGGAACAATCTTAATCTGAATTTTAATCAATAATGCTTTCATTTTGTGCTACTACCTTCAACATCTTTCTGGGAAAGCAAATGTTCTTCAATGGATATAGTAGTGTGCAATTTTTTTTTAATCCATTCACAGTATATTGGATGTGCTGGCAAGACCAGTGTATATTGCTCATCCCTAATTGACCAGATGAAGGGACTTCCAGGATTTTGACTGGGTAAAGATGAAGGAACTATGATGTAGTTCCAAATCTTGATGCAAGTGTCTTGAAAGGGAATTTTAATGTGTTTTATTTTTCTTATTTGCCTGGTGCCCAGTTAGATGGCAAAGGTCACAGGTTTGAGAGATGCCATTTTAAAAGACCACTGTGGAATTCCTGCAGAACATCTTGTAAATCATCAGCACTGTAGTGTTGGTGGTGGAAGGAGTGAATGTTTAAGTTGGTGAGTAATGTATCAGTCAAGTGGACTGCATTGTCCTAGACAGTGAATCTTCAGTATTGTTAGAACTGCAATCATACAAGAAAAGGACAAGTAACCATTACATTTCTGACTTGTGCTTTATCATTTACACCCAGTAGATGGACACTGCCTTCATTGAGAGTGTGTATATATGTTAAATCTCTCCCTTTAGTTGTCCACTACACAATTGGATGTGACAGCATGACAGAGCTTCAATATGATTTTGTCAGTGATCTTGGTTATACTTTGTCAATGGGGTGTTCCACCCTAATATTGAAAGTGCTGTTCAGAATCTGCAGCAGACCAGATAGTCATATAATGGACATAAAAGCTGCACAGTTTGCTTTCAGAAGAACATGGTATCTTTCATATGTTGCTCTTGTGTATTGGTTTGCATGTTAGATGAAAGCCAGTTGGATGATTGTGACTTGTGGTACAATTAATCAAGTGCTGTTGGTTTAGGTTTAAAGTTAAAAAAAAAATTGTATATCTATTTTTAAATAAAACATAAGTTTTAAATTTTGAACAAAAATGTGCATGGCCATTTAACAACCTTTTCATCTTTTTAATGTAAGATTTTAGTTTTAAATGTTCCAGCCAACTAACTTCAGAGTTATTGCCTCCATTAGGAGAACCAGATGGTCCATTGCCAGAGGGTGATTTGCTCACTTGGCTCAGTAAGGAAATCCAATCAGTGTGATACTGAGGTAGCCGATCACTCCTGGGTTGAGGTATTGGTGCTATACTTGGCCTCCATAATCCATGCTAGAGACCATTAAAAATCATCCAGAATGTGTACTTAAATCTGATACAGTGCTAACGTGGGTATATGATCAGTGTAGGTATTAAATATGGGGGGGTGGGGGGGTGAGAATGAAGGTACTGTTTTCTGCTTCCAGTGTTTGTGGTGATTCTTGTAAGTTTAATTCAGTAAGTATTCAAAATGTTCTGTGTTTATTGAGTCAGCTTATTTTTGTTCCAAAACAGACTGAAAGGTAGATATAAGTAAGTCAAGCTAAATATCAAATGAATAGAAATTTCAGCTAATTGAATACATAAAATAGGGTCTGTAGGGAAAACAAGGCAGCTAATGTGTTGTAACTGCAACCTCGGGTGGAAATTAATGGGATTTCCAGTACTATATCTGCAATAAATGTTTGCATCTTGAGAAACTTCAGCTCAGAGTTGTTGGAGCCTGAACTTAAGACATGGTAATGCATAAGGGAAAGGGAGAGTTGCCTCAACAGTGTGTTCCAAGAGACAGCCACAACCGTTGGATTAGGGGATACCTTGGATCTGGACAGTGATGAGGGCTAAAGGATGTTGCTCAAGTCATAAGAGGACCCAGGATGCAGTGAGAAGGTTCGGCCTTTGAACTTTTCAATAGATTTGACGGAATTGAATCCTGACATAAAACTGAAGGGGGATTAAGCACCCTGTAATAGCATCATATTTAGGAGACCTGTAAATAATTTTTAAAAAACTTGCCTCAAAAAGTGGTACAGGAGAAACAAGTTTTTATTCATGGGGCACTACTACCAATGAGAGCTTTTCTATGAGACCGGTTCTGCTTATTCTGGACTGGGACTAATGTCCCAGTGAACCAGGTAACTGTTTATAGACAGGCTTTAAAATAAAAAAAAGGGGAGCAAGGTTCATGTCAAGGAATGGTTATAGTTTTTTTTAGTGATAAACTGAGTGATACAGGAAGTAACCAGTTTCACAGTAGAAAAGAGCTGCTGGAGGAACTCTAGTCAAGCAGCATCTGTGGAGGGGAATGGGCAGTTGACTTTTTAGGTCAAGACCCACAGATGCTGCTTGACCTACTGAGTTCCTCCTGCAGCTTATTTTCTGCTCCAGATTCCAGGATCTGCAGTTCAACATTAATTGTGTATCTGTAAATAGTCAATAAAAGAAAAAAATGTAAAATATTAATATTAAAATATCTGAATGCACAAAGCATTATATTAAAATAGATAAACTCATGGCTCAAATAGAAACAAATGAATTGGACTTAATAGATATTGTGGAATTGTTGCATGGAGCAATATTTTGTACAATATTTAGAAAGATACACAAAAGGCGAAAAGGAGTGAGGGGTGCTCTAAGAATAAAAAATGATGGAAAGGGTGTTGCCGGGAATAATCTTGTTTCTAGAACAGGAAGTGGAAACTATATGGGTGAATTAAGGGATAATGAGGGACTTAAAACACTGTTGAAATAGTTTACAGGCCTCTTAATAGTGGGAACACAACTGAGGAGAAAATCAAGGAAAAAGAAAGGTTGTAGTAAAGATAAGGGTTTTATGGGGAGTCAATAAGTAGTTGAACTATTAAGTATTTTATATTGTCTTCAATGCAAAAGACGCAATAAATTTGATAGTAAAAGAGGGGAGCCAAAAATATATAATGATTAATGAGCTTAATTAATTAATAACATTAGAGAGGATTACAGAAGAAATTAAGAGGACCAAAATTGGACAAATTCCCTATGTCTTAGCCCAGCTCCCAGTGATGTAAAAATGGTGTATGCTGAGATAATGGATATAATTGTGGTGATCTTTTGAAATTTCTTAGATCCTGGAACAGTCCCAACAGATTGGAAGGGGGCAAATGCAACACTGTATTTATATATCAAAAAAGAAGGCAGAGGAAAAATATGAAAACAGATCAGTTGGCCTGATATTTGAAGGCAGTAAAATGACATGACATAATCCATTATTAGGAACATAACAAGGCACTTAAATCAAGATTAGGCAGATCCAACAATGAAAAGCAAATTGGGTTGATGAATCTAATATCTATTTTGAAGATGCAACCAGCATGGCACGGAAGTAAAAACCAGTGATTGTGCTGTATCTGGGTTTTCAGAAGGCATTTGATTAGATTGCTACAAAAACATAACAGCTCATGAGGTTGGAGGTAATGTATTACTGTAGGTAGAATATTGGTTAAAGGATGGGACGAATATGATAGGTTACCATAGGAAGAGTACAGAGCCTCACCTATTCATAATTTCTATTAATGTTATTTGAAATAGTGAAAGATAAATCCAAACTTGCTGATGAGAAAGTGAGATTAAGGAGGAAGCAGAGGTCTGCAAATGGATAGGTTTAAGATGGAACTTGAAACTGGTATTTGGGATATAATGTTGGGAAACCAAGAGATTATTCACTTTAGTCAGAAGATAAGAAAACACTACCTTTTTAAACAGATGAGCACCTAGTAAATATTGCAATTGAGAAGGAGCAACGTATACTGGTTTGAGAAAAGCAGGAAGTAACTATGCAGACACAGCAAGCAATCCAAAAGATTTCTAAGGGAGTTGGAGTAAAAGAATATGGAAGTTTTGCTGAGACTATTTGGGTGTCTGACATCACATTTGGAGTAATCTGTGCCAAGCTTTGCATTTGACCTATACACACTAGAGCTCAGAAGAATGAGACGATCTCACTACTTCACACTGAGAGTGATTGATGCCAAGAAGCTGTTTCCTTCAGCTGGTAACTCTAGAATTAGGGGTTGTTGGCTCAATATGAGGTGACTTTATGAAGAGAACTGTAATGTTTTGAAATTCTTCACCTTTGGTCACTGTAGGATCCCAATTGAGTTTATTCAAGTCTCAGAGTGACTGATTCCCTTGGTGCCCAAAAATATAAGGATTGGATGTGAAAGTGTCACTTCCACAAAGAAGCCATGATACTTCTGTTTTTCCAATTCCTACAACAGGAGTTTTCCGTGTCAGTATAAAACAAAACCCCTCTCAGGAGTTTGAGATGCTATGTAGTAATTTCATATGATTCCTCTGATGCCAACAGAGGAAGGGCAACTATGCTAAAAAGACCATTGTGCACACAAACTAAGATTCCAGAGGCAGCAAAAATATCCTTGACTCTTACCTGCGTCTTCATTGTATGAAGAAAACCTGGATAAGATGTACATATGGCTAACAGAAGAAAATAAAATCATGTGCACATTAACTTGTATACAGAATAAAATTTCACTCATTGTTTTGTGTTTGTTTACTGAGTGGAAATCATAGCAAAGAATGGTCATAAAATCAATCACATTTTGCACTTTTATTCAATAGAGCAAAATTTAAATCAATTCTGATGCATGAGATCCTTGGAGTGAAATTGCCACAATATTTTAATTTACTTTAATAGGGATGTTGTCTGGCATGGTTGAAAATGTCAGTCAACGCCAGATAGGTTTCTTCAGCTGTTGGAATAATCTGATCGGCTGGTAAAAGGAAACCATGACGACCAGTATCACGCAGTTCAAAGCAGAAAGCATACTTGATACCGTAGTCGTAAGCCCAGTCAATGGAGGAACCACTGGATTGATCTAATGGAGAAACAAAGTACTTGCATTTAAATATCACATGATTGAATATTGTTCTAACAGAGCTCTTTTATCCTATGTAACTAGGATACTGGTTTATGTTTTTGATACTTGATGCTGGTTTACCCATCATTCAGGCATCTTGCTGTGAAAAAATTACTTGGTACAGATCCAGTGCTTCCCTAAAAGTAAGTAGGGTGGGGTGGGGGGGGGGGGGGGTTCAGATGGCGTGGTGGTGGTATGTTGGAATAAGAGAGAATGTTAAGTTTAGGCTGGTCTTGTACAATTCCTTTAAAATAATCGCTTTGCAAGGTATTGAATGTAGGGGATTAGCCTCCCTTTGTAATTGATGACCTTATATGAATACAAGAAAAGTTTTAGTAAGAAGAGAAAAATACTGCCTCTACAGATCTCCTTTTATAGAAAAACCTCTAAAATAAGAGTCAGGATCCAATCACAGCTCATTTTTTCAGGATTTTTTCCCCCTTTAAGACTGGATTGATTACAGACAATTTCTTCAATCTCCTTCCTTTGGTGGATTTGTGAAACATTCTGACTTCTCAGTGAAATTGTATGTTGCTCTTTGCTTCTTGGCCTGACCACAACCTATTTCAATTATTGTACAACCATTGCTGGGAGAAGGTGCCTACCTATCCTTTGGGTTGCAGAAACTTCATGACTCTACTGGACTTGTACAAGAAGACAGGTGTAATTGGATCACAAATCAAATCTACACTTATTTTGAAACCTAAAAAAAACTTTTTAATTGGAAAATTTGTTTCATAAGCTTCTAGGATATTTGAGTGCCTGAGATAAATTAAAAGAAATTTGTATACTCATCATTTCACTAAAAGAACTATTTGTATTTCTCTAGAGCAGTTTACATACAATGTTGCATTTTAATACACTAATAATAGGAAAAAGTATATTGAAAACTTAGTATTAATCTAGTATATTCATCTTTGCAAGGGGAAGCAAACTAGAGATTAATTTAGTCTTGTTGCTGCCATGGTCAGTTTTATCTTTGAAGCTATGTGTAATGTGGGACTCTGTGTGAGTGGTAGGACCTTGCTGTTTATGGTGAAGAGAACAAAACATCTTTGACTTCACTTGTGTCTCTGGTTGGTCATTCCAAGAATTGTTGATACACTTCTTGGAATTGCAATTTCTCAATGTTCTGTCATCCTGATTTACTCTCTCAAGATGCATTGTGATTTTATTTTACATTAGCCATTTACATAACCTTTAATGTGCCCTTTGTCACTAGGTATTGAGCCTTTTCTCTAAACTTTCATCATTATTATTGCCAACTAGTGTAAATGATCCATAATGTAGGTAGGTGGCAGGAGCATCAAGGTGGAGTTGACGGGCATATTAGAGAGAATGGGTTGCAGAGAATATTGGGTGGAATGGGATTCCTCTGACAGCCAGTGTAGACTTGATGGACTGAATGGCCATGTCATTAGAAATATAACGCGAGAATATAATGGGAATGCTGTTCCATATTTAAGACTTGATACATTTTGGGAATAGTGGATATATTTATATTTTAAAATCATTTCAGTACAATGTGCACAAGCAGGAACTAGTTCTATAGTCATTCTGGTTGATCACAATGTCCAAGAACTATTATCCCAACATATCTTCTGTACACATCTATCAAACTTTGTATTGGTACTGCCCAATTCTGCACAAATGAAGAAGACTGAAAGCCATTATTAAGAAATCTCATGCAAAGGTTATAATGGAGTCAAAACTTTTTAAAAATTTGATTACATTTGTTCATCACTGTCAACATATACTTACAGATTGTTGTAATAATGGGTCCATATCTATACTTGGTGCCATGCAGTGATGCCAATGAAGTTATGGATTTCTTGCTAAGATCTAACTGCAGAAACAAATGGAACTTTTGCTGTTTAAATAAGTCATGCAAATGAACATAATTTTCAGAGCAGGCAACATTTGTTTGGTCCACAATTATTATTACAGAATAACCCCATTGATCTACCTTCTCCTCATATCTACTATTCTCAATCTCTCTCTGGGTAAAAAAAGTTCCAATTAACTTGCCCTTAATTTGTGTCCCCAATAATATAAATGAACTCTCCTTTGCAAAGAAAATAAAACATTTCCCAAGTGTTAAATTATGATACATAAAACTTCTTTTGATTTCATTCAGAGTTTTTCAATAAAAGTTGTGTTACTCTTGTAGTTGGCTGATTGGGAAGATTATTCTCTGATCACTAGCCATTAGTGATATTAGGCTGTCTTTCGATCATTGTAATGACAATATTGTTAAATATAAATTTAAGTGCTATATATCTAGAACCACTCTCCTAATGGGTCAATATTCTACTTAACACCTAGTCCTATTTTTGTTTGTATTCCCTCATTTAATGACATTGAAGTGTATTTGCAACATGTTGGCCATGTTTCATTACCAGCTTTTCAATTATTCCTATCCAATTCATCACTTTTTTTTAAAAAAAACTCTTCCTTTTACATTGATTTTCAATCAATCAAGCACTTCTTAATCTGTAACTCTGTTCCATGATCATTAATTCACAAGCTTTTTGAAGATTAGGGTATTGAATGCCATTCTGTTAACTATGTGGTCCAAAATTTCATCACCACCCTATTTTACATACAATTTAATATCTGTTTGTCCATTTAAAAGACAACACATCGCCTGTATAGAATATGAGAGCAGGACCAAATTCCTCAACCAAGAACAAAGGCATATGGAACAATGTTCACGGCTGTAATGTTGATGGCTGCAAATGGCACCTGGGCCAAGAAGTGTTGCTTTAATAGAACAAACCATGACTTACCAGCTCATCATAGTCCTTTGCTTTATTGGAGGTGTAACCATAAGGAAATAGTAAGAGCTGCGAATAGCTATGAACATCAATGAAGACCTTGAAATTTCCATGGTTTTTGACAAAGTCAACAATGGCTTTGACTTCTTTCTCAGAATTGACGAAAGGTCCATGGTATGTGGATGAGCAAGGATAATTACTGGCTCCAGGTCCTGTTAATTAAAAACAAACATTTAACCATTTCAGGTTGATTTCATTTCATCAGAACCATGATAAGTTAGAAAGCGGTTGTCTTAATTGGAAAGAAATGTCCCCACAGTAATCAAACACCATTGTCTCTTGCGAACACAGGCTGCTGGTTTCACTGTGGAAGGCCATTTAAGAGAGTTGCTTTGGAAATTGACAAGCAATCACTTCTATTGATACTTGTGCAATGATACTCTATTAAACAACACAACATCCAGCCTTTAGTATTTTAGCTTGCAGTAACAAAATAAACTTATAGCTATTAAAAACACCTTTATTTTTGAAAATCCTGCAGGAAAAATAACTGTTATTGTCAGTCTGAAACTCTAGCCCTTAATTCTCTTTTTCCCATTGACACAATTGTTTTTATAATGAGATTTTCTACAATGCAAGGATACTGAGGAATGCAACTGTCACGTTATAGCAGAACTACTTGTAGTGGAACTGTGAGATACAGAACAGATGGAAATCTAATAAAAGAGAATACTGGAAAGGTGTTGCTATGGAATCCCACATGGGCCTAAACTATGCCCATCTCTTTGTGATGTACATGGAACAGCCCTTCTTTCAGTGCTACCCAGGCCACCTAACTCTTCTCTTTTTCTGGAACATTAAGGCCTCCATTGATGCTGTTTCCTACACTCGAACTCAAAATATCATCACCTTTGCTGCCAATTTGCATCCTGTTCTCAATTTCACATGGCCAACATCTGACTCTTCAATTTCTCCACCTCCATCTTGGGGTTTAATTTTATGACCAATAACCATTACAAACCCAGACTCCAACAGTTATTGACTAAATCTCTCACCCTTGTTCCTCTAAGAACTCCATTCCATTCCCCCAGTTTCATCAAATGTGTTCTGACGACAATACTTTTCAAACTAGTGCTTTGGAGATGTCTTCCTTTTCCATAACCATGGCTTAACTTCCACTGTGGTCAAGAGGGCTCTCAAGCATGCCTGCTTCATTTCATACACTTCTGCTCTCACTCTATCTCCACCCACCCAGCTTGGGTTCCCCAGTCCTCATATTCCGCACCACCAGTCTCCACAGTCAATGGATCACCCCACATAATTTTCATCACCTTTAACTCAACACCTCCACCAGATACATTCTCCCCTCCCAATCCCTTTCAGCATTCTGAAGAAACTGTTCCTTCCATGACTCCCTGGTTTTATTTGAGATTTTCTTGCTGCCTACAGAATATATTTTTACTTGGAAGGGAATGGGTATTTTATGTTATGTGCAAATGAAAACTGTAGACATACATATTCTACAATTTCTGTTCTTTTTTAAATAAAAGCAATATTTAGGCCAAGGGCCAAGGCAAATAATGTTCAAGACCAATAGTCACAGATGGTCCAGTGCTGGCATCATCTGCCAAAGGTCATTAACTTCACAGGTGGGGCAGTTCCCCTGGGTCACCAGCATCCATAAGTTGTCAGTGCAAGTTTTATCCCACCTTGCAACTTTTACCAATTTTGGCACAAGAACTGGTTACCATTCCATTAATAGAAGCTTGGTAGTGACGAAGTGCCAGACCTCTGCAAATGGCGCTGTGTGGTGAGGTGTTGTATTGGGTTCATATATTGATAATAAGCTACTTGGTCCGTTCTGCTCTTAAACATCTTTGCTCATTCATTGTTTATTTATTTACCTCAATGATATTCAAGTATGATCTGAACACCCTCATTAGATCACAGAATTTAATTTTACTCCCAGGTATTAATAAATTACAAATAAACCATCCAAACCTCTTGGATAGATTTTGGAAATAGTTATTTCAGCCTGTAAGTCATTTTGCTGCGTGGCTGAAAACAATGAGCTTTGGCTTGGCTTGTCTTTGTTAAAGAGTGTAACTACTTTTCTTTCTCCATGGGATGCAGGTTGCACAGGGACTGCATCCTTACACGCACAGTCCTTGATCTGTGCACCATGAATTAACTTAAAATGAGGCAGAGCAGATGGGTTGTTACTCATTATACAATTTCCCTGTAATTCTTCCAGCTTGGTAATACACTGAACGCCTGCAGAAGTAACATAGATGCAATGAAATCTAAATTCTTTTTGGATTATTCTGGATTTGCAGTTTCATAATCTAAATTCTACATCAGGGTATACAATGTAATCTTACCCCCAAAATTGGCATCAAAGTTCCTGTTTGGGTCAACTCCAATACACTTTGTGCCAGAATGATTTGACCTGGTCTTGCGCCACATGCGGTTCTGTAAGAAAAATAATTTACATCGACTGAACCTGCCTCTAAAATAGAAATGTTCCCACCATATCTATTAATCTTCAGAAACTAATTGCCCTTTACAATTTTTTCCCTGATCAGTCTTCAGATTCAAGACTGATTCAATTATTTACTTCTGATCCATTTAGTCTTACTAGTACAGGTATCCCACTCTCTTGCCTATGCATCTCACCTCGGTTAATCAAACAACAGTTTTACCGTTCACTTCAGCTGCTTTGCCTGGTAACTTATTTCACAATTCTGTAATATTTTTGGTTGACAAAGTTGTGTTTTGTTTCCCTTCTTACCTGTAATTTCCCAATTTTAACTCTGTTTTGCCCTGGCTTTTTAAACCATATTAGTCCATGTCATTGTTGATTTGTTCACTGAAGTATACGAGCAGATGACCCCGGGAAACACTAGCCCATGACCACTCAGAATTGGAGGAAGCAGCTTTGGATAGCACTGAGAACCTCAAGTCCTTGCATCAGAAGTCCGACAAAACAGTGGAAAGAGCGCACCACCTCCCCCACCCACCCATCCCTTCAAGCATCTAAAGTCTCGTCTGTGAAAGAGTCTGCAGTTCCCACATTGGCCTCATTAGGAGGCCAGAATTATTGCGTGAACCATATTTAGTTCATGACATTATCCGGAAAGGCTGGAAATGGGAGTCCTGTAGTAGCTGGGTTTGGAGGTGCCCAAGGCATGAAGAGGGTTCAGTGACTGAAGGAGAGTCTGAAGCAGACAATGTTAAGGACGTGAATGTATGTGGTCTTGATGATGGAGAGAATATGGGATTGGAAGCTCTGCAATGCATTGAATGCAAGACCACCACAATCTGGTTCAGCCTGAGATGGTAACCAGGCAGGGAGAAGGAGGGTAAGAAGAACTGAAACAAAAATTCTGTTACTGGGCTCTAACATTATTGCCTTCAAAGAGTTTGCATTTCAACCCACAGGCTTTTCTTTGTTATCTTGCCCTCTGATGCATATTTCCATCATTTTCTGTTTTTTATTACAGATTTTTAGCATGTGCAGTATTTTGCTTTGCATTTATTGTACTTACACTAGTGTGGGTAAAATGGAAACCATCAGGATTTGTAACAACCTCCAAGTAGAGGTCCATTGTGTTGAGGAGTGAAGTTATAGAGGCATCATTGCCATAGTCACTGGCAACCTTGATAAAAGACAAACAAAGAAAACTATTATTGAGTGTTGGGATATTTCCATAATTGCTGTTCCCTCTAAATTCGCATCATTCCTCCCATGATGCACTATCCTCCTGCAGGCATTCTTCTTTTACCATCCCTAGTCTCTGTATCTGAGCTTACACTGTGAGTGTCAGGAGGTTATTCAGCTGTGAAGTTGAATCACACCTAATCCTCTTCCTGTCCTCATCTGATTTCCACACAAGCATTTTCTAGTAGAATGTCACCAGCCAGTAAACTGCATTAACTATCACATCTTTTATAGCTCTGTGAGGTTACCCTCAAAACTGTCAGCTAATATGTACAATAGGAATGTGTGTACTTGTGCAGTTGGGAATGAGGTTAGGCGGGTGCAGCATTGTGGTTGGAGTTGCCAATGCTGGTTTGATGGGGGTTATGGTGATGTTAGATGGGAACTCATACTTGTGTGCAGTAGGATGTTGGTCCCAATAATGGAGCACTCCCATGCCAGGGCACCTAGGTACTGTTGGAGGTACATGAGTAATGGAATATAGAGCTCAGGATCCCATTTTCTTTGTTTTGCTTCCATCCCCTCCTTGATTGGTTTTGTTTGGTATTTGCTTTGTACAGAGTAATGCAATGGCAAAGTAGAGTCTTGTTGGAATTGTACAAGCTGAGGCCTTACCATTATTCTTGCAAACACATTCATCTATACTGTACCTTATTGGCAAACCAGAGGGAAGTAGCTGGAGTAATCCATTCGCGGGCATGGATTCCAGAATTAATCCAGATAGCAGGTCGGTTGATCCCACCAGTGCTGAACTGTGGGAAGACAGATGAGTGGCATTGTCACAAAGAGTTGGCTAATGGTGAATAGTTTCCTTTAAAACAGATAGTGTTAGTAAATGTTAGCATATCCGACCATTGGACTAGGAGCAAGGCACAATTAAAACGAGTGAATAATCCTTTATGCCATGACCAGTAGAATAAATAAGGAGCAACCAGTGGATGAGGTGTATGTGGGTTTTCAAAAAGTTTTCGATAAGGTACTGCACAGGAAGTTGGTCAACAATGTTCAAGTATGTGGAGTTG
Organism: Pristis pectinata; assembly: GCF_009764475.1. Taxonomy (NCBI): domain Eukaryota; kingdom Metazoa; phylum Chordata; class Chondrichthyes; order Rhinopristiformes; family Pristidae; genus Pristis; species Pristis pectinata. Next base: position 13,987,682 of record NC_067423.1, read on the forward strand.
GGAGTAAAATACTGACATGGATTAAGAATTGGTGGTTAGACAGAAAGCAAAGAGCGGGAATGAATGGATCTTTCTCAGGGTGGCACTTTGAAGCACAGAAAGAAGTTCAGAGATTTTTTTTAAATGGCGAGAGATTGGCTGTGGTTGACGTTGAGAGGGATCTAGGCATCCTTGTTCACAAGTCACTGAAATTTAGCATTCAAGTGCAGCAAGCAATTATATAGGCAAATAGTATGTTGCCCTTTATTTAAGTACAGGAGTAGAGATTCTTTGGCAATTATATATGGCGTCGGTGAGACTGCATTTGGAGTATTGTGCACAGTTTTGTCTCCTTACCTAAATGAACCAAACCACGGACAATGGTCTCTCCAATATTTGGTCAACTGACTTTTGGAGGAGCAGCTCTCCCTGCCTCTTTGAAAGAAGTCTATCGATAAGGCTGTAGAATTTACCAGTATCCAAGCAAAACAGACCTGGTTCCCACTGCAATAATGCAGCTATTAGGGACATAATGTCTGTTTCAGGTGGTCATCATGGGATGCTGAATAAATATCTCAACCCAAAATCAGATTGGGTGCTTCCGGTATACTTTGGCGACTGGCGATGTCTCTCATTGTAGGCCTTTGTTGCACATGTTTTATATCCATGATAAGGGTCCAATTTGAAGTCCAATTCCTACCCTTCAGTCTATCAGTGTAATCAGATAGCTCAGAGGGCACACTACAGAGTCTTTACTTTAATCTCTGCAGCAACCTTGTGCTAATTTTAATCATATTTGTTTGTCAGATGATGCTACATTGTGGGAGTTCTATTGAAATGTCACAAGATTCAGTAGTAAATCAGAACCAGCTTATACCAACCCTGAGGACGTAGATTGGCCGGTTTTCAAATGTGGTACCAATCTGTATCTTGCTGACTAAATGCGTGTTTGAAGCCACAAATGTGTCCATCCAAGCATAGATCTGGGAAAGATATGATAGGCATTAATCAGTTTGCTTTGTGTTTGACCAACAAGATTACCTCTGGTTGTCTCCCTGGAATGTAACATGCCAGCCAAGAGAATAGGTGATGTCAGTGCATCTCTGAAACCAGCCTCTGGAAAGCTAGAAATGGCTCTTCATGTGGGTTTAGAGGTTAGTTCCAGTCCCCTGTCTTAAGAATTGGGGACTTGGCAGCTAGAAGACTTTCAAAGTAAGCCTGAAACCTGCCTACAGCCAAAGGCAGCAGATTGAATCTCCAGCAGAATTTGTCACTCAGGCATCCATTAAAACTAAGTTTAAAAGTTATGAGTGTACGATATACAGATAAAGTAAGCATCAAGAAGTGTATCAAAGCCTAATGTCCCTTGATGACTCATGATTGACATGGACTAATGCAGTGGAGACCGAAGAGTTGAGATGTGAACATTTTGGAGGTGGAGTCAGTGATGTTGGTCTATCAGACATGCAAAATTGAAATCAATGTCTTCCCTTTGAGGCATTATGCTCATATGCTTGGTATTCTATCCTATCCAAGAGTGAGATTATTTTTTTTAAATCATCACTATTTTTTAACTGAAGTATTTTGTTCTCAGAATCATTGTTTGACTTTACCTCCTCCAATGTGTGATAAGCAGCATAGTTGAAAGTCTTGGTGCTGCGCTCCTTCTGCTGAGACAGCAACATTTCCTTCTGCTCCTCATCCAACAGGGCCTGAAAGGTCAACAGTAGATCATAAGTAATTTGATTGTAATATTAAGAGCCAGTGCCAGTTTAGAGCAATAAACATGAGGCACAATTCATTACAGGTACCAGTTGAAAAGACCATACCTGAAGATCTTCAGTTAGGATAGAGTAACGTATGCCATGGAACTCCAGGAAAGCTTTCACAGATTGGGTATGTTCACTTGGGACATGGATGTCAATAGGCAGTAAAGGGCTGTTAGATTCTTTCCAGAAATCAATCTAATAATGAAAAAATTGCGGTTACTGGCTAGGAAGTGGACTCTGATTACAGTAGATTAGTTTATTGCCATATACAGCAAGGTGCAAGGAAATTCCTTGTTCACAAGAAGCTCACAGTATACATGGTAATCATAAATACAGTGATAAATACAGCGACAAGCACAAGACAACAGAATGGTGCAAATATTGTAGTGCAATCTGAAGTAGTGCAAAAAGAATAACTGAGAATAACCGAGAAAGGTAGAATTAAGTACCCTAGAAAGTGGCAGCACCACTGGGAAGGGGACGTGAAAGAGGTGATTTGTGCAGAAATCTGATAGCAGTGGGAAGAAGCTGTTCTTAAATCTGGACATCTGGGCTTTCAAGTTCCTGTACCTCCTCCCAGAAGATAGAAGAGAGAAAAGGGAATGACCAGGGTGGCAGGTATCCCTGACGATACTACTCGCCTTCCTGGAGCAACACACCACGAAGATGGACTGGATGGAAGGAAATGATGAGCCTGTGATAGACTGGGCTGTGTTTATCACTCTCTGCAGGTTCAGTTAGTCGAGAGCAAAGCAAGTGCTGTACCAGGCTGAGAAACAACCTGTCAGAATACTTTCTATAGCGCATCCGTAGAAGTTTGAGAGAATCCTTGTGGACATGCCAAATCTTCTCAGATGCCCAAGAAAGTGAATACACTGATGCGCTTTCTTGATCATTACATCAGTGTGGAGGGACGAGGTGAGGTTGCTGGTGATACGGATGCCAAGGAACTTGAAACTGTTGACCATCTCTACAGAAGCTCTATTGATGAGGACAGGTTTATGTTCACTCCCCGCCACCCCACGGCCCCCCGCCCCCCACTGCTTCCTAAGGTTAACAACCAACTCTTTCACCATCAAGGTATGGAATGCTAGTTTTTATATTTTGAACACTGAATATAAAAATAAGGTGCAATGCCAAACTTGTATAAGACATTGTGTGATCCAGGCTGACAGATCCTTTGTAGTACTAAGGAATGATTCATTGTTGCAAGTGTTCTTTGAATAGAAAATTAAACTGAAGCCACATCTCCCTCTCAGGTGGACACAAATGACTCCTGGCAAATATTTATGCCTCAATGAACTTTGACAAAGTGGACCTTGTGGTCATCGTCAGACTGTTGTTTATGGGATTTTGCTGCAAGTAGATTGCCTGCTATGTTTCCTACATTACCCCAGTGACAACACAGCAAGGGTGCTCCACTGGCTGTAAAGCATCTCAGAAAGCCCTGATATTGGAAAGGAATTAAATAAAGCCTGGTTTCTTCTTCCTTTGGCCTGGCTGCTGTTCAACATTGTGCAATTTGAGAAATCCACTATAGGAGGAGCAACCAAGGTAATGGAAACTGTGCTGTATAGGTTAATGGTTGTGTCAAGACCGAGAGATTAAAGTCATGAAGAGAGACTTGAAATGCAAAGCCTGTTTGACTGGAGTGGCAAAATTGATAGTGTAAGTAGATAAACTTTTCCAGGGTTATGGGGGACTGATAAAGGTAGATTGTTTCCAGTGGTTGGAGGGACAATAACAGAAGGAAGCAAAACTTTGATAATTGCAGAAAATTTTGTAAGTGATATGAAGGAATGAGTGAGATTAAATCTCCATCTATATTGGTATGGTATTATTTGGAGAAGGTCTAGAACATACCCAAAAATCTGAAAGTTTCCATTAGTCTTTCATCCCAACAGTTGAGCTGAATCATCACAAGTCCAGTCTTTAATGTGCGAGTGGGGGAGGGGCCAGAACCAGAACCTTCACAGGTCCAGCTTACTTGCTATATTTACTTACTGCAATGGAAGATTACCTAACCTGTAAAGTGTTCTTACTTTGGTGAGAAACATGTATAAAGCATCAAAGACCACAGAGGTCTTCACTGAGGTTGAAAGAAAATGAGACAAGTTAGTGAAAATCAAAAGCCTGCAGGTGTGGAAATCTAAAATAAAAATACAAAGTTCTGGAATCATTCAGCAAATCAGGAAGCATTCTGTGGAGAAAGAAACAGCACTCGTTCTTTATCACAGTCGGAGAAGTGAGGCAATTTACTGTCCTGATTAAGCAGGAAAAAGGAAATTTAGTGTTTTACCTTTGAATTTACTTCCATTTGTAATGATTCAATTTATTTACATTCATGTATAGTAACTTACATTCAAATGCTCTTCTTCCTGCAGGGACCTCACCAGGGTGAGTTGTGCCTCATTACTGACGGTGATCCGTAGAACCTGGTCACTGTGAAAGATTAAAAAATGGAAGAAAGCGAATTGAAATCCTTCAAACAGATCATTGCCCCAAATTAGGAGACCATTTTTCTCAAGTGGCTTAATATGCAATATTACTTGTGCTGAGTACTGGCAGAATTAAAGGACTGATCTCCCTCAGCAAGGCAAAAAAAAGCCAGAGCCATTCTGAGCCGTGTTCACACAGTGAACAAGACATCTTATTCACTTTATCCTGTTTTGGAACTAGAAACTTTAACTTGGCAGGTAAACAATCAATTCTTCTATTTCACATTCTTCTTTATATATTCAAAGTTAACATATATAGACAAGGTAGAATATATTTTTTCTACACTTAGTACATAACATTGTCACAAAATTCTCCAATATTTGATTAAGCAAGGACTGGATGTAAAATAACACTCACACTGCTTTAGCCCACCAATAAGTACCTCTCCGGACTGGCATTAATTTTAGGGTACAATTTGGAATCCACGGTCCCAAAACATTGCAAAAGGCTTAGATTAAATTTGTAAATAGCTGCAGAGTTCTTGTGTCCCTCTCCCCTAATAATCAATGCATTGTGGCTATGTCCACTGTTGGTCCAGAGCACTACAGTTGGGGTGGGATGGAGCTCCATACTTTAGGTGGTGGATGGGGTGGGGAGGGGAGAGGTCAGGTGAAATTGGTCAGAAGGGCTTGTTGTGAATCACCAGTGTGTTTTAGAATGGAATCAATTCTTTGGAGAAGGAAATAGGTACTGGTGCACAACTACCCCTTTCTCTTTGTAGCCATTAATCAAATTTACCCTAACAGGTGCTTGGTAGATGTGGTGGGGTTGTAGGTGTAACTGAAATCTTACGAGTCATCAACCAGTACCAGAAAACTATTAGTAAAGGGTTTAAAACCATAGCAGGTGCATGAATAATCATTTAACATGATGCAACGTGATGCCATGTCCCTTGGTGCCAATTTAGAAATATGAATGATATCTTCACCATTTGACTGGATACTCATGCTCTACAAAATACATTACTCACCCAATGAACGTCTTCTTGCTATAAACAGCCAGAAGAAAGGCACTGAGGACCACCAGGGCTCTCATTTTCAAAAGGACAGATAGGGGCTGAAAGGACCTCCTTTCACTGGCCAGCTTATAAATGATTTCTTACCTGCTGTAATCTAATCTGAGTGACATTATTATTTAAGATAAATTAATTGCTCTATACTTTGTGTGACTTTTGACTCCCTGCTGTGTAGTTCCCACAGCATAATGGGCTATACCCACTACATTAGTTTTCACCTGTAGGAGTTGGTGAAGACACAACACCTGGTTAAATAGGTCATTATCCCACATGTGTTTTCCTCTTATCCCCATTCCATAGAATTCACAGGGCTCCTGGCTGATAAGATGTTTTACAAGGTTATGCTGGTATATTTTAATTCTATTTTTAGAATACAAAACCATTGCACTTCACTTTTTAGTTAGCACAAGCCATGACTAGGATACCTCTGTGACCTCTACCTCCACTATGTTTCTACCTAGGATATGTTCTACGTAGGATACACTCAAAACAGATCTCTATCCCTCACTCATTTTCCTTTCCCTGCATTCACTCTATTTCTCTCTCACACCTATCCCTCATTGTTTCATTTTTATCTCTGTCTTTCAGTCTTCCTCTATGTTTATCTCTCACTCTTTCTTCACTTCAATGCAGGCTTTATTTCTCACAAGCTTTCATCTCTACTCAGTCTCTATCTCCTTCAATTACTTGCATCTCTGCCCCAGTATGTACTTCTTTCACATTTTCTCTTATCATTGCCTCCAGTCTTTGCACGCCTACCTCAGAAATTATCTCATAGTTTCACCGCCACCATCTTAATCTCACTCTTTCTCTCAGTACTAGCTCCAGGCTGCTTCTTGCTCTTTTTCTCATCTCTCTCTCAGTCCCCATCTCTCTCATCCTCCTCTATTTCTCTCTCTCATTTCTGCTCACATTCTCTCTCCGTCTTTCTTTCATCTCTACCTCTCTAGCTATTCAGAGAAAAATGAACCAATACTAAAAAAAACCTTATTAGTCTCTATTTATCTACTGTTTCTATTGGGGGACTGTTTGAAATGGTAGGTTAACATTCAAGTTTATAAAAATAAAATCTGAAATGAATTTGGCAGCAGAAAGTGATTTAACAAAAACTCACTGAACATCAGCCATTATTTCATACCAGTAGCACTTCAAAGTGCTACATTTCAAAAACGATCATCTTTCAGATGCAATAGCTTTATTGGAACACAGACGAACCAGGCACCTCAACCACGCAAGGGGCCAATGAATGAGCCTTTTGCTGTTCTTTCCAATAAGGTTCCCAGCACAATGGGGCAGCTAGTAGCCTCACAGTTCCAGTGGCCTGGGTTCCTCCAGTACTGTCTGTATAGGTTGCACATTCTCCCTGTGACCACATAGCTTTCCTCCCAACCCCAAAATCATGTGAGTGGGTAGTTAAATTGACCACTGTAAAATTGCCCCTAGTAGGTCAATAAGTGACGGTATGTGGTGAGGGGCAGAGAGGGGATGGTGATGGGATTGGGAATGTGGACAGAATAAAATGTGCTAGGGTAGAATTAGTGTAAAAATGGATGCTAGATGGTTGGCACAGACTCAGTGGGCTGAAGGGCCTGCTTCCATGGTTTTTCTCTGTGATTCACTACGACTCAAGTAGTGAGGTCCATCACTGTGCATTTGCCTGTATGAATTTGCTTCCACAGCTTCCATCTCCATCATCCGTTACACAAGTGGCTGGTTACTTTTTACAATTGAGTCTTTAAAACATGGCTCTCCCAGAAACTTACCATTTAAACATGTGTGAGTTCAAATCTGGTCTTTACTCTGTTAGCTGATGTTGGTCAAGGCAGCAGTGTGGGTTCTCAAGCCTAATCACTATGAACATGGTTTCCTGGAAATTATACATTGTGTGCCAGCTTCACAGCCATTAAACCTAAGTAGCCTGTTCAATTCTTTTAGGAGTAGGGGAATGGGGTGGGAAGACCAAGTTTCATCAAATAGATGCAAGGACGATATCACTGCCTAGGAATTTTTCCCTTTCTGTGCTGTGTCCCAGTACAAATCCACAAGTACTGGCTGCCCATGGTAACATACTAAGTTGTGGCCTTTCCTTGTGTGTGATCATAGCTCATCACCCCCTCATTTCCACTTATTGGCTCTTCACCCCCTTGATATCTTTAGCTGGCAGACATCTGTCAACTTCAATCTAGAAAATATCATCTATCTCCCAGATAATTGAGGAGTGGAGAAAGTTCAGCATCCAAAAACTTTAACTGGAGAAAGCATTGTGGCAAAATGAAGGTGTCAGTGATTTTAAAACTGTTAAGGAAGTGGTTTGTAAAGTTCCTCAGAAGCCTGTAATCACTGATGTTCTGTCTGATGTTGACTGAATGTATTGGGAGATCCAGTAGATTTGTTGCAGCTGGGATAGTTACTGTTGGTAGGAAGGATGTACACATATATTGTGTGCAGGAGCATCATGAACTCAGGAAACCTCCATGCAACGGAACTTAGCAGCAAGATAAATGAGTGCTGAGGGACACTGCCTGGTGTAAAGACTTTCACTCATTGAAAATATCCAGAAATCTTTGGGTTGGTGCAACCAATGATCTAAAAATGCCCAGAGACAATAATGTTCAAATTCCCTCGAATGGTGTAACATTGGCAGATCTTGGGGAAACTCAGGGCTAGTACTCAAGAAATGGAAACTTCCACTTTTCCATTCTCCACCCCCAACATTCCTCTCACCGATAGTCATAGAATCACACAGCACAGAAACAGGCCCTTTGGCCCACCACATCCATGCCAATCTTTTTGCCCATCTACATTAAATCCCATTTGCCCACATTAGAGCTGTATATTTTATTTGCCTTGCCTATTGAAGTGTCTAACTGCCTCTTAAATATAGCAATGGTATCTGATTCCACCACCTCCTCTGACAGCAAGTTCCAGATATCAACAAAAAAATCTTACCTCTCAGACCCATTTTAAAACTTCTTCCTCTCATCTTAAAGTGCATGGAATGGGCTGCCGGCAATGGTTGTGGAAGTGGATACGATAGAGTCTTCTAAGAGACTTTTGGATAGGTACATGGAGCTGAGAAAAATAGAGGGCTATGTTAAGCCTAGTAATTTCTAAGGTAGGGACATGTTCGGAACAGCTTTGTGGGCCGAAGGGCCTGAATTGTCCTGTAGGTTTTCTATATTTCTACGTTTCTAAACCTATGCCCTCTTGTTTTTGATGCCGTTACCATGGGTAAAAAGGATTTTGACTATCTACTCTATCAATGCCTCTCATAATCTTATATAATTCTATCAGATGGGAAAGTTTTTGTGTTTTTTTTAACTAAATCATTAATGCTTGAACACAGTGACTGCATCAGTGCTTGTGCGGTCACTGCACCCCACTGCTCCTAAAATAAGCATAATAACAAGCTGTGTTCAGTGTTGTAACATTTATTGCAGGATCTCCTTCTGCCTGTTGCAGAACCTGCACTACCTGCACCGCAGAGTTCTCAGAGACAGCAGATGGTTCTTCACTGAGGCAAGAACTCTTTTCTCATTTTCCTTTAGATCTAGTGGTGGATTTTTGTTTAATTTGGTGTTCATCAAGAAATCAGCTGCAAACATGCACAGCAGGCAATGTAGATCTAGATTCAGAGATTGTCATTTTCAGGGGGATCCAACTTTGCAGAAGGGAACTGGCCAGTCTGTGCTGAGCCAATTGATTGGGGCAGCATTTTATGCTTCTTGGTTGCCGAGCTTGTTCTTAATTCTTGAACAGATCTGGACCCTGCACCTGAGTAAAGATGTAAGTGGAGGTGCAGCCCAGATTCACAATGATACTGGAGATGAAGGGTTCAATTGCTAAATTGCAAGGACAGGTTGCATAAGATATTGGAAAGAGTGTGTGTTTGTGTGTATATTTGAGTGTGTGCATGTAATTGGTAATTGGTTTATTATTGTCATATGCACCAATTTGCAGTGAAAAGCTTTTGTTTACATGTCATCCAGCCAGATCATTCCATACATAAGTACATCGAGGTAGTACAAAAGGGAAAAAAAACAGAATGCATGAATATAATGTCACAGTTACAGAGAAGGTGCAGTAAAGGTAGACAAATAAAGTGCAAGGGCCATGACAAGGTATATCAAGAGATCAAGAGTTCATCTTTATCATATAAGTAGTCAGTTAAAGAGTTTTATAACAACGGGATGGAATCTGTCCTTGAGCCTGGTGGTGTGTGATTTCAAGATTTTGTATATTCTGCCCAATGGGCGAGGGGAGAAGAGAGAATGACCTAGGTGGGAGGGGTTCTTGATTATGTTGGCTGCCCTCCCGAGGCAGCAGGAAGTGTAGACGGAGTCAATGGAGGGGAGGCTGGTATCCGTCATAGACTGGGCTGTGTCCACAACTCTTTGTAATTTCTTGTGGTCTTGGGCAAAGTAGTTGCCATACCCAACTGTGATGCATCCAGATAGGATGCTTTCTATGGTGCATCTGTAAAAATTGGTGAGGGTCATCAGGGACATTCTGAATTTCCTTAGCCTTCTGAGGAATTAGAGGCACTGGTGTGCTTTCTTGGCCATGTGGCTGGACCAGGACAAATTGTTGGTGATACTTACACCTAGGAATTTGAAGCTCTCAACCATCTCCACCTCAGCACCATTGGTACAGAGAGGCATGTGTACTTCATCCCACTTCCTGAAGTCAATGACCAGCTCTTTTGCTTTGCTGACATCAAGAGGGGTTGTTGTCTTGACACCATGCCACGAGGCTCTCTACCTCCTTCCTGTAACTCGTTGCTGCTTGAGATCTGGCCCACTACGGTGGTGTCATCTGTGAACTTGTAAATGGAGTTACAGCAGAATCTGGCCACACAGTGGTGAGTGTATAAGGAGTAAAGTAAGGGGCTGAGGTCATAGCCTTGCAGGGCACTGGTGTTGAGGATAATCATGGAGGAGGTATTGCTTGTGGTCTATTGGTCAGGAAGTTGTAGAGGGCGGGTGCCAGGTCTTAGGTCTAGGAGTTTGGAGATGAGTTTGTTTGGAATTATTGTACCGAAGGCAGAACCATGTGTTCATTCACACACTTTACTGCCCTTTAAAGCATGTGTAATGTGTTATACTATTTATCCCCTCCATGTCTGATCATTGACTTTCTCGCTGCACACTGTCCATGTCCTGTGGGCTGATTTGCTTGTTTGTGAAGGTGATACCAGAAGCCAATTATTTGAGTGGGGCCTAGAGAATCTTTCTTTCATAACATGGTAAACAGGAATCCCTCCTTAGCCCAGTTTCCTGCAGTGGGAAGCTCCCTGAATCTCTTGATTGTCAAAGTGACCAGCTGACTTGGTAACGTTTTTCACAATGTATCAGTACATCCTATATAAAGCTGCACATAAAATCTAAATTCCCATTCTATTTACTACAGTGCACAGCACCTATGCATGTAATGCCCATGATGTTAGAGTCATTAATCTCTGACCTCAGGCACTGTTTGTATAGTGACTTTCCCACATGTTGTGGTATCCAGTGAGATTGTGCAAAATTCAGCTCTTTACTAGCCTGGAGAATTTTTTTATTTGCACAGGCTCCATGGTGCTCTGAGCTTAAACTCATTGAACTTAAAGTCTCCATTTTCTAGTAATACATGGAGTGAATCAGTTTTATGCTACTGAATTAATGAACCTCAGAAAACTAGCAAGGTTGTGAAAGAGTGGCACAAGGTAAATGTTATATAATGGAAAGTCAGTATTTCTAACTGGGCTGGAACCAAAGGGAAGGAATATTGCATACAGCAGTCACAGCTATTTGCAGCACAGAAAGAACATATTGGTCTTGAAAGGAAGGTACTGTGTGTTCACCAGAATGCTGCTAGCACCCCAAGGGTTAAATTATAAACAAGACTTGAATTCCCTAGAATATGAAAGATTAAATGGTAAATAAATAGATTCAGACAGATTCAAATCAGAAGAAATTTGTAGGTTTAATGGAGAATCATTTCCCATTGATGTGGAGGACAGGACAATCCAGATCAATCAGAGAAACAGGAAACATTTCTCCAATGGATGGGATGGTAGAAGTATGACTCTCGCTCACAAAATTAGTATTTTCAATGAAAAATTGATAGATTTTGCGGACAAATGTATTAAAGAATGTAGAGCTAGGTCAGGTGAATGGGATTTAGGTACAGATTAGACCTCATCTCATTGAATAGGAGAACAGTCTTGAATCTTTGAATGCCTTCTTCCTGTTCCAATGTGGCTAAATGAAGAGCTATAGCCTATTAGCTGTAATGGGAAGCAGAGTGAGACTCATTGGTCAGGAAGGCTTCCACCGTTATGCTAATATTTGCTCCCCTATCAGTTCAATGTAACATACCCCAAGGGAAGGGGTTCATGCCCAATTCAAACTTACTCAGCCTGCTGGGCTACAAGCCTCTGCTCTCCCTTATAAATCTGAATCAATAAAAAGTGAAAATAATTTGTACCAACCCTGCTGTTGAACTGTGAGCTCCATCTAATGTGGACAGTTTAGCAACCAAATTCATCGTTAGACAGGAACAGTAGGGTGTTTATACATGGTTAATATGCTTTCTACACAAACATCAGCAAAGCCCACCTCCTGCCTTGAGAGCTGGGCAGTCAGAATAGAGATCACTTTATAACACACTTTGTAAATTCTCTCCTTGTTCCTTTTTAGGGCTTTGATGGAAGTCTCATTTGAACTGAGAGCATAGCAGAAGATCAATATCAGAAAGCTTGCAAAGATGGCCAACTTAGCATGTACTTGTATAAATCCATTCAATGACAAGCCACGGTGCTTTCTAAAATTGCTTCTTTTTTCAGCCCTTTTACTGCTCAGTGTGTACATACTTGGTCCCAACAAAAATAATAAGTCAATATTATTTGGAAGGAATATTTTCAAACAGTTGGAAAATATGACCATTGTGGACAGCACCATTAAATCTTCAAAGTGTTTCCAGAATGAAGACTATGAGTCATTCAAAGCCATCAGATCTTCCAAAGGCATGTGGACAATATCCCCAATTGGTAGGCTTGGCAATCAGATGGGACAATATGCAACATTATTTGCTTTGGCCAGATTAAACAGAAAGCAAGCCTACATTGCCCCAGGAATGGCCAAATTCCTATCTCAGAATTTCAAGATTACACTTCCCACTCTCCAGCAAGAGGTTAAGGAAAAGATTCCTTGGAAAAACTATCACCTTTCTGACTGGATGGAAGAAAGGTATAAAAATATCTCAGGAGATTATATTAAATTCTCAGGATATCCATCTTCTTGGACGTTCTACCACCACCTTCGGGAAGAAATCCTTCATGAATTTTCTTTTCATGAGTTTGTAACAAAGGAAGTCACCTTGTATTTACAGAATACAACAGCACCACGTCAAAATGTTACATACATTGGTGTTCATGTTCGAAGAGGAGATTACGTGAAAGTTATGCCCAAGGTGTGGAAAGGCGTGATTGGAGACAAAAACTATTTGGAACAAGCCATGTCCTACTTCAGGAATAAATACAAGGATGCTTTCTTCATAGTGGTAAGCAATGGAATCAATTGGTGTCGGGAGAATATAGATGCCTCCAAAGGGGATGTCTACTTCTCAGGAGATGGAAATGAATCAAAGCCACACAGAGACTTTGCCATTCTTGCTCACTGCAATCACACCATAATGACCATTGGCACATTTGGATTCTGGGCTGCTTACCTTGCTGGTGGGGAGGCCATCTACCTTGCAAACTTCACTTTGCCCAGCTCACCCTTCTTAAATGTTTTTAAATATGAGGCGACCTTCCGGCCAGAATGGATTGGAATTGCTGCTGATCTTTCACCTCTTCTGGTCAAGACACCTTAACAATTAAACAACGACAATTTGGATGGTGTTTCATCTGAAGAACAGACAAGTTTAAAAGAAAAGCAAGAGACCTCAGTAAAGTTTATGCCTCTCCTCTCCAGTTCTCCCATTATGGCATTCTTGAGTTTACTTGTCAATCTGATCAGTTATACCAAACATTTACATTTTACACTTCTTAATCTCTTAACTTTATTATTTATACTTTCCCTATTTAGCTCACCTTCTCCTAATTCCCCGCTTAAGCTTTGAAGTAATAATATATCTTTGCCATGTAATACTTTGATGATGATGTTCTGTTGTAACCTCTTTGTTGCTAAGGTGACTTAGAATCACAGAATCATCTATGAATTAGCTCATGCTGCCAGTGCCAGCTCTTTAAGTGAGCTCTCCAATTGCTCTCACACCACCTGCTCTTTCCCAATAGCCTACAAATTATTTTTTTCCATCAGTATTTATCCAAGTGTCTTCAGTCATCTATTTAAATGGTGCATTCCAGATCCTAACAACTTGCCGCATAAAAAAAATTCCCCACTCTGCCTCCTGGCTTTGCAGATTTGTATCCTTCAGTTAGTAACTCTCCTGCAATTTCTCTCTTTCAATCTCTGTCAAAACTTTGTTATAATGTTGATCATCTCCCCTTAACTCTCTCTGCTCTAAAAGGAACATCTCAGTTTCTGCAGTCTCATCCTTTGTACTAATCTGTTAATTTCATCTGCCCCCTCTCCAAAGCATCATTCCCAAAATGTGAACTCCCAAACTGGAGACAATTCTTTAGCTGACCAGTGATGTTTTTTATCCCATTCATGACCCGTGATCAGGGTTGTTACTGCTCCCCAAACTTTCACCATTCCTGTATAGGCAAACCCCGCGTTACAGCCGTTCGAGGAACAGAAATTCGCCCTTACAGAATTCACAAATCACTACCTGACAATTTGAGATATGGAACAAAATTGACTCTTACATAATTTATGTGAAAAACGGTAAATAAATACAGTTTTTTTCAACTCGCATTTCTTGATGCATGCACCAATGATGTGGCTCTGCGTTACGAAAAATCATGATACAGCCTGTTTTCTAGGAATGCAACCCCCTTGTAATGTGGGGGTTGCCTATTTTTTGAGCTGGAAAACCATCTGAGCGCAGAGCATTAATTCTAAAAGCCTTCTGGTGCTTTTCAATTCCCAGCTTTAAAGTGGAATTGACTAAGTCCTGACCACAGCAGTTTCTAAAAACTAGGCAGTTTAAAAGAGATAAGTTACCTAGTACTTAGTACACATTTCTCAAAGTAATTCATGCATTTCATATTTGATTTTTAGTGTGCAGGCTAGTGTTTCAGCCATTTCATGCATTGCAAAATATTCCATTGTGTGACAGAACTTGGAGTCAGAAAACATTGTAATAACAGCAATCTGCATTTACAAAGTTCCAGGGCTTTAGGATGGTGGAAATGCCAGGGTATTCTGTGAATAACCTGGTGCAGGTTAGCAGGATTGGCTGACACCTCAGTTGGATGGATGAATTTTGAGTAAATTGGAGAGAGAAGTTGATGGTCAATAATGGAAATGGTCTTGGGAAACAAATAACTTTTTCCTCAATCATCTATTGAAGGTGGTGGTGAATTTCATCATCGATGTTTGCCTTTGCCTAGAGACGGCTCCCTGAGATAAGGAAAGGGTGTTTGACGATCAAGACCCCAGACTTTATACAAAACTCCTGGTTTATCTGGCCGCAATGATTCCTATCCTCCCATATGTTTCTATGACCTGGACTATATTTCAAGGTACTGAAAAAAAACACCAACACCGTCTCTGCAAAATCCTGAAAATTCACTAGGACAAGACAAGTAGCATCAGTGTCCACTCCCTGGTCAATACCCTGATTAGTGAGGCCCCAGGTACACTCAGTCAACAATGTTGTGCAGACCATATTGCTCATATTCCCAATTCCTGAAATAGACACTTTATTCCAAGCTCCGTTATGGAGATCACCAGATGAACAGAGGAGAACATTCAAGGATGTGCTCGAAGCCTCCTCAAAGATATGAAACAACCCCACTGACTCCTGCACACTTCTGGCCCATAACCACTCAAAGTGAAAAAGGAGCATTTGGGCTGGTACTGTGTACCTTGAGGCTATGTACTGGTAGCACTCAGAGGCCCAGTATAAGTGGCAGCAAAAGCAGACCACCTCACAAGCTACCCACCCACCCACTTGCTCTATGAGCCACCATCTGCGGAAGAGTCTGCGGCTCCCACATTGATCCCATTTGCCACCTCAGAACACATAGAACCAGAGTGGAAGCCAAACATCCTTGATCCCAAGGGACTGCCTAAGATTGGGAAACAGTGGTGGGACATGAAAGTTGAAGAAAGTCATCCCCTTTGATGGACTCTTGGGGAGGCCATGAAAGAAATCAAGGCTGAGAGAATGGAACATACATAGAACATAGAACAGTAGAGCACAGGAACAGGCCCTCGCATCAGTGTTTCAACCTGAAACATCGACAATTCCTTTCTTCTCACAGACCTGCTCGACCTGCTGAATTCTTCCAGCAGATTGTTTGCTGCTGGTAAAGGCTGAACTAATTGGACCATGGCCTTTTGGTCACCAATTACTGCTACTGTCTTTGGTTACCAATTTATGTTAAAGTGTGTTCATAAAGGGTTAAAATTCGTTTTAAACAGCGTTTTGGATAAAATTGGGGGTGGGGGAAGGGGAGACGTACAAAAGTAATTAAAGGAGGAGTGAGGAAATGGGCAATTCTATCTTCAAGGCAAGCCAGCAAAACAGGTCAGCAGAGTGGTGCCTGAGGAAATAGTAGCAAAAGGAAATCACTCCAGATGTATCGGCTTGAACGAGCTCTTTCTCACAATCAGAAGGGGCCTCCCACCTGTATAGGTGAACTGCAGACACAGGAACTTAAAGGCGACCTCCTGCTCCATCACCAGCAAAGGAACAAGGGTCAGATAGGAAGACAGTAGTTAAGGTCCATGGTTCAGTCTATCTTAAGAAAAACGCTACCCATATCGATTAATATTTTGCTTCAAGGTAGTGTCCGCATATACTAAAAGGGCTGCTGATTAGCCCATTGAATGTTTTATTATTATACTCAGTTATGAGAAATAACTTCTTTTCGTTGGATCTGTGGGGCCACTGGAAAAGCAGCATTTATTGCACATGGCCCCACAGGTTGTGGTGCGCCTTCAACCAATGGAGGAACTTTAATCATGGAGAGTGAAATTAACTTAAAGATTGACTTGTGATTTTCATTTGCTGACTTTCAAATAAAGCATGTTAACAATTCATGTCTGGCTTTGTGTGTGAATCAATGCTCCTTGAAAACTGGAGGGTTCACAATACTCATTGGTATTGGTTTATTATTGTCACTTATACTGAGGTACAGTGAAAAGCTTGTCTTACGAACCAATCGTACAGGTCAATTCATTACACAGTGCAGTTACATTGAGTTAGTACAAAGTGCATTGATGTAGTACAGGTAAAAACAGTAACAGTACAGAGTAAAGTGTCACAGCTACAGAGAAAGTGCAGTGCAATAAGGTGTAAGGTCACAACAAGGTAGATCGTGAGGTCATAGTCCATCTCATTGTATAAGGGAACCGTTCAATAGTCTTATCACAGTGGGATAGAAGCTGTCCCTAAGTCTGGTGATACGTACCCTCAGGCTCCTGTATCTTCTACCCGATGGAAGAGGAGAGAAGAGAGTATGTCCCGGGTGGGTGGGGTCTTTGATTATGCTGGCTGCTACACCAAGACAATGAGAGTCCAAGGAGGGGAGGCTGGTGTCTGTGATGCGCTGGGCTGTGTCCACAACTCTCTGCAGTTTCTTGCGGTCCTGGGCAGAGCAGATGCCGTACCAAGCCGCGGTACATCCAGATAGGATGCTTTCTATGGTGCATCAGTAAAAGTTGGTGAGAGTCAAAGGGGACAAACCAAATTTCTTTAGCCTCCCGAGGAAGTAGAAGCGCTGGTGAGCTTTCTTGGCCATGGCATCTACGTGATTTGACCAGGACAGGCTGTTGGTGATGTTCACTCCCAGGAATTTGAAGCTCTCAGCCCTCTCGACCTCAGCACCATTGATGTAGACAGGGGCATGTACACCGCCCCCTTTCCTGAAGTCAATGACCAGCTCTTTCATTTTGTTGACATTGAGGGAAAGGTTGTTGTCATGACACCATTCCACTATGCTCTCTATCTCCTTCCTGTACTCCGATTCATCGCTGTTTGAGATATGGCCTACAACGGTGGTATCATATGCAAACTTGTAGATGGAGTTAGAGCAGAATCTGGCCACACAGTCATGAGTGTATAGTGAGTAGAGGGCTGAGGACGCAGCATTGTGGGGCACCAGTGTTGAGAATAATCGTGCCGGAGGTATTGCTGCCTATCCTCGCTGATTGCGGTCTGTTTGTTAGAAAGTCAAGGATCCAGTTACAGAGGGAGGTGTTGAGTCCTAGGTCTCAGAGTTTGGTGACAAGCTTGCTTGGAATTATTGTATTGAAGGCAGAGCTGTAGTCAATAAACAATAGTCTAATGTATGTGTCTTTACTGACCAGATGCTCCAGAGCTGAGTGTAGGGCCAGGGAGATGGCATCCGCTGTAGACCTGTTTCGCCAATAGGCGAATTGCAATGGGTCCAGGTTATCTGGTAGGCTGGAGTTGATGCATGCCATGACCAACCTCTCAAAGCACTTCATGATGGTGGATGTCAGAGCCACTGGTCGGTAATCATTGAGGCATGTTACCTTGCTTTTCTTTGGTACTGGGATGATAGTGGTCTTCTTAAAACAGGAGGGAACCTGTGATTGAAGCAGGGAGAGGTTGAATATGTCTGCAAATACTTCTGCCAGCTGATCAGCACAAGATCTGAGCACGTGGCCCGGGACACCATCTGGGCCAGGTGCTTTCCTTGTGTTCACTCTCCGGAAGACTGATCTTACGTCCTCCACTGTGATCACAGGTTCAGCTGCGTTGGTGGCTGTCAGGGTGGATGGTGGCAATCCACTTCCCTTTTGTTCAAAACGCACATAGAATGCATTAAGTTCATCAGGAAGGGATGTGCTGTTGTTAGCTATGCAGCCCAACTTCGCCTTGTAGCCGTTACGGCATGTAAGCCCTGCCATAACTGGCGGCTGGTCAGGGACTCCATTTTGAGTCAGTATTGCCTCTTGGCATCCCTGATAGCTTTTTGAAGGTCATACCTCGATTTCTTGTACAGATCAGGATCACCAGATTTGTGTGCAGTAGTCCTCTCCTTCAGTAGGGAGTGGATCTCCCGGTTCATCCATGGTTTCCTGTTTGGGAACACCTGTATTGTCTTCTTTAGTACACAGTCCTCCACACACTTGCTGATAAAGTCTGTGATGGTGGTGGCATACTCATCAAGGCTGGCAACTGAGTCTTTGAACATGGACCAGTCCACTGTCTCAATGCAGTCACGTAGGAGCTCATCTGCTTCGTCAGACCAGCACTGCACAACTCTCCATACTGGATCCTCCCGTTTCAGTTTCTGTTTGTATTCAGGGAGGAGGAGCACAGCCTGGTGGTCTGATTTCCCAAAGTGAGGACGAGGGGTGGCTCAGAAGGCACCTTTGATGGTTGTATAGCAGTGGTCAAGGGTGCTGGGGCCCCTGGTGGAGCAGGAGATGTGCTGATAGTATTTTGGTAACACACTCTTGAGGTTGGCCTGATTTATAGTCCCCTGCAATGATGAAGAAGGTCTCAGGGTATCCTGTCTCAAGGTTGTTGACCATGGAGTATAGCTCATTGACTGCAGGCTTCATGTCCGTCTGTGGTAGGATGTCGACTGCCATGAGGATAGCTGAAGCGAACTCCCTTGGCAGATAGAATGGTCGACGCTTCACTGTTAGATATTCCAGGCTGGGTGAGCAGGAGCTCGTCAGGACTGTCACGTCCAAGCACCACAAGTTATTGATTAAGAAGCAGAACCCCTCCGCCTTTAACTTTGCCTGAGGACTCTGTACGGTCCATTTGATGAATTGAGAAGCCGTCAGGTTGAATAGCAGAGTCAGGTGAGGCAGGTGTGAGCCACATTTCAGTGAGACGATGTTTCAGTGAGTGATGTTTCATTACATATAAACAAGGGGTTCACAATCCATTTTCCTGGGTCATGTTATCTTATGACATCGTGGACAGTGTTGGGAAACTCTAGATTATAAGGGATTTGGAGTCAGGTTGTGGGAGTGATTTTTGACACTGAACCCTAAATTGGTGGCATTTAAATTACTTCTGGTTTTATTAAAAAGGACTACATCAGGACTGAAAGGATTTGAATCAAATTCTTCTTTATATTTAGAACAGATGAACTACAGGCAGAGGATAGGTGAAAAGACTTGTTCTGTTTATTCATTCTGGGGTTGTGGACGTCACCAACAACACCAACATTTATTGTCTATCCTTGAACTGAGGAGACAGGTACGAATTAACGCCATTGATGGGGTTGGAACCAAATTTAAATCAGATTGAGTAAATGTGGCAGATTTCCCTTTGGTTTTAAGCTAATCCATGTTTCATGGTCACTATTACTGGAACTAGCTTTTTACTCCAGATTTATTTAATTACTGATCTGAGTTTAATTTCCCCAGCTGCCTTGGAGCAATTTGAACTCATTTCACTGGATCAGGTCTCAGGGTACTAGTGCAGTCTTAACAACAGCACTGCTGATAAAGTGCCAGAATGACTGGAAAAATGAACATCCTCAAGATCCAGAGAAAATTGGAGACTTGGATCCAAGATAGGATAATGGTGTTTTAGTGGCTGGATGTCTAATGCAATGGAATTGCACAGGGATTAATACAAGGTTCTCTGCTTTTGGTGGTACATCTTAATGATGTAAACTTAAATATAGGGGCCATGAACGAGAGTAATGTGAGGATCAATGGATGCAGTGCAGCAAATGGTTCTTTTTTACACTACTTGGTGTCCTTAACATTCAGCTATTACAAAGAGTAGAAGTCAAGATACAGAAGCTTTTAGACACAAAGGAGTCCATTATAATCACTGGCAAAGTGATGATGCACATCAGTAACAGTGCTATCAAGCTTTACTTACTCACCAATAACCTAATCACCAATGCTCAGTTTGCGTTTCACCAGGACCTCTTAGCTCCAAGTCTCATCACAGCCTTGGTCTGCATTGGCCAAAGAGCTGAGATGAGAGTGACTGCCCTTAACACGAAGGCAGCTTTTGACCAAGTGTGGCCTTAAGGGGCCCTGATAGAACTGAAGTCAGTGACACCAAGGGCAAAACACTCCAATGGTTGGAGTCATCCTTGCACAAAGCAAAATAGTTGTGGTTGTTGAAAGTCAGTCATCCCAGCCCCAGAACATCCCTGAAGGAGTTCCCCAGGGAGTGACCTGGGCCCAAATATCTTTTGCTACTTCATCAATGACCTTCCTTCTATCATAAGGGCAAATGTGCCAATGATTGCACAATACTCAACTGTCGATATTGAACTCCTCTGCAAATGAAGTGGACCAGACCTGCATGCAACAAGATCCTTCACAACATTAAAGCATGGACTGATAAGTGGCAAGTGCCAGGCAATGACCATCTCCAACAGGAAGAAGCTAACCACCTACCCTTATATTCAATGACAATACTTTTGCTGACTCCCCCTCCATTAACATCATGTGAGTTTCCTTAACCAGAATCTTAGTTGGACCAGTCACATAAATATTGCTTGCAATAGCAGGTGAGGAACTGGGTACACAGCAGCAAGTGACTCACCTATTGACACTGCAAAGCCTTTCCACTGTCTACAGAGCATAAGTCAGGAATATGACTTCTTACTATGTATTTACCTCTACTCTTGGTGATTGCTGAATCTTAAGGAAACTAAGTAGTGCAAGACAAGCCATTCAGCCAATCAGATCCATGCTAGTTTGCAGCAGGGCAATCTCATCAGTCCCATTCCCGCTCTTATTTCCCTATGACTCATTCTCTTTCACGTGCCCATCAACTCCCTTTTGCCATTTACCTACACACCTCTGAGTATTTTTTTTAAAACAGTAGCACATTAATCTACTGCCACATCTTTGCGATGTGAGTGGAAACTGGAGCACCTGGGGAATACCCAGAGGGTCACAGGGACAATGTGCAATCTCTGCATGGACAGCACCAGAGGTCAGAATTGAATTCCGGCTGCTGGAATTGTGAGGCGCAAGCACCAACTCCTGTGCCACTGAGCTGCCCACTTGCCCTGTTATCAGCAACACTCTGAAGCTTGGCACCATCCAGGAATAAGCAGTCCAGTTGATTTGTTATCAATCCACCACTTGAACATTTATCCCCTCTACCACTGTGTACTGTGGCTGCAGTGTGTACCATCTACAAAATGCAGTTTGATTAGTGAGGACCACTAGCATCAACATAGACAAGGGCAGCAGGAGCATGGGAACACCACCAATTTTGTGCCACAGATCACTCTAATTTGGAAATATGTTGCTGTACTTTCATCTTTGCTAGATATAAATCTTGGAATTCCCCATACAACAGCAATGTAAGAGTACCTTCACCTTCAGGGGTACAAGAAGGTGGCTCACTACCACTTTCTCAAGGGCAATTTGACATGGGCAATTAATGCTGGCCTTAACAAAAATAAGACCCCCAAATAAGACAAACCTTGCATCTCACAGATTTCCCAGAGTGCGGCTGCGCAGAATCAACTATTACACCACCTAGACGTTCAATATATTAACGACTATCTATTGACGTGAATCAACATGACAATTTGCAAAATTTCCTCATCCTTCAACTTCTTTGCAACAAAAATCTGCTCTTTAGGACAGGCACTGGTGTAGAGTTCAGTCACTGAGGAGGTGGAAGATAGTTTGTTGTGATCGTCCTGTTCACAGAGGAATCCTTCCACGCACTTGAATAAAACTTAATATTTTCTGTTTTTTTGCACAGATATCAGGTTAAGTGTCCATAAGGACCTACATGCAAGCTTCACTGAATCAGCTGTCATATATGTCGATTTGGGCCCTTGCTGATGGTCACCACCTAAAGAGGGGATGTTGTTGATAAGATGAAGGAAAGTAGGGTGGAACAAAGGGTAAGAGGACCAGATGTCCTAATGGCCTTTTTCTGAGCTAAATCTTCTTTGTTATTCTATATCCCAGGTTGTGTTACTCATCATAAACCAAGTTGCCATAACAGTCAGGAGGTAGATCTAAATATTCTTGTTGATTTTGATAATATTACAATCTAAGAAAGTGTTTACACCAATTCCTAACTTGGTTGGAGCTGTAAAGACCCCATGACAGACAAACATGTACAGGCATAAATTATCAGGAACTCCTTTGTAAAAAAGAAATGTAAGTATTAATTCAGAGCCAGACTTGGAATGAAATGTCAACATGTTGGTGCATATTTATCATCTGCAGAAATGTCAAAGTAGTTGTAGGTAGAAAAATAACATTTCAGAGAGATTTATCAGTACCATTTGTTAGTTATATGAAAAATTCCCATATAAACATTGAGTAAGGAACTCTTAAAGGGCTGTGGCTGCCTTAGAATATCTAGTGCCTAAAGGTTCATTACAGAAAAAATCAGTAATCCCACAGGATAGATCAAGGATTAAAAAAAACCATGCCTGTCAAAACTAATTAAAGACTTCCAAATGTATTAATCTTGCAAAAACCTGTTCTTTACTTTAAAGCAATCATACATCCTTTATGACTATAATAAATATTCTTATCCAGGATTAAAATAATTTTTCAATTTTATAATCAAATGCTCTTGAAATACTCCCAGCATAATTAATCTTGTCATTGAGTTATAGAGTTATAGAGCACAGGAATAGGCCTTTTGGCCCAACCGTTCCATGCCGACCAAGATTCCCATCTAAGCTAGTCCCAGTTGCCCACGTTTGGCCCATATCCCTCTAAACCTTTCCTATCCATGTCCAAGCATCTTTTCAATATTGTTAATGTGCCTGCCTCAATCACTTCCTCTGGCAGCTCATTCCATTGACTGACCATTCTCTGGGTGAAAAAGTTGCCCCTCAGGTTTCTATTAAGTCTCTCCCTCTCACTTTAAACCTATGCCCTCTAGTTTTTGATTCCCCAACCCTGAGAACAAGATTGTGTGCATTCACGCTCTCTATGCCTCTCATGATTTTATACACCTCAATAAGATCACCCCTCATTCTCCTGCGCTCCAATGAAAAATGTCCCAACCCACTCAGCCTCTCTCTATGACTCAGTCCCTTGAATCCTGACAACATCCTGTAAATCTCTTCTGCACTCTTTCCAGCTTTAATGGCATCTTTCCTATAGCAGGGTGACCAAAACTGAAAATAGTCCCAATGCAGCCTCACCGTCTTGTACAACTGCAATATAACATCCCAACTTCTATACTCGATGCCTTGACTGATGAAGACCAGTGTGCCAAAAGCCTTCTTCACCACTCTGTCTACCTGCGATGCCATTTTCAGGGACCACGTACTTGTACTCCTAGGTCCCCCTTTTCTACAACAGTCCCAGGGCCCTACTGTTCACTGTGAAAGTGATGCTTGCTCAATGGGCAACGCGAGCAATGCAGACCAGGAGATGGGCTAGACTCCCAATAATAACAAAAGAGGAATACATGGGATGGACTCTAACTACTGTGGTATAGAATAATAGGTAGAATAGACTACTCTTAATAATGGTACTGAGGAAAGAGTGGGCCAGACTTTCAATAAAACAAGTGCAGACAAAGTGCTATGTTAGACCCCCATTAAAAACAAGCCAGGAAACTGGGTGAAACAACAAACAATCTACTGCTAGAACTCAGCAGGGCAAGTCCTGACACTGCAGGGTTATGACCCAAAATTTTGACAATTCCTTTCCCACCACAAATGCTGCTCGACTCACTGAGTTCCACCAGCAGATTGTTTGTTGTTCCAGATTCCAGCATCGGCAGTCTCTTGTGTCTCCAGAAAAATGGGTGAACAAGGCTGTCATCATTTGTGGTGGAGTGTAATGGGTGAGGTAGATTCCCATTAATAGCAGTACCGAAAATGGATAACTGGATTTAGTTTACTGTGGTACAGAATAAAAACTGGTCTAATTCCCATTCATGGCATGGGATGGGCTAGACTCTCACTAATGCTGGCAAAATGTAATGAATTCTCATCAATAGCAGTGAGACCAATGAGTGGGTTCTATTCTCATTAAAAAAAAACCTTAAATCAGCAATGAATTATCTTCTAGATAACTGGAGTTGTTAAAGTAGTTAAATCCTGTGGTTAAATTAATATCATTTCACTAACCTATTAATTTTTTCTGCTTTAAGATCAATGCATAATGAATCTTTGCTCAGAAATATACTAGCAAGTTCCAGCACGGCTGGTTCCTGCCCAGCTTTGCACAGTTCCCCCTTAGTAAAATGGTGATACAAGTTGGTGCAATGTCTGAAGTTAAAAGAACAGCCCACAGGATAAAAAAAAAGTGTCTACCATAAAGTTTGGCACATTTGTGAGCTCTTTTCTATTTACCATGATCTATAAAGCTCTTGTTCTGCTAGATCATGCCATGCACAAATTTCCTGTCATTTTCCTACCTGACATTTGTCACTAAGTTGCCAAAATTTGGGCACATCATTGGCGTAAAGTTCTCTGGAAATATCCTACAGTAGTGAAAGTCAAGGCTTTTTTAACCAACTTCTTGAACAGGGTATTAACAGCTGAGCCAATCCAATCTACACATGGAACTGGCGCACAAGGGTTACTGGATGGTGAACAGGGATAGGATTTCAGGCTGAATGTTTACTCTCCTTAAGCCAGGCACCCCAGTACAATTATACCTTCCCTACTGCCACCTCATCTCGGCCAGCAGTCCAATCAAGAAATAAGCACAGACTCTCCTGGTCCCGGGTGGCCTGTTGCTCATAATATAATTAAGTAGTTCCTTTATAGAGTGGATGGGCCAAATGGCCTCCACCTGTACTACACCATTCTATGATTCTATGGAAAACTGCCTGTTTCTTGAGAACTCTTCATATTTTAATCCATTTCTTTGTCTTCCTGTTGTGATAAACTTCCTGATTTTTCCTCCTTGCTGGTGTCTTGCATTCTCAGTCTTCAGTCTTCCACTGGTTTTGTCAAGTGGAAGAAGTAGCACCATGACCAGATATCGCTACAAAGATGGAGCAATGCCCCACACACTCATCTACCAACTACAAATCTACTGTCTTTGAGAAATGCACTTTTTGCTGTTATCCTATCAAATTATCAACCCTACCATCTTTTGTCATAGGCATAAGGTGCAAATGGTGAATTGGCTTAGTGTCTCCACCTAGAGGTCGCAGCAATAATCGCGCATCACTTCTCCAGTACTGCAGTGGGAGATCAGAACATAACTATGGGAGTATCACAGGTCACACTGCCCATTGTTCTGTTGAGATGGAATATTTCTTAAAAGTTTCCAACAATTTCTCCAAAAATTAGGTTCATTTGTGAAATACCCGCGAGGCCTTTTAGACATAAACATTGTTGCCTTTTTTTCAGTCTTTTTTTTCCCTGAATGGAGAGCCAAGGTCATAGTCTCAAAATAAAGAATTGGCCATTTGTTCCTGAATGCAGAGATATTTCTCATGCAGATGGATGGGAAGCTTTGGAATTCCCTCCTGTGGATCAATTTGGAGACAGTAATTTATTTTGCTGGGAAGAAATGTAACATACGAAAATGCCTTCCCTATTTTGTTGGAGAATTACACAAATGAATATACAGGTCCCCCCTGGGTTATGAATGCCTGACTTTTGGACACCCTGTACATACGAACGACTGTTTGGGAGACCAGCGGGATAGATGGGGATGGATTTGCCAGCTCCACTGGGGCTGCAGGCAGTTTCTGCCAGGTGGGAATGGAGTATTTCTGCATGTTTTCTCTCCCCACCCCACCCCTATCCCAAGCCACAACAATCAGGAGCTGGATCAAGCCAAGCAGAGCTGGGAGCGCCAAGCAGGCTCTCTCCTTTACTCACTGAGTCAGAGGGCCTGGCTGGTGGCCAATCTTCCCGCACCTGCTCCACTCCCAAACACTGCCTTTTATTCACTTCCAATTTACGAACAGTTTTGGATACAGAATGTTCCCTTGAACGGAATCATGTCTTGACCTGGGAACTACCTGTTTGGAGAAAAGAAACTTGGTCACTTATTGAAGACTGAGACGGAAAACTTTTTAAACACCAAATTGATGTAAAGAATTAACCATGACCTTGTTAATTGCCAGAACAGGTCATTGGGGTTGCATTCTCTGTCCTTGTGCTCAAATGCAGAATAATGTCACTTGTAGAATCAAAACAGATAAGCAAAATTCTATAATATACCAGAGATATGGCATTTAATAAGATCTTGGTTAATTTTCTGCATCAACTCAGCATCAATTCTTTGTGCACAAATTACTGAAAGCTAACATGTACAAATAACAAGCAACTTGGAAGGCAAACAGTATGTTGGCCTTTCTTCCAAGGGAATTTGATCCTAAAAGCAAAATTGTCTTGTTTCAGTTATATTGGATGCTGGTGAGACCAAATCTGGAATATTGTGCACATGCCTTATCTTCCTACCTGAGGAAGAATATACTCATGGTTTGAGGGAGTGCATCACACATTCGCCAGATTGATTCCAGAGAGGTTAAATAGACCGGCCTATATTGTCTTGAGTTTAAAAGAATGAGTCGTGATCACATTGAAAGTTACATAATTCTCCTGGGGCTTGACAGGGTAAAGTGCAGGGATGATGGTTCACTTGGCTTTGGTGTCAAGAACTAGGAGTCAGAGTCTCAAAATAGGTGAGCAATCATTTAGGATTGAGATGGGAACAAACTTCTTCACCCAGAGAATAATGAATTCCCTGCCTAGAGGACTGTGGAGGCTCGACTGCAAGTGCTCAAGAGGTCAATGGAGTTTTAAATACTGAGGAGTCAATGGATTTGGCCCAGAAGCAAAGTCAAACGCAGACAAATGGGATTGGCTCGGATATACATCTTGGTCGGCATGGAAGAGTTGGGCCGAAGGGCCTGCTTCCGAGCTGTATAACTCCATGGCTCAGCCATGATCTTATTCAATGGTGGAGCAAATACAAGGGGCTGAATGGCCTGTTCCTGCTTCAACGCCTAATGCTCTTACGTTCTTCTGAATGTCTGTGCGCTTTCAGTTATCACCAGGTCAGATTTACGAGGAACTCTGCGCCAACAGCAGTTATCTCCAGCCTTCCCTGCTCCCAGCGCTCTGCTGTGCAGGTTGAAAAGAACGACGCTTACTTCATCGTCCGACTGTCAGCCCATTTTCGAAAGCTCCATAAATCGAATGCCACAGCCTTAAATAAACTTTTCGCGGAATTAACTGCGTCAGGCCGTCGTGATCCATCGCACAGCTCAGTAAAACTGTGTGAGGAAATGTAAACTGCGAGTTTCCCGAACATTGTGATATCCGCTCGCCTCTCGATGTTGGGCAAGACCGCCGCGTAGAGACACAGACGCGACCGCCGCGGTTGCCGCCAGAACCTTCTGCTGACGACGTGAAGTTCTCGCTGGCCCGGTTGTTGGACTTCGTTCAGCTGAGCCTGAAAGCTCCACCTGATTGAGGTGAGCAGAACAAATTCAGGGCTTGAAGGGCTTCTATTTTTTCCCTGGTGGCAGGTGAAGGCGAAGATTTTGGTGGGGGGTGTTGGCTCATCTTTTGTGGCGATGTGGAAGGGTCTGGGGGCCATGGTTACGATATTCATCTGTGGGAGTGGAACTGTCTGTCTATTCACGTTCAACTAATCTCCCGGAGAGAGGCGACTGAGGGGGGAACTAAATAATCAGGAGGGAGAAGGACTTTGGAAATAAATGGAGTTGGATAAAGGTGGAGATGGCATATGTGGAACATAAACACCAAGGTGGACCTTTTAGGCCAAATGACTTGTTCATTGGGGTTCACGTCCATAGATCCCTCAAGGTTGCCACGCAAGTCGATAGGGTTGTTAACAAGGCGTATGGTCCGTTGGCCTTCATTAGTTGGGGTATTGAGTTCAAGAACCGCAAGGTGATGTTGCAGCTCTGTAGAACTCTGGTTAGACCACACTTGGAGTATTGTGTTCAGTTCTGGTCGCCTCATTATAGGAAGGATGTGGAAGCTTTAGAGAGGGTGCAGAGGAGATTTGCCAGGATGCTGCCTGGCTTGGAGACCATGTCTTATGAGGATAGGTCTAGTGAGCTAGGGCTTTTCTATTTGGAGAGAAGGAGGGTAAGAGGTGATTTGATAGAGGTGTACAAGATGATAAGAGGCATAGACTGAGTGGACAGTCAGAGACCTTTTCCCAGGGCGACAGTGGCTAATACAAGGGGACATAATTTTTAAGGTGATTGGAGGAAGGTATGAGAGGGATGTCAGGGGTAGGTTTTTTATGCAGAGAGTGGCAGGTGCGTGGAATGCACTGCCGGCAGAGGTTGTGAGGGCAGATACATTAGGGACATTTCAGCGACTCTTAGACACATGAATGATAAAGAAATTGGGGGCTATGTGGGAGGGAAGGATTAGATAGATCTTAGAGCAGGATAAAATGTCGGCGCAACATTGTGGGCCAAGGGGCCTGTACTGTGGTGTGATGTTCTATGTTCTGTTATTGCCGGTTTTTGTTAATTTGGAATGTGACCATTGCTGGCAAGGCCAGCATTTATTGCCCATTCAGAATTGCCCTCAAGTTGGTAGTGAATTGCAGCAGTCCTGGTGAAGATTGTCTCACAGTTGGAAGGGACTTCCAAGATGTAGATTTAGCATTAATGGAGAACTGTTGATCCTAATCTGTTTCCTAATCTGGTGTGTGACTTGAAGGGGCACCTGCAGGTGTGGCATTCCCATTTGCTTGTTCTTATTCTTCTTGTTGGTAAAGGTCTTGCTTAAGGAGGTGCTGTCAGGGAAGCTTAGGTGAGTGTAGCGCTTATTGAAGATAATACACACTGCAGCCATTATGCACTGTAGCGGAGGGAATGAATGCTTAGGATGGTGGATTGGGTACTGATCAAGCAGGATGTTTTGTCCAGCTGCACTCATCCAGGCAAGTGAAGAGTATTCCTCCACACTCTTAGCATGTCTTGAAGATGGTGGAAAGCCTTGGTGTGTCAGGAAGTGAGTCACTGTTATCAGGATACCCAGCCTCTCATCTGCTCTTGTATCTATAGTATTTTTGTGGCTGGCCTAGTTGAGATTCTGGTCAATGGTAATCCTCAGGATGTTGACAGTGGGGGTCTTGGCATTGGTGATGCCACTGAATATTAAGGGTGGACAGTTAGACTCTCTCTGATTGGAGATGGCCGTTGCCTGGCACTTCTCACTTATCAAACCATGCCCAAATGTTGACTAGGTTTTGCTAAATGAACTCATGGAACTGCTTCATTTGCTGAGGAGTGGAAAATGGAATTGAACATTGCATAATCAACCACAAATGTACAAGACTCTTGAGTATCATTGCATCTATCCAGGCAAACAGATGGTTAAAGTGAAGCACTACGTCACTCCCAGCTGCATTTCAGTTCCAGGCTAAAGAACATCATACTCCCTAGTTCTGCCCTTAAGGAACAGCAGGGGTAGAAATTTTTATGGATCTGTTTTCAGGTCTGGACTTATTGCATGTTCCAGAGGCCTGAAGCCAGGCCAAGAACTTTAAATGATCTGGAGCCAGGGGAAAAATCTTCTTCTACAGCCCAGCCCCACATCTAAATTTAAAGAATGAAGTTTTAGGTCACTTGCCAGGCCAGATCCA
Source organism: Pristis pectinata (assembly GCF_009764475.1). Taxonomy (NCBI): domain Eukaryota; kingdom Metazoa; phylum Chordata; class Chondrichthyes; order Rhinopristiformes; family Pristidae; genus Pristis; species Pristis pectinata. The sequence continues at coordinate 14,017,573 of NC_067423.1, forward strand.
TGCCAGCAAAATCCCACATGGAACAGCATCAACTTGTGCTCTACTTTGAGCAGCCACTTCTCACAGGGAGCTTCTAAACAAGAACTAGGACTCTTATTAGCATGGGGGTAATTGGCTCTTTTGCACCTATTTAACCACTAAATGCATTTGTATACTTCCTTTAAGATGTATCACAAGAGTGCTGACAAGCAAAATTTAACACCGAGCCAAATAAGAAGAGAGTAAGGCAGGTGACTAAATCAATTCCAGAGCTTGGGTCCAAATTAAAAATGGGGGTTCCCAAGAGTGCAGAATTAGGAGAGGGGTGCAGAGATTTTGCAAGGTTATGGAGACTGAAAGAAAATGAGGCTACGGAGGGATATGAATCAAGGATGAGAAATTTTATATTGATGTAGGATGAAGCTTTTGAAGGTCACCAAGCCTAGGAGTGAGGGGTGAATGGGTTTTGACATGAATTAGGGCATAGACAGCAGAGTTTTAGTTGAGCTGCAGATAGAGAAAGATATGAGATTGATTTGGAGAACATTGGAATAGTAGAGTATGGAGGTGAAAGAGGCATTGATAAATGCTTCAGCAGCAGGTGACAGGTGTAACAGTGTTTGGCAGTGAAATTCAATGATCTGGTGTTGGAGAGGATGTGGGGCCAGAAGCTTAGCTCAGGATGAAACAGGAACTTTGATCTCCAGTTTCTAGGACATGGACTTCAGTGAACATGTTGCTAAATAGTATTAGGAAGAGATGTGTGAGCTCTATGTGTCAATAAGTAAATTGCAGTGCAACTTCATTTTCTGTTGGTGGGCACCATTGAGCAATGGAGAATACTTCTTATTTATATGCACTGACTGCCTCAAATACTGGGTTAGTCCCAGACAAGTGAAGGAGGTGTGCCTCAATGGCAATGATTGGTCTTTCATTTGTCCCTGAGTTTTAATGCTTTTTGTTTTGAAAAAGTGGCAGGATCCAAGGTCATATTGGTCTTGAAATCTCTGTTGAAAAACCAGTGGAGACTCCACTATGATTGAAGAAACCCAGAAAAGGGGAACTATGTTAATGATAATAGTGTCCAAATTACCAAGAACAAATATGTTATGTGGAAAGTTTTAGTAACACTGCTTTCATCTTCTTCATTTCTTCAGACCATGAGGGTGCCCTTGCTTTTCCTCAACATTGTTCTTGTGGCAGCTCGCAGGCAGGTAACTTACATCGGGTGAGTAATTTTCTTTGGTCATTGAGCTATGATTGTTGATGGACAAGTTGTACCCTTTCCTCTTTCCTATAGAGCCTGCTTACAGGTTTTACCTCCCCAGTCCTCCTCCCAGACCTTTTCTCTTGATAATTAAGTTGAGTAATCAGGACTTACTTGTGAAAAATCCATTAAGGACATTTCTCAAGGCATTAAGCATTAATGATATTACAGTTAATAAAACAAGAAGTTAGTACTTTTTGAGAGTCCATATTTTGTAAGACCCTGAGTTACAGCTAGTTTATGATGATTTAGCTGTCATAGCCTTGCTCTGGATTGAAGAAATGAAACTCTTTAGCAAGACTAACAGTGGGAAAAGAGAACAAACTAGAATGTAAGACTCAGTTTAAGGTATTTCAGCTTGATAAGAGATTGGGATGGTGACTCTTAGAGTCTGTCCTTCAAAAATTAGCTGAATTCCTAAGGAAAGGTTAGTGACCTGCTAAGAGACATTATCTTGCTAACTATCCACATGACTAGAAGAGTGAATTGCGGGCTAAATCTAAACCAAGGCCTTCCCTGTCCTTAAAATCCACCATAAAAATAAAATCTGAGCAGAATCTGACCGAGGAGCGCAGAAAGCATTTTGTCAGGTTGGATCCTTGTGAGTCACTGGGCTTAGCACCTTGACCAGCTCAGAAGACATTAAGGGAGAAACAATCCCTGCCAGTCATGACAATCAAACTATTCTGCCTACCAAGCTATATGTCTACACCAAATAGGTAAAACTATTTCATTTTTAATGGGGCACTATTATGTTTTTCAATTTGTATATCAATGTCCCACTCATTAAAATGAACTTTAGTGAAATGGAAACAAATAATTGGTTAAAGGTGAACAATATGACACACAGACACAATATTTGCAAGTTTCAAAAAAGGTTAAGAGATCTGAAATATTTTCTCTATGACAGTGATCAGTGTGGAACAGTCTCCCAGAGAATGATTCATTTAAGGTCAGCCAATCCATTAAAAAGTACTGGATTAATTTAAAGAAAAGGTTTTAAAGTATCCCTACTTTACAGTCAGCATCAAAAACTTGAAAGGCAGCAGACATACCTGGACTTGTTTACCAAATCTCAGCTCACAGTGAAGGCATACAATTGCCCTCTAAATACCCCATCCAACCTTTGGAAAATCTGTGCAAATTACTCTAATCTGTTTTAATCAAAAGTGTTGCATTTTGAAATGGGAGATATGAAGAGAAACATAAATTGGAACCGTGAAGAGAAAATACAGGAAGGTACATCAGTGTTGGTGATGGGATAAATTAATGTGTCATGGTGTAACCTATGTTGGAATTATCTAGTTGTTATGTAAATTGGGCATGTTTTCAATAGGAAAACAAGGGTTAACCATCAGATGATTGCTGTTGTTAGGATTCTGAAGGAACTAACCAATTAAAGTATTCACGGAATTAAAGTCTGTAGTTGAACTTGGTAAATTCAAAACAAACATGAAGAAACAACATTTCAGTGGGCAGATGGTCAGCCTACAGAACAGGCTTTCAAGGGTCACGGTAGAAGCAGGTAGTATTTATCCAAAGCAAACTACAGAAGTATGAGGTGTGATTTGGCTATGGTAAATTGGAAAACTATGTTAGAAGGTACAATAGTAGGCAAGCAATGGTTAACATTTAAAGAATTAATACATACTTTACAGTAAACAGAAATCCCTTTAAGGTGTAAAACTCAACAGGAAATGTGGTCCATTATAGGTAACAAGAGAAGTTAAAGATGTTATTAGATCAAAGAGAAGGGCTTTTAATGTTCCCAAAAGTAGTAGTAAACCTGATTTAAGAATATTTTGAATTTCAGCAAAGGAGGACCAAGATACTAAAAAGTAAAAAGAAAGTAGAATATGATGGTAGAGAGAGTCCTAAAATCAGACTATAAATACTTTTATAGGTATCTAAAAAAAAGAAAAGGTTAATTAACGTTGGTCCCTTTCAGACACATGAACAATTATAATGGAGATTAAGGAAATTACGGAGAAACTAAACACATATTTTGTGTCTGTCTTCATGGCAGAAGAAACAGAAATCCCCAAGAAATGGTAGAAAACATGTCTAGAGTCTACGAAGAGTAGAAAGAAATTAGCATTAAGAAATTAAGAAGTGTTGAAGAAATTAATGGGATTGAAATTCAATAAATTCTCTGGGCCTGTTGATCTGCATCCCAAGATTTTGAAGAAGGAGTTATTAAGATAATGGGTTTCACATTTCAAAATTCTATGAATTCAAGAATGGTTGTCGAAGGTGGGAAATATAACCCTGTTGTTTAAGAAAGAAAGAAGAGAGAACACACAGAAATAAAGATTAATTAGCCTGACATTGTAAGTAGGGAAAATATTAAGGTCTATTAAGAAGGAAGTGGTGGCAAGGCACTTCAAAAATAATAACAGGTTTGAGTAAAGTCAACTTGGATTTATGCAAGGGGAATCATACTTGATAAATATGATAGCATTTTTTAAGTTGTAACTAGCAAAATAGAAATGGGGAAACCAACGAATGTGGTGTTTTTGGACTTTAGAGGGGTTGTTAAACAAAATTAGAGTACATAGATTGGGAGTAATATACTGGCAAGGATTAAAGGTCAGTTAAAGGACAAAAAGAGTGGGAATAAACTGGTCATTTTCAGATTGGGAGGCTGTGGATGCCACAGGGATCAGTGCAGGGGCTCAGATGTTTAGAGTCTATATCAATGATTTGGAAGAGGGGACCAAGTATAATATATCTATGTCTGACAATTGTGTTAAACTGGGTGACATTGTGGATTGTGAGAAGGATGTAGAGAAGCTTTAAGAGAATATAGCTGAATGAGTGGATGAGAAAATGGTAGCTGGAATATAATGTGGACAAATGAGAGGTCAGCCACCTTCATAGAAGTAGAAAGGCAGAGTATTTTTAAATGATGGAAGTTTGAAACTGCTGGTGTTTCAAAGATGAGGGTGTGCTTGTACAAGTTACTTCAAGAGTAAACATGGCCACGGATCTCATTGAAACCTACAAAATCCGTATGAGGATAGATGCAGGAATGATGATTCCGCTGAGTGTCTGGAACCAGGAGTCATTCTCAAAATAAGGGATTGGCCATTCAAAACTGCAGTTAGAAAATTCTTCATTCGAGGGCACTAAATGGTTGGAATTCTCCTACCCTAGAGGGCTGTGGAGCTCAGTCACTAAGAATATTCAAGATCAGGATGAAAACAGGAAATGCTGGAAAAACTCAGCAGGTCAGGCAGCAGATCTTTAGCATCTGCAGTATTTTAATTTTAATTTTCAAGACAGGGATCTCTGGTTGGGCCTCATGTGACTTTCGGCTTCCATCAGCCCTGCCCTCAGTTTACCACCAGTGGGCATCCAATGTGCCCTTTCTCATGGAGCCTGGTTTTCCTATTCTAATCAGATTATTTTTAATGCTGCTCTTTTTTTATCCTGCATTTTTTTTAATAGCAAAACAATCTTTAATACTTGGAATCAATCCAGGCGAATTGGCAATCCAAGTAAAACTGTTTGCTGTTGAAAGCAATGTTCCTGGGTTTGATGAGGACTATGGCCCATGTTAGATGGCTCAGTGTTTTCTCCAAGAAAGACAATAACTGTCACCTTGAGCCCAATTATATCATTTGTTCTCAAGACCTGACCTTTTTTGGCAATTCTTTCTCTCCCGGGGACTGATGGAGTATTTGGTTAAATGCCAACTCTCTTTGTTGCTAAGAGACACTTTTAGTTACAGAGGATAAGGTGCTAATTAGGAATGATTACAAGTCGTGAACTGCAGTTCCTTCTGACTGGCTTCAGGAGTCAGAAAAGGCCAACAAATTGGCATTGATTTCTGATTTTTAGTTGCCCTGAGAGGGTAATGGTGGCCAATCTTGAACCACTGTTGTATTCACTCTAAGGAATCCATCTATATTACAGAATAAATACAAATTGCTTCCATGATCGTTGCCTATTCTGCTTTGTGGAGACTGTTCCAATCACTAGCCACACATTCACTGAAATGTTGTTTCCATGGATTAGTTTTGAATTTGCCTTCTGTGAGCACAGATTGCATCTCTGGTGATCCACTTATCCATGGAAATTGTGAAGTTAAGGGCTGAAACCTCCATTTTACAAATTGAGCTGGTTTGATGGGCTTGTAGCTCTTTCTCACTCCTTTCTTAACCAAAACCCTGCCTCTCAGTGACCAGGTTCTCCGGATCAGCGCCAGCAGTCAGAAACAGCTAAATCTGGTGAAGTCCCTAGAACAGTTGGAGCATCTAAAGGTAATTGACCCTGTTTACATGTGGATTTTGTGTCAATGATTGTGACTTTTGTAGAATCTGTAGCCTCAATGCAGAAATGAATATTTACCGACACCTGTTATCCCCACATCTTTAGTTTTCCATCTTGCCCAGTCCCAACTCCAAGCACTGGAGTGGTACCTAAATCTAAAACATTTTGACTCGGAGGCAAGTCATCTGAGGGGAGAGTTGATGGGAATTTGGAGAGAATAGTGTAAATAGCTGCTTGATGGTTGGCACAGACACTGTGCTCGGGCTTTGTGCTGTAGGACTCTGTGACTGTGACAAATGCTCTGTCAGGCACCTTTATGCTGAATTTTATGACCTCCCTTTCTTATTAAACCTCCCTTTTTACTTTCTTTGCAGCTCGATTTCTGGAAAGAACCCGTCAGGAGCTCCCTCCCTATCGACCTACGGGTTCCTGCGAAGCACGTTAGCACAATCAAAAAATTTCTGAGGTCTAATGACATTGTGTATTCTGTCATGATCAAAAACCTACAGGTAATCTGGAAATGCATCAGAGGCCTAGTCCATGCTGTGCCAGTTGTCAAGGACTGAGTGCAGGAAGTGAATTGATGATGTAGAGTTGTTTAATGTGTCCCAATCTAATGACAATAACTAAATCCTGACTTAATGGGCCAGTAACGTTCAGCACAACATGCCTAGGCTACTTGGTTAACAAACAGAACAATATGACGCGTAACACCAGGTATAACAAGTATATTCATGAGGCCAATTTATAACTATATTTGTCTATGGTTACACCTAATCCAGAGTCCTGCAAGCAAGTTTGGTGTGGCAACTTTAGGATCAATTTCTTTAGAGTACAGAAGGTTAAGAGATATTTAATAATGGCACTCAAAATTAAATAGGATTTTTATGGAGTACACACAAGAACACAAAACAATAGGAGCTGGAGTTGGCCTTCAAGCCTGCCCCGCCATTTTAATATGATCATGGCTGATCTATTCTGGCCTTAACTCCTCTTCTGTGCCATTTCTCTGTACCCCTCTATTCCTCGATCTATCAAGTACTCATCCATCCCCACATTAAGTACTTCTAATGATCCAGTTTCCACCACCCATCGGGGCAGAGAATTCCAGAGATTCACTGCCCTCTACGAGAAGAAACTTCTACTTGCATCAGTTTTAAATGAACAGCCCCTTATCTTGTAGTTATGTTCCCTTGTTCAAGACTCTCCCACTAGTGAAAACAGGAAGAAACCGTTTCCACTGGCAGGAGGATCATTAACCTTCTCGTCCTCAGTGGTCTGGCCAACGTTCTACCCTCAATGAATACAATCCTATCCAAAGATCTCACTGCTGATTACCAGAATGGTGATTTAGTACATCAGCAACTGGATTTCAGCAAGCAATTTGTCAAGTAATGGGAACTTCACCAATGTAGTATTCATATTAAATTGATCTTTCTCCAGCTTGATGTTTTTTTGAAATGAATTCCTGTCCATCTTTATTTTTCAGTCATTGGTGGATGAAGAGCGCACAAGCTCTTTGATTTCTGAGCTGAGACAGAATGGCACCTACAGCTTTAACTATCGGTCCTTTCACCCACTGAAGGAGGTGAGATATGAGCTGCTTTTCAGTGTTGGCAGGCCTGCTGTCAGTGAGGCATGTGTTATCCTCCAGGGTTATGTCATATGCTGCTTGACCTGTTCTGATAGCTGTACAATAACACAGTTCACAGGTTCAATGCCAGTCTGGTTTTACATAGTAAAATGTCCCACATGTTCATTGTAGCATTATAATACAATATTTGGGTGCTGAACCATGAAGGAAGTAATTTTAAGAAGAGTTTTTGAGGAGGAGAAAGAGAATGGTGGAGAAGTTTAATATGGGGATTTCAGGGAAATTACGGATGATCAAGAGGAGAAGAGCAGAATATCTTGGGGAGTTGTTAGACAGAACAGGAAGAGGAGAGGCCGGAGAGGGATTTGAACATAAGGCTATGAGACAATATATATCACCAGACACAGGAAGATGGGTGAAAAGGACTTGGTATGAGCTAGGATGTGTTCAGCATAGCTTGTACGGCATGGTAGTTGGCAGTCTGTTCAGGAAAAAAATTGGATCATTTTGTCTGGAGGTAACAAAGATGGATGAGCTGACATGGGGACAGACATGGAGGATGTCTCAAGGACTGAAAAGCCTTGGTAATGTGAAGAATATGGGGTCAGAAGCTCTGCTTGGGATTAAATTGGATATCAAGATTGCTCTTGGGGAATAGTTAAGGAGGTGGAACTGTTGATCAGTTGGGGGGAATAGGGTCTATGCTATTATCATGGACACTGATGCATTCAATAAGCGTTTATTCCTTTTGATGTCTCACTTGAAGGTATTAGTGTTGGGGTGATGATATCTTTTTCTCTGACTCCTGCCCTCTGCAGCCTTGTCTCTCCTGCAGAAGGTACCAGATAATTAAATTTAACCTTTATGGATGCTTTTAGTTTAGAAGAGTACAGCTGGCCTCAGGTCCTCATTTCCCCACCAGTTGTTATACCTGCTTGCAAACTGTGTGACCAGCAGGGCACACCATAGCAGCTGAGATACAAAATTGCGCGAGTCAATCCATCTTCAAGTTAAGGCCACATGACAGTGAATGCAGGTAGTTGCCATTCAAAGTCTCCATTTACTACAATGGAGCACAGCACCCTGTGAAGCGTTGGGAAATGCCTCATCCGGAGGATTCACATCTCACTCCGGCAACCCTTTTTTTACACATGGTGCTGCATTACCATTTTATAAGGGAATATATTGGTGTGATTTACACATTCCCTCTTGCTTCTTTCACAGATTTACAGGTGGATAAAGGATCTGGCTGCTGAAAACCCACAGTTGGTCAGAAGAATGAGAATCGGTAAAAGTTCCCAAGGTCGGGCAATTCATGTCCTGAAGGTTGGTCAAGAAATGGAGACATTTAATGTACACTGCTGGGAGTATTTCCCCAATTATTCATCAAAGGATGCCCAATCAATTGAAATGGTCATTTGGACTCAAGATACCTAATACATGCATTGTCAATCACACCTCAACACAAATCACTTGTGCCTGATGTGGAACTGGAAAATCACATCCTGCTGATGTATTGGGAGTTCACCTCCTGAGCCTGGGGTGAGGTTGGAGGTACATTGGTAGCACAGAGGAAGTTTTACTTGTTTTTTTCCTGTGTGACAATTGCCTCGGTTCACCCAAATGTGACGGGGAAGTGTCACAAACCAGCAACAAAAGAAATACACTGAGCATGATTCAGTGTTAAAAACTATTTTATTAATCACTACTTATGATAATACGTAAAATAAAAGTTAAAAAAAAATGTTAGTATGTTAGAATTCAAGAATGTTAAACCTCGAACGTTAACCCCAAAACTAAACTCTTCGTGTGTGTGTGTGACAAAGTCCAAAACTCCCAGTTCCGGAATGGTTCTTAAAGTTCAGTTCCGCAAGCCATAAGGTGAAACATGAGCAAGGGCTTCTTCAACAACCACCGTTGTCTGAAGATAAGATGTAGATGTAGAAAAACATAGAGAGAGTACATACGAAATCCAAATGTTCCACGATGGAACCCAAACGACACTTCAGTGTTTACTCGGTAGTGACTTCCTCACCCCGAAAAGCATCCGAACCGTGGTCGTCCACACACAAATACCTGTTTCCTTCTACAGGTCAGCAACAAAGTGAACTCCACCGGATTACTTCCAACTTCCATACATGGATTTCAGTGGCAAACACAGTTATTGTTTCTCATCCCTCTTTAGAGAAAACAAGCAGGCTGGTGTCTCTCTCCCTTCTCTCTCTCTCTCCTTCTTCTTCTTCTGACTTCTTCAACAACGTCATTACATCCTTTATCTTCTATTGACGTAAGCACGCCCCACACACACATACACACACACTCTCTATCTTAAAGGGACTTTCACTGAGTCCGTAACAGAAGTATGATCGAATTGGGGATGGGAATCACAGCAGTGGGTTCCTGCCTGCTGTTTTACCCCTATTCTCTATTGTTGCCAATTTATGGGCTGGAGAAAGCAAAAGAAAATCCTGCCCTCTAACTCAGCAAAGGCTGCAGGCACGTTCTCACTCACTCCATGGCTACTGGTAATCTATGGTGCAGTACAGGTTGTACCAGAGGTCTAATTAGCAAACATCTCATCTCCAGCACCTGTTTAATTTCTCCTTACTGTAGCCAATCTTGTCTTTCTACATTCATCAGAATTGTTGCTCCTCCTAACTTCTCAGAAAGCCACTGTCCAGGTCCATTCTCTTCTCTGCATCCTCAGTGTTGAAACTGAAAGATCGGTCTCATGCTCCAGTGTTGCACAGCATGGTTCTCTCCAGCAAATGATGGCCATTCTTACCGAGAAATAGGATCAGTTTGCACATTTTTGAGCACTGTGTGATTCAATTTCAATGAAAGATTATTCAGCAACGGACACTGTGAGTTCTACAAACACTGCAATTTTCTTTTTGACCTCTTTGCATCTGTCACAGAAGAACTAGTGGCACCAGACAGCTTGCAACATATACCTAGCTGTTACTTCCAGGATTTTCACCAACACATGTTTGGTCCATGGAGGATGTGGGCCACTAATGGATCTGACTGAAACCCAGCTAGAAACCCACCTCACATAGGTTTATTCTAAGTAATATATTGACCCAGCTCTTCCTCAGGCGCTCTCCCCTGCCCACCTCAAATTGCAAACCCAGCTCCGAAGAGCTTGTGACATTCACTCAATCACCTGACATCTCTCCCTGGCCAACCCCCTTCAAGCTCCTGACTGACAGCTCATCATTGCCCCCTTCCCCTCACTAAAACCAAGCCACTTTCCAACCCTGGTCCCTACAAACCCCTAATGATCCTTGGCAGCCAGGCCACTTTCCTCAGTGATTTGACCCTGGCCTGTACCTGGACCAACATGCAAACTCTTCAATGCACTCCACACTAGTGAAGGAAAGACCTTTGGTAAAGGAATTCAACAACACACTGTAGCTGGGTTTTTGTGTCTGGCCCTTGAACAAATTGCTTGTTCCCCCCCCCCACCTCTTTCCCCTTACCCTTCATGGTGATCCTATATAATGCCCAACTGTCACCATTCAATTTTTAGGCAAGAGCCCCTGTTTTTCAACCCTTGGGTGTGCATGGATGCATGTACTACCTGTTGACCATATGGGTGCAGGGCAATTGTCATTAAACCATTTCCCTCATTCATTTCCAGAGCTGAGAGTCTGTGAAGCTTCTCAATTTCTTCAACTTTCCCTTCCTCCTAGAGCTTAAAACACAGTTGCCATTGTGTAAACATTAATTTTTGATTTGACTTGTTCCTTCTGCTGGTCTACCTAACGTTCGTGTTATCTTGGACTTTGAAAAATGTATAGATAAGCATAGATGCAGCCCTCTAAGGTCTGCTCTGATTGATTTATGTGGCATATTTTATATCCCTCATATGATGGCATTATTATTCATAACCCAATACAGGATTGAAGATTTTGAAACATTGAAATATCTGTATAATAGTATTAATTAATTCAAGTCAATATGTTAGTAAAACAGAAACCAATCCATGCAACATATGTATCTATCCATCTATCCACCCGCCCACCTACTGTATCTATAAGATATAGGTACCAAAACTCACATAGAAGTTAAAGACTCATTTAGGAGGTTACAAAATTCACCCAGACTACTTGCATAAGCCTCTGGAAGACTAGATTGGAGGTTTCTGGTGCTTCTGGTTTGCTGCAGTTTTCATGAATTGTTTATTTCAGACAAATGAGGATAACTTAGTCGCCAGTATTTGTTGTGCATGACTTTGGTGTCTAATGCTTAATATATTTCATACATTTACCATAAGTGCTCCATAGCTCTTAAAGCCTGATGGAACCATTGCAGAATGAATACTAATGTGTGGATGGCTTTTTGTTGCTATTCTAACTGATTTTCCTGTACTTAACCATTGCCCCTTTTTTCTAAAAGCACTTACACACTATTAAGTATGCATTGGAGTACATTAAGTCTGTGTTGTTCTGTTTTTCTTATGGGACAGTTTAGCACAGGACATGGGCGTCCTGCCATATGGATCGATGGTGGTATTCATGGCCGTGAGTGGATAGCACCTGCTGTTGCAATATGGATGGCAAAGAAGGTAAGCAGCATTTTACTCACCAGTTCGTTTTGTCATATGCCTTAAGGTTTAGCTTGCTCCTGTTCCCACTGGTAAATATGAGTAGATCCCTACAACTTAAGTGCCATTCTTTTAATTCTGCTTGTGTTGGCCCTTTGGCAGAGTTATCCAAGTTAGTCCCACACCCAAGCTTTTTATCATAACCTTGTAAATCAGTTCCTCTTAGAGTACAATTCCCTTGTAACCCACAAAGAAATGTGATCCATAGGAGCAGCAGAAGCAGTGAATGAACCTAAACCTGTAAGTGAACGAAACTCAAATATGTGAGAACCATTAAGCATCTGAATATCTAATTCCTGCTTTTACATCACTAGATTACCACTGACTATGGCAATGACCCCTCCATAACATCACTGCTGAATAAAGCAGATATCTTCATGGTGATCATGGCAAACCCTGATGGTTATGTTTACAGTCAAACTAAGGTATGTATACAAAGGTTTAAGGCCTTGCTATTTCATTGAATCATAGAACTGTACAGCACAGAAATGGGCCCTTCTGGCCCATCTCATCCATACTGGCCATGATGCCTATCTATGCTAATCCCATTTACCCATATTAAGCTCATATCCCTCTATGCTTTTGCTATCCAAGTACCTGTCCAGATACCTTTTAAATGCTGTAATTGTACCTGCCTTTACCACCTCCTTGGTAGTTTGTTCCATATAACCACCACCACCCTCTGTGGAAAACCTGTCCCTCAGGTCTCCTTTAAATTTCTTGCCTCTCACCCTAGACCCATGCCCTCTAGATCTAGGCTGCCCTGCCCCAGGAGAAAGATTCTGACCATCTCTCCTATCTATGCCCTCATAATTTAGTAAACCTCTACAAGGTCACCCCTTAGCCTCCTGAGAATAAACCCAGCCTATCCAATTTCTCCTTATAAATACAGCCCCCCATTCCAAGCAACATCCTGGTGAATCTCTTCTGCATTCTTCCTATTACTGCCACATCCTTCCTGTAGTGTGGCAGTCACAACAGTACACAATACTCTTAAATGTGATCTCACCAGTGCTACAATATGACGTCCCAATTCTTATACTCAGTGCCTCGGCCTATGAAGGCAAACATACCAAATGCCTTTTTCACTACCCAGTCCACGTGTGTTGCCATTTTCAGGGAACTATGGACTTGCACCCCTGAGGTCTCTCTGCACATCAACACACCTAAAGTCACTACCATTTAGTCTATGTATCCTATCAGAATTTGACTGAATTTGAATTCAGTTTCATGCTGTTTCAACACTGATCTTTGTTCTTTGCTTCTTCTCCCCCTCCCAAAAAAAACAACAAAGGCAACTTGCCATTATGTAGCACCCTACCTGTATGAGATGGGGAATATGCTCTGTTTCTGTGCTGTAGTGTCTCAGTAAAATAATTGTTTAATAGTATGAATGGAGATGTATAATCAGAAAAGAACTACGTTGACATTTCCTCAGAAAGTTTGTTGACCTTTCACCGGAACTAGAAGCTGTAGATTAATCATTTATCTTTCTGAATGCTGACGAAATGTACTGTGCCTTTCCTGTAATATTTAGCTTCAGATACTAAATGAGCTTATCCCAACATCTTGTAATCCCAGGACCGTATGTGGCGGAAAACTATGTCAAAGAGGCCTGGAACTCATTGTTTTGGAGTTGATCCAAACAGGAATTTCGATGCAAACTTTGGAGGTGGGAAATTGCTTCTGATATTCTGATTTTGGAATATTATCTGCATAATGTTCCGTGACTGCTGTATTTAAAGAGTTAATCAAATTAACCCCCTTTCAGTTCACTGTACGATAAACAGGCTGATCATTGAATGTTAGAACAGCTCAGGGGACTAAATAGCGTCCCCAGCTAATGCATGAGTTAAAGTGTGCTTCTCACACACAAAATGATACACAGCCTGGAGAATGAATTACACAAAGGGTAACCTTTTCTGAATTGTGGAACACATGCAGAGTAATGTATAGCTGTTTGACAAGGTTACTCAGATTACAGTTTGTGTTTGGTTCAAAATTCAGACCATGACTTAAATAGGGCTTGGGCTTGGATTTGTTTTTGGGTTTACGTTAAGATTTGCCATGAGGACATGCCACATAACATCAGAAATGTTATAATTGTGATCATCTTCAAGAAAGGAGCCAAATCTGATTGTGATAACTGCAGATGGGTCTTTCTGCTGTCTGTCACAGGGAAGGACGTCGACAGGTTACTTCTCAACTGCACTCTGCCAGTAGCCCAGGAACTGCTGCCCATATTGCATTGTGGAGTCTCTCCATCCAGAGGCACAATGGACATAATTGGCACTGTGCAATAACTCCAAGACAACCATTGGCTATCCCCGTATTTGACTTCATAATGGTCCTCATAAATTTACCTGCAACTTATTTCTGCTCTGTAATGGCACACAAGTTGTGACTATAGCTAATGAGTCTATAGTAGTCCTAATTTCAGTGCAGACCCATGTCAAGCATGGCTGTGCCTTAACACTCTTCTCAATCTTTCACACTGCAATGCTACACCTTGCCTCCCAACAAGGTCCCTAATGGAATGGAACTAATCTACACTATGCATGTGAAACTATCCTACAACATCATTTCCACTCTATAATCAAGGTCGCCCATCAAACTGCAATACACAGGTGATGCTTCCTTGTGTGCATGTTTGCCAGCTGAGTTCCAAGTCGTCATTGATTTATCCACTGAGGCATACAAGAGAATGGGTCCTACACTAAACAACCATGAAAGGTCCTCTGCAAACCTACCTTCACGGTACAACACGGTCCACCAACAATAAAGTCCATGATGAGACCCTGGAAATTGTAAGCTACTTTCCTTACGTTGGGAGCCACCTCTCAGTAAAGGCAAATATTGATGATGAAATTCACCATTGTGTTCAGTGTGCAGAGCCTTTGGCTATCTGAGGAAACAATCAAGACCACAAATTCAGCACAAAGCTCATTGTCTACCAAGCAGTAATCCTTGCCATCCTGAAAGCTTCTGAGACATTGACCACCTAAAGCAGGCACCTCAAAATACCAATGCTGTCTCCGCAAAGTCCTCCAAGTCGATTGGAAAGATATGCAAACTAATATCAGCATCTTTTCCTCGGCAACATCAACACTCTAGTTACACTCAGTTGGCTTTGATTGGACAAGCCCTACACCAAAATTGACATGTTATTTTGAGCTCCATCACAGGAAAATGTTACCAGAAAACAAAGGAAACAATTCAAGGATGTTCTCAAAGACTCCTTGGGAAAAAGTAACATCTCCACCAACCCCTGAGAATCCCTGGTCCATGACCATTCAAAATGAAGGAAGAGTGTTTGGGGATGGCACTGAGAACCTTGAATTCTTTGTCAGGAGTGCACAGAGGGCTAGCAGAGATGGTGGAAGGAGTGCACCTCCTCCTATTCTACCCATTCACTGACCCATCAAGTACGTCCTGCTCCACCTGGGCATTGGCCTCACTTTGCCTCAGAACCCACAGAACTGGAGCAGAAACAAGTCATCCTTGACTCCAAGTGAAAGGGTAAGAAGGAAGATGATGGTTTGGGATTTGGGATTGGGAGGTATTGGGCTGTGTGCAGAATGTCCTGTCTTCTGTTCACATTCTTATTTCCTGAGTTTCTTTTTTTCACTGGTACCCAACTTGTTTGCTTGTCTCACTACACCCTTACCTTCTATCCCATCTTACGTGTCATCATCCTTTCCTTGGAAGTTTATTTATTCCTGGCTGGAAGTTCAAGTTGAGTTCAGGTTCAAGTTTATTACATCCTTTATAACTGGGAAACAGTGTGAATAGAACATTAAATATTAATCCAGTCTTTGGAACCCTTGGACTCTACTCCACCTTAACAGTCTGCATGGGTGTATCTGTAACCCAGGTGGAGGTTGCATGGAGGCAGGTAACTATTCTAGTCTTGGATGTGAAAGGATCAGATTGGTTCAATAAACCTGGTGCAGAACAAATAAAGGCTGTTTTTAAATTGACAGGGAATGGCAGCAGCAGAGTTCCATGCTCAGAAACTTACCGTGGGCCACACGTGCATTCTGAGCCCGAGGTCAAAGCTATTGTCAATTTCATCAAAAAGCACAGCAATTTCATAGCTTTCATCACACTCCACAGCTACTCTCAGCGCTTGATGTATCCATATGGATATACCCAGGATACTCCAGAAAACCTCGAAGAACTGGTATGATTCTCTTTTTCACAGTAGTTAAAGGGAGTTGTGTTACTTTAAAACCCACTCTTGTTTTCTCAAAGCATTGAGAGTTTTGTATGTATTCCAGTGCATAATGGTTGCTTCATGAAGCACGGCTTCATATGGATTAGTGCCCATGATTCACCATAATCAGTGGGAGTTTCCATGTGTGTCCCAGACAGTTAGAACATAGAACAGTACAGCACAGGAACAGGCCCTTTGGCACACATGTTGTGCTGAACCAATTACATTAGTAATAAAATGCCCAACTAAACTAATCCCTTCTGCCTAGACAATGTCCATATCCTATCATTTCCCTCACATTCATGTGCCCATCTAAGAGTTTCTTGAACGCCCCTATCATATTTGCCTCCACCACCACCCCAAGCAGCCACCACTCTGTGTGGGAAAAAAAAATTGCCCCACACATCTCCTTTGAACTTACCCCCTTTCACCTTAAATGCTTGCCCTCTGGTATTAGGCATTTCAACCCTGGGGAAAAGATTCTGGCTGTCTACTCTGTCTATGCCTCTCATAATCTTATAAACCTCTGTCAGATCCCCCCTCAGCCTCTGCTGCTCCAGAGAGTATAACCCAAGTTTGTCCAACCTATCGTATGTTAGGCTGGGACGTTATGTTGCAGTTATACAAGACGTTGGTAAGGCCGCACGGAGTATTGTGTACAGTTTTGGTCGTCCTGTTATAGGAAAGGTGTTATTAAACTAGAAAGAGTGTAGAAAAGATTTACCAGGATGTTGCCTGGACTTGGGGGCCTGAATTACAAGGAGAGGTTGCGTTGATGAGGACTTTATTCCCTGGAATGTAGGAGATTGAGGGCTGACCTGATAGAGGTGTATAAGATCATGAGGAGTACAGACAGGGTGAAAGCACATAGTCTTTTTCCCAGGGAGTGGTGCTAAAAACAAGAGGGTGTAGGTTTAAGATCAGAGACGAGAGATTTAAAAGGGGCATCAGGGCAGCTTCTTCATGCAAAGGGCGGTGCGTATTTGGAATGAGCTGCCAGAAATAGTGGTTGAGGCGGGCACATAAGCAACATTTAAAAGCCATCTAAATAAGTACATGGATAGGAGAGGTTTAGAGGTCTGTGGGCCAAAGGCAGGCAGATGGAATTAGCTTGTTGGACAACACAGTCTGCATGGACGAATTGGGCTGGGGGGCCTGTTTCCATGCTGTATGACTCTATAGCACATGCCCTCAAACCCAGGCAGCATCTTGGAAAAAGCTCTTCTGCACCTTCTCCAAAGTCTCAACATCCTTCCTATAATGGGGCGACCAGAACTGAATGCAATACTCCAGATGCAGCCTAACTAAAGTTTTATAAAGCTGTAGCATAACTTCCTGACTCTTGAACTCAATGCCTCATCTAATGAAGGAAAGCATGCCATATGCCTTCTTTACCACCACTTTCAGAGAGCTATGAACTTGGACCCCAAGATCCCTCTGCTCATCAACACTGTTAAGGGTCTTGCCATACTGGATCTGGTACTAGGCAATGAGCCTGATCAGGTTTCAGATCTCTCAGTGGGAGAGTATTTTGGAGACAAGTGACCATAACTCCTTGACCTTTACCATAGCCTTGGAGAGGGATAGGAGCAGACAATATGGGAAAGTATTTAATTGGGGAAGGGGGAATTATGATGCTATTAGACGGGAACTTGGGAGTGTAAATTGGGAACAGATGTTCTTGGGGAAGTGCACAACGGAAATGTGGAGATTTTTTTAGGGAGTACTTGCATGGGGTTCTGGATAGGTTTGTCCCATTGAGACAGGGTAAGGATGGTAGAGTGAAGGAACCATGGTTGACAAGAGTCATGGAGTATCTTGTCAAGAGGAAGAAAGAAGCTTATCTCAAGTTTAGAAAGCATGGATTAGACAGGGCTCTGGAGAGTTACAAGGTAGCCAGGAGGGAGCTTAAGAATGGATGTAGGAGAGCTAGAAGGGGGCATGAGAAGGCCTTGGCGAGTAGGATTAAGGAAAACCCCAAGGCGTTCTACACGTATGTGAAGAATTGGAGGATGACTAGAGTGAGGGTAGGACTGATCAGGGATAAAAGAGGAAACATGTGCCTGGAGTTGGAAGAGGTAGGGGAGGTCCTTAATGAATACTTTGCTTCAGTATTCACCAGTGAGAGAGACCTTGACATTTGTGAGGATGGTGTACGACAGGCTGATACGCTAGAGGATGTTGATGTGAAGAAAGAGGATGTGCTGGAACTTTTGAAAAACATTAGGATAGATAAGTCACCTGGTCCGGACGGGATATATCCAAGGTTATTATGGGAAACAAAGGAAGAGATTGCTGTGCCTTTGGCAATGATCTTTGCATCCTCACTGGCCACAGGAGTAGTGCCAGATGATTGGAGGGTGGCAAATGTTGTTCCTTTGTTCAAAAAAGGGAGTAGGGATAACCCTGGGAATTACAGACCAGTGAGTCTTACTTCAGTGGGCAAATTACTGGAGAAGATTCTTAGAGACAGGATTTATGAGCATTTGGAGAAGCATAGGCTGATTAGAGACAGTCAGCATGGCTTTGTGAGGGGCAGGTCATGCCTCACGAGCCTGATTGAATTCTTTGAGAATGTGACAAAGCACATTGATGAAGGTAGAACAATGGATATGGTGTACATGGATTTTAGTAAGGCATTTGATGAGGTTTCTCATGGAAGGCTCATTCAGAAAGTCAGGATCCAGGGAAACTTGGCTGTGTGGATTCAGAATTGGCTCACCCACAGAAGATAGAGGGTGGTGATAAATGGAGCGTATTCTGCCTGGAGGTCGGTGACCAGTGGTGTTCGGCAGGGATCTGTTCTTTGTGATTTTTGTAAATGACTTGGATGAGGATGTGGAAGGGTGGGTTAGTAAGTTTGCTGATGACACAAAGGTTGGTGGTGTTGTGGATAGTGTAGAAGTTTGCTATAGGTTACAACAGGACATTTATAGGATGCGGAGCTGGGCTGAGAAGTGGCAGATGGAGTTCAACCCAGAAAAGTGTGAAGTGACACACTTTGAAAGATCAAATTTGAAGGCAGAACACAAGGTTAAAGGCAGGACTCTTAACAGTGTGGAGGAACAGAGGGATTTTGGGGTCCAGGTCCATAGATCCTTCAAGGTTGCTGCGCAGGTTGATAGGGTTTTTAAGAAGGCTTATGGCGTGTTGGCCTTCATTAGTCGGGGTACTGAGTTCAAGAGCTGCGAGGTAATATTGCAGCTCTATAAAATTCTGGTTTGACCACACGGAGTATTGTGTTCAGTTCTGGTTGCCTCATTATAGGGAGGATGTGGAAGCTTTAGAGGGGCTGCAGAGGAGATTTACCAGGATGCTGCCTGGATTGGAGAGCATGTCTCATAAGGATAGGCTGAGTGAGTTAGGGCTTTTCTCTTTGGAGCGAAGGAAGATGAGAGGTGACTTGATAGAGGCATACAAGATGATAAGAGGCATAGATCGAGTGGGCAGTCAGAGACTTTTTCCCAGGGTGGAAATGGTTAACATGAGGGGCATAATTTTAAGGTGATTGGAAGAAAGTATAAGGGGGATGTCAGAGGTAAATTTCTTTACACAGAGTGGTGGGTGTATGGAACGCACTGCTGGCAGAGGTGGTGGAGGCAGATACATTAGGGACATTTAAGAAACTCTTAGATAGGCACATGAATGATAGAGAAATAGGGAGCTGTGTGGGAGGGAAGGGTTAGATAGATCTTTAGATCTGGATAAAATGTTGACACAACATCGTGGGCCAAAGGGCCTGTACTGTGCTGTAATGTTCTATGTTCTAAGTTAAACCTGAACAGAATCTGCAAGTCTCTTCATTTTGAATGGAAAGGAATAGCTGTGAGGAAGAAAGGTAAGAAGGAAAGGGTAAAACAATGCAGATGCTGGACATATGATATAAAAACAGAAAATGCTAGAAATGCTCAGTAGATCGGGCAGTATCTGTGAAGAGAGAAGTAGAGTTAACATTTCAGGTCAATGGCCTTTCATCATAACTGCTGGCAAAAGTAAGGTGCGTTATTTTCCTTCAGTTTTGTTTGCTTTAATGTTTTTAACTATTTCAAAGGATTTATAAGTGACTTAATTATTTTAAGTAAAGATTACAATTTTGAATTGTTTAATTAAATTTTAATGTTTGGAATGACATTCAAAAGCACAATAAAACATGAGGGATATGTGTAAAGCTAAGTGTGTGGCTTTGCTGTCTGTCAAATATTTTCCACCTGTTTTGTGAGAAGGGCTTGTTTTGACCCACCAATATGATCACATTACATCATACAAGACATAGTCACCACAGCAAGGCTCACTATTTAGGATCCAGACTTGCCTCTCAGCAAGTTCAGCCTTGCAAATACAAATCAAGTGGGTGCACAACTAATGCACACTTCAGTGGTAAGTGCACACAGAGTTCTGAGTCATTGTTTCCTGATGAGAGAGAGAGACTTTTGTCTTTTGCACTGAGGACTTAAACATTTCTTGCCACAGAATTCAGGAATGAAGGGCGGCCCGGTAGCGTAGCAGTTAGCGCAACGCTATTACAGACCCAGCGATCGGGGTTCGATTCCCATCGCTGTCTGTAAGGAGTTTGTGCGTTCTCCCGTGTCTGCGTGGGTTTCCTCCGGGTGCTTCGGTTTCCTCCCACATTCTAAAAAAAGACGTATGGGTATGTTAATTTGGGGGTTTAAAAAATGGGCGGCGCAGACTCATTGGGCCGGAAGGGCCTGTTACCACGCTGTAAATAAAATTTAATTTAAGATCAGGTTGAGAAGGGAATTCCCAACAGGAGAGATTTTCCAGGCAGGAATAATAATAAGGGTGTTTAGGAAAGTAGAGACGGAGGAAGGATTACGCTGAAGTTCTAAGACGATTGAATTGAGAAAAGGAACTTCTGTAAGATCCACCACACAAGAGCTACCTTTCTTCTGCCTCAGCCATGAAGATCAAATTCTACCCCATTGTTCACACCTGGTGTTGAGTGTTGGCTGGTTAGGTAAATCAGCAATTGTTCGTCAACTTGG
This sequence comes from Pristis pectinata, assembly GCF_009764475.1. Lineage (NCBI taxonomy): Eukaryota > Metazoa > Chordata > Chondrichthyes > Rhinopristiformes > Pristidae > Pristis > Pristis pectinata. The sequence goes on from NC_067423.1 coordinate 14,038,516, forward strand.
GGTCGGAGCTTCAAAGTGTGCCAAGACAGAAGAATGAAAAGTTTCTATTTGCTGGCTTTATGGTGACTTGAGCAAAATCTGAACAAAGTGTGGGTGGAAAATAACACTGTAACTCAGCACTGACTGGTAGAAGCAAACTGCCATTCTCAGTCAAAAGGTGGGGAAATCAAGAATGAGGGGATTGGAGCAAAATTACCTGGCATTGATGCCAGGTGGAATATACTCACAAATTGTGGTGGGAACCTGGAACTCACAAAGCCCATAAAAGCTGATGAGGCTGAAAATCAATAAAAACGTTTAAAGCTGATATTGATAGATATGGTTAGCCAAGGGTGGTAAGGGCTATGGAAGGAAGGCAGATCAGCCATGGTGTAATGGAATAGGAAGATGGATACAAGGGCCTGAGTGACTTATCTCCTGTTTGGAATGAGGCATGAAGCAGATTGAAATAGTCGGGGAGATGCCCCTTTGGCACCATCTGCTTAACATTACAAAGGCTAATTCCCATTGTTAAAGCAGGGAAAACATTGTAAAATTTATCCTAAGCATTTTAAAGTCACAGAGGGGTAGACCTTAAAAGGCATTTTGGTTGGTGCTTACATGATTTACCTCACTCTATTAAGATTTAAGATCTTTTAAGATATCTTTATTAGTCACATGTATATCAAAACACACAGTGAAATGCATCTTTTGCATCGAGTGTTATGGGGGCAGCCCACAAATGTCGCCACGCTTCTGGCGCCAACATAGCATGCCCACAACTTCCTAACCCGTACGTCGTTGGAATGTGAGAGGAAACCAGAGCACCCGGAGGAAACCCACACAGACATTGGGAGAACGTACAAACTCCTTACAGACAGTGGCTGGAATTGAATCCAGGTCGCTGGCGCTGTAATAGCATTATTGCTAACCACTTCATTCCCGTTTTGATCTTGGACCTTTCATAATCCATTCCCTAGTTTTGATGGAAGGGGAGAAAGCATTAAAAAGAAGGGACTGCATATATACCAAGACTTCCTCGCTCTCCAAAGCACCTCAAAACCAATAACGTACTTTTGAGCTGTTGTGATATAGGAAACAACCAATTTGTGCACAATGTGCTCCCATAAACAGCAGTAAGAGTTATTAATTAGATTTTAATTCTAGCAATATAGGTCATGATATCAGCCACAGCACCAGGAAGAACTGTCACTTCCCTCCGTTTCTCGGATGTCCTGAGGTAGAACACTTGGTTCCACTCTCCACCTTCCTTTCTTCTCAGATTGTCTTTGTTGCCTCTATTTATCTCCTCCCAGCCTCTTTCACTATATCCACAATTCCTCCCCACCTGACTCCAACACCCCTCCTCACCTGGATCCACTTATTGCTTGGCAGCTCTTGGTGCACCCCTCCCCTTCACTCTTTATACTGGCTCTTTCAGTTCTGATGAAGGATCGCAATCTGAAACATCGACTGTCCACTTCCCACCACAGATGCTGCCTGACCCGCTGAGTTCCTGAAGCATTTTATTTTTTTGCACCAGGAGGAACTCTTCTGTTCCCACATGATCTTTTATATCTACCTGGGAAAGCAGTTAGACACCTGCTTTAAAATCTGTCTAAAAGAAAACATCAACAGCATAGCACTCCCTCAGAATACATGTGTGTGCATAAGTCTTAGAAGTGGTCCTTCAACCCACAACACTCTGATTTAAAACCAAGATTGCTACCTTCTTAGCCACAGCTAATAATTTGCCCACTGTGTTGATTTTCTTCTAAACCATGAGTTTATTCTGAAAAACAAATCACTTTCCTATTCTGATGATTTCTGTGACCTTTCCCTGGTACAGGATATGTTGGCTCATGAGGCAACTGAAGCTCTGGCCTCACTGTATGGCACTCGATATTCATATGGAAGAATCATACAACTTATAAGTAAGTAATGTACCAGCAACAATGATGGGTTGTGCTGTAATCAAATACTTGGAAGGTCCGGCTCCACTAATGGGTTTGGTTTTTGGAATTGGTTTATTATTGTCACTTGTACTGAGGTACAGTGAAAAACTTGTCTTACATATCGTTCATACAGATCAATTCATTACACAGTGCATTGAGATAGTACAAGGTAAAACAATATAGAATGCAGAGTAAAGTGTCACAGTTACAGAGAAAGTGCAGTGCAGGTAGACAATGTGCAAGGACATAACAAAGTAGATTGTGTGGTCAAGGGTCCATCTTATCGTACTAGGAAACCGTTCAATAGTCTTATAACAGCGGGATAGAAGCTGTCCTTGAGCCTGTTGGTATGTGCTTTCAGGCTTTTGTATCTTCTGCCTGATGGAAGAGGGGAGAAGAGATTATGTCCAGGGTGGGTGGGGTCTTTGATTATGCTGGCTGCTTTAGCGAGGCAATGAGAAGTATAGACAGAGTCCATGGAGGGGAGGCTGGTTTCCGTGATGTGCTGTGCTGTGTCCACAATTCTCTGCAATTTCTTGCAGTCCTGGACAGAGCAGTTGCCATGTAGACACAACTAGCAAGATGCAGATACAAATGAATAAGAGTCCCAATCTGAAAGGGGGAGAGGCATTTTACCAAGTTTTGAAAGAGAAAGGGAACAGATGAGAAAGGACGAAGAAATGAGAAGGGATGTTCCTGTTTTCTTACTTTATTTGATCCACTAACTAGATGCTGGGTACACATGGTTCTTGTTACTGAGATTTCACTTGATCAAATTTCAGATGTAGAGTCACAGTCATACAGCATGGAAAAAAAACATTTGGCTCACCACATCCATACCAACCAGTGGGGACCGGGGCATAATTAGTTCTACCTTCTCGCACTTGGCCTTCTATGCCTAGACAATTCATGTGCTTGTCTAGACACTTCTTAAAAGCTGTCAGTAGCTCCGCTTCCATCACTCTCTCTACCTGTGTATTCCAGTTACTCACCATTCTCAAGGTGAAAAAGATCCTTCTTCGATCCCCTCTAAATCTCCTACCCCTTACCCGAAATCTATGTCCTCTGGTTTTTATCTACCTCTGACATGGGGAATAGTTTCCTGCAGTCTACCCTATCTACATGCCTCATAATTTTATATATCTCAGTCATGTCCCCTCTTAACCTCATCTGCTCCAGGAAGAGGACCCAGCTTCTCCAGTCTCTCCTCATAACTGAAACACTCCATTTCAGTCAATGTCCTGGTGAATCTCCCCTTTCACCCTCTCCAGTGCCATCACATCTTTCCTATAGTGTGGTTACCAGAAGTGCACGCAGTACTCTAGAGGAGATAGAACAGTACAGCACAGGAACAGGCTTTTAGGCCCACAATGTCTGTATTGACCATGATGCTAATTCAAACTAATCCATCTCCAGCTGAGGTCTGACCAATGTCTTATAAAGTTAGACCATAACCTCCCTGCTCATGTACCCAGTGCCCTGACTAATGAAGGTCAGTATCCCATTTGTCTTCTTAACCACATTATCTTCCTACGGTCGACTTCAAGGATCTTTGGACTTGTAAACTTGCTGGGTTTATGGAGGGCACCCTGAAAGGTGCCGGGCTAATGAAGGGTGCCTCAAAACTCATTGGGCTAATGGAGGGAATATGCTGCTTATTTCATCCCATTTCCCATTACAGGTGACCCCTGCATTATGGCAGTTTCGGTAATGTAAGTTTGTCCTCACAGAATTCACAAATCACTACCAATAATCTGGGATATGGATTAAAGATTTGCTCTTTTGAAATTTATGTGAGGTAAAAGTATATAAATAATTTTTTTTTTCAACTCTCATTTCTTGACACATGCGCAAATGATGCAGCTTCACGTTATGGAAAATTGCAACATGGACCGTTTTCTTGGAACACAACCCCCACCCACCCCTATAATGTGGGGGTCGCTTGTAAACCTGTAAAGCTTTGCTTTCAGTAAGAGACAAAGTATTACTTAGTTCACTTGATGTGTTGAAAAATGCAGCACGAGAGGAGAGAGCTCTCCATCAATCGTGTAAAATCAGCAATTCTTTCACTTCCATTGAAAGCAAAGTTTTACAGGTATAATTGGAAACGTGACTTAAACAGCATTTTCAGAGAGATCCACCAGGAACCAGGCAAGACGTGCACTGAGCTGCGACTCGCGAGTAATTTGGAACCACTTCATTTTTTTTAATACACATTTTAAAAGTAGCTCTCTCCAAAGCTAGAGGAATAAACTTTCTGCTTCTCATCCAATTTCACATTTAGAAGGGGCCTAATGACACCCCTGACTGCCAAGCAAAACATTCAAGAAGTACAAGCAGGGTAGAGGCATGCCCTCTGCTGACAGTATCTAACATGCACACCATTTGCTGTGTTGAGGTTATTTAAAATCTGCTGTCTTCTTCCATTGTTGTTCTTCCATCCCCTTCATGAACGATGTATGATTTAGAGGCTCTTCCACTGTTGTTCTCTTAGATTTACCTTGCAGCTCTGAACTGATATAAAACACTTTAACTTAGAAACTGTCACATGCCACTGCGTTCATTCAGTTCGTGCCAGTGTGGGAGAACGGGCCCCTACTGCAAAATTCTATTGTGTACAATGTCCAAACCATCATTTGCACTAGAACATAGAACACTACAGCACAGTATAGGGCCTTCGGCCCACAATGTTGTGCCAACATTTTATCCTGCTCTAAGATCTATCTAACCCTTCCTCCCACATAGGCCCCTATTTTTCTATCATTCACGTGTCTATCTAAGAGTCTCTTAAATGTCCCTAATGTATGTGCCCCCACAACCTCTGCCGGCAGTGTGTTCCACGCACCCACCCCTCTCTGTGTAAAAAAAAACTTACCCCTGACATTCCCCTTATACCTTCCTCCAATCACCTTAAAATTATGTCCCCTTGTGTTAGCCATTGTTGCACTGGGTAAAAGTCTCTCACTGGGAAAAAGTCTGTAGCTTTTCTACTTGCTCAGTCATTGTGGGTAGTCAAATGTTTCAGTGGAGGAAGACTCAAGGTGGGGGTAGGGTAGCCTCAGCGAGATTCATTTGAAGAATATCAGGACCTCAGGCTGGGTCAGAACATTGGGTAGGAATAGTTTAATGTTGTAATCAAAAAGGGAGGGACAAGGTTACAGTGATCCCTAAGGGTCCAACAGTGAGGAGTGGAGTGAGCAGCCAGAAGAAGACAACAGTAAGGGGTCAGTCGAGAACAGTATCGAGGTACACCTGTGGATGATTGCAAATGCTGGCTCTACAGTCTTGACGTGGCCAGGGAGTTCCCATTTAAAACTTGCTGAAGCAGGCCTCAATATCTAATTATGCATGAAAGATCTTGTCAGCCGAAGGGCATGCTTCTGCAAGTGAACTATGTGGAAATTACTATCATGCCATAGGATACCAATGTACAGATCCAGGAACCTTCATGTGCAGGTGGATGATATGCACAGAGGTCTCATAAGCACTTTGAGGTATTTGGGAACTGTGCAATAGTACCCTATTCAGCAATTGTTCTTCTGATAAAATTCCATTATGTAATATTGTCTGCCCTTTTTATTCATATTTTAAAAATTTTGACTATTCTTTGGACCCAGTTGCAGATGGGCACAATCTCAGAACACCACCATACATAGACAAACATTATTTCATCCAATGTTATGTCTAGTTCCTTACAAAAATACTGAAACTCTGGGCTTGCTGTGCTCACAATTTCTGTCCGAGATTCTGGAATGAACATGAAAATTTTACCCTGGCTTTGAGAGCATTGGACACCCCATTGAATACAAAATGAGGAAAGAAAGACAAGCTTATTAATGTTTTATTTTCCTCTCTCTTTTGCACCGTGATTAGTGTCAGGAAATTACAAACCCATTTCAATCAAAGAACCAGTAGTTCTGACCTTAGGTTGTGCCTACTAGTAGGAGTCAGCTTTAATGGCCAGGCCACCTTGCATCCAACTCTAACCTGTCAATGCCACATTATGTTATAATTCCACTAGTCTTGTGAAACCCATATTATTATACAAAGTTGGTTTCCAATACAATATACTGTATATTGCAGAAAATTTTCAGCATTTAGTTGGATAGTTCGATATTCTTTTGCAAGTTAAATGGTTATTGGATATTTAGACACTGCATGGTTATCACCTGTATTATTCTTCTTCCCAACTTCAGATCAGAACAGTGGGAACAGCATTGACTGGAGCTATAACCAAGGTATTAAGTACTCATATGTCTTTGAGCTGCGTGATGAAGGTCAATATGGCTTCATGCTTCCACGGAGTCAGATTGTTCCAACAGCTGAAGAGACATGGTTGGCTATAAAGAAGATAATGGAGTATGCTTGCAATCACTTACCTTGATTTTGAATATGTTGCCATGCCAATTTACCCGGGAGTTCTTGGTGCTAAACAACTGTGTAACTGTACTGTTCCTAAAACCTTCCAGCTTTATTTTTGTATATACTGTATTACTTAAGAAAAAATGAGTACAAAGGATTTCTTGCATCTCTGCCTTTGAGGATTTATTGTCAGTTCAGTTTATAGGGGCAAACCCAATTAAGAATGGTAAGAGCTACCCCTATCTAGGTTTATTGGCTACCTTGGTCATGGAGGCCAAGAGCTGATCCCAGTGTCAACATGTAAGTTTGAACGTTGCTCACAGCTGATGGATTTATTCAGGTTTTAGAATGAGAGGTTACTTGGATCTCTGAGTGTGTGATCCTTGAGTGAGGAACAACTCTGATTTCTGGGAGCATTACTCTGACCCCCAAGTAATAAATTACTCCAATCCCTGAATTAGGGATTATTCAAATTCTTCAATGAAGATTTACTCAGATCCATGAGTCAAGGGTTGCTCCACCCCCTATGTGAGGGATTACTCTAATCCTCGTGTGAAGGGTTACCTCTGGATAATTTCAATCTTCTAAAGACAGATCCTCAAATGAGTGTTTGCTTGGCTCCCTGAAAGAAGGTCTGCTCTAATCCCTCAGAGTGATCTTTGAGACGGGACTTTTTCTGATTTCTCTACACTCTGAGTAGTGGGATTACCTCGATCTCCACGAGTTTATCTTATCCATGTCTCACTCTGAAAGTATATTTCAACTTCTAGATTTAAACTGGTAACAATTTCAGGTTAAGAATCTACCTCAGTTGCAAGATAAAAGGATTTACTCGAGATTTAGTTTACACTAGAGTCTGAAGTCTGTGTTTTCTGCTAGCACAGGGCTGAAGCAGTTCAGCTGAAGGTTTATTCCAATCTCATAATTGAAAGCTGTGTTAATGAAAGATTTTACCCAAACTTCTTGCTTAGGAATTTATTTCAACATCACTTTCAGGGTTTATTCTATTATCAGGTTAAAAATATCAGTTTAAGAGGTAAATCCATTCACTGAGTGCATGGTGAATGCCTTCCAAATCAGATTAAGGATTTACCACAAACTCATCATTTAAGTCATAGAACTTTCCAGCATGAAAATGGGCCCTTCAGCCTACCACAGTGATGGTCATCAAATGTCTCCATTATACTAATCCCATTTTCCAGTACTCGGTTTGTAGCCTTCTATGCCATGGCATTTCAAACACTCATCTAAGTACTACTAAATTTTTGTGAGAGTACCTACCTTCAACACCCTTTCACACAGTGTGTTCCAGGTTTGTGGGTGAAAAAATTCTTCCTCAAATCCCCTACCCCTTCCCTTAAACCCATGCCCTCTAGTTATAGACACTTTTCCTAAAGGAAAAAGTTCTTCACTATGAATCCTATGCATACACCTCATAATTTTATGCACCTCGGTCAGGTTCCCCTCTCCAAGGAAAACAAGCCCAGCCTATCCAGTCGTTCCTCATAACTGAAACATTCCATCCTGTGAATTATCTTGGTGAATCTCCTCCGCACTCTCTCCGGTGCAATCATACCTTTCCTATAGTGTGGCAACCAGGATTGCACCGTACTTCAGCTGTGACCTAAATACTTCTTCAGCTTGTATATTAGTACCATAAGCTCCTTGCTCTTATATTTTACCTGTGTCTGAGGAACTGTATTTTTATTCCAATTGTATTGTTTAATTACTGACCCCACCCCAACATGACACTTACTGAATTATTCAAATATCAAGAGTTCAAGAGAATCTTCAGATTAGTAAATTGCTTTATGATTGTCACATGTACCGAGGTACAGTGAAAAACTTTGTTTTGCATGCCACCCATATAGATCACCTTATCACATTTGTACATTGAGGTAGTAGAAGGAAAAAGTAGTAACAGAATGTAGTATAGTGTTACAGAGAAAATGCAGTGCAGGCAAGGCCACGCCGAGGTAGATTGTGAGGTTAAGAGTCCATCTTAATGTACAAGAGGTCTGTTCAATAGTCTTATAACAGTGGGATAGAACTTGTCCTTGAGCCTGGTGGTATGTGCTTTCAGGCTTTTATATCTTCTGCCTGATGGGAGGGGGGAGAAGAGAGAATGTCTGGTGTGGGAGGGGTCTTTGATTATGTTCGCTGTTTTACCATGGCAGCGAGAAGTGTAGACAGAGTTCATGGAGGGGAGGCTGGTTTTTGTGATGGGCTGAGCTATGTACACAACTCTCTACAGTTTCTTAGTCAGTTTAACTAAGTTTAAGAATTTTTTGCAATCTGATCTACTCTGCTTTATACTGTTCTTGATGATTGTATATTCATAATGTTTATTAAATACATCATTCTTTGTTCATAAGGATGTGACCTTGATATGTGGCCTCTCTGATTTCTCTCATTCATTTTCTGGCAGCTTATTATGAGCTTTATCAGTTTCTATAAATTTGCAGCATGGGAGACTGTTCAACATTCAGTTTTTTTTTCCTCTCTGATCATTTTGGATCATTTGTCTCCTCCTATTCAAACTTATGAGACACACCATTTGTTTTTGAAAAATCAACAAACTGCAGGTGATTGAAATCTCAAATAAACACAGAAAATGTTAAACACTCAGCAGATCAGGCAGTGTCCATGTAAAGAGAAACAGAATTAATGTTTCAAGTCAAAGGCTCCAATGTTAACTGTGTTGTTTTCCACAAATGCAGGCTGCCTTGCTGAACTTTTCCAGCATTTTCTGTCTGTGCAGCATTGTTATTCACTGGCAATTGGAAAATCTCAAAGCTTCGGTGGGAGCTGTGGATACAAACCTGTGCACAGACTTTTCACTGAAGCAGCATGGAATCTAACAGCTCCAGAAAACTAAGAAAGCTGACTTAGGGCCACATAGCTCAATTCTGTAGCAATAAGCCCTGGACTCTGTTCAGCATACTGTAGTTCATGGGAATAGCACTATACAGGTCAGAAATCACACAAGAGAGAGGTGACCTCACCAACAGTTGGTGTTTGGCATGTGTGAACAATGAAGACCAGAAAGCTCTAGTTGGTAGGGAATATAAAAAATGAAAACAAAATGCAGAGGATGGAAATCTAAAATTAAAAACCAGAAAGTGCTGGAAACACTCAGCAAGTCAGACAGCACCTGTGGAAGGAGAAACGGTTAATGTTTCAGGTCTGAGGCCGTTCCTCATACCTGGGAAAGAAAATAAAAGGCCGGTGAAGTAGGATATGGTAACTGAAAATCAAAAAAACCTGCAGATGCAGGAAAACTGAAAGTAAAATAAAGACAGAAAATGTAAGAAACATTCTGCAGCTCAAGCAGCACATGAGGAAAGAGAGAGTTTCAGATCCAAGACCAGTCCTAAGAGTAGACTGTGGTCTTGGGGTTGGAGGAAGTTGGGTGGGAGATGCCTGGTGATGCACAAACACCAAGCTAGGCCACCTGGACCCACGATCTCAGCTCCTACAACGGCTTCCACAATGTAACTCTCATTTCCATACAATTGCACAGTCTCTATAATCCTCAGCTTTTTGCATCTCCACATCCTACATGCTAGAAGGCGAGCTGTTGTGCAATGGGGTGACTGCGCCCTCCTGCCGTCATCGTCGTGGCTACCCCTCAAGGTCGAGGATGATGGTCTCTGCTCCATTGATCTATTTATGGGCTCTCAAGTGGCTTATGAGTCCAATCTTGACTCTGAAAGTTCTTCAGCATTCAGGACAGGTGGTTCCAGATGGCAGATCGGGCTTTGGTTGTTGCTGCCTCTCCTTCCACTTTCTTTTCTAATTCTGCACATCTGTTGGCTTTGAAAGTTGCTGTTCCTTCTCAGATGATGGGTTATCAGAGTTTCCTGTCCTTGGCATTAGTTCCCCACTTGTTGATGTCGATGTTACGTTTCTTCATGTTGGCTTTTAAGACGTCTTTGAACCTCCTCCCGCCGTCGGCCGCGGTGGGAAGGGACAGGGGTGGGCGAAGCACCACGTCTCCCCGTGGGACACTCACACGCCACTCACCGGGCAGAGGGCGGAGCCTGATCCACGCCAGCGCCGTGCGTGCTGGGCGGGGGGATGACGTCACCGCCGCCGTGCGCAACGCTCCGCCTGAGAGGGGGGAGGGGCGGGACAGTATCTGGCAGCGCAGACACACAGAGACCGAGTTCCAGGCCTTCGGCGCAGCCGCTCTGAGGTTAGTGCGCACCGCGCATTCTCCAAATTTCGGCCCTGGCGCAGTCGCAAATCGGATCCCAAAAGCCGCCCGGTCGCACAAACGGGTGTTTTACTTCATAAAAGGACGAGAAAGAGCCCCCAAAGTGGCTTTTAGACGGCGGGGAAGAGCTTAAGCTGCAATCCAAGAGGGCCTAGGCCGCACTAGGCCTGCTTGTCAGCAGGGCTGGATTTTGGCGGGACTAAGGGAGGAGGAAGAAAGGGCAGTCGGGGTGGAATAAACTCCTGAGCATTGAGCAGGCTTTAGGGCAGGAACAGGTTCCTCGTCCCGCGGCGTGGGCCCCGTGCAGATTCCGAGCTCCAGTGTAAAGATTTTATAAAATGGTCAGCGCTTCGGGATCCATTCCTGCAGCTGCCAAACTGCTAAATGTTTCTATTCAAAATGGGTCCCAGGGCGGAGTTTTTAAACAGTCGTGTATCTCAAGGTTTACCGAGTAATCACTAAACTGTTATGCGTTTAAAAAAATCAATAACAAATCGTGCAGATTGGCCTGGAATCGAAAGGTCGTCAAGATTTTACGCGCGTTGCATAACCAAGCAGCAGAAAAATGCCTCGAGTTTGCAACGAATTTACGTGTAGTTTGTGTTTTTTATTTGGGTAGAGTTGCAAGCTTTGCCATTATTCATTTTAAAAGTTTCAGTTTTGTTTAAACGTTATTGTGCTTTTATGTAAAGTGGCATTTTATCTAAATACTCTAATTGTAGTAAGCTGTAGTTCTCAAACACCTGGGTATTTTGAGAGTACTTGCTAAAAATAAAACCCTCTGAGTAAGCCTATGTGAATTAGGATTTTTAGAAATTAGGTTTAATGCCTAATGTTTTTGGTGGTAGTAGAGTCTTAAACGAAGAAAATCCTGAGGTTTTTTATCCTATGTAGTGCCCTCATCCTTCATCAAAATTTTGGAAGCCCATTTTTTTCTTGTGACGTGCACAGTTAATTTCTTTGATATAAAACTTTGATTTTGTAGGAGCAGCACTGAAAATAATTAGAAAAATATTAGGAGAGGAGCAATAATTGTGGAGGGGAGCTGATGGTTAATAGGAAAGGATGTTTAAAGTAAGTGGAGTTAAAGACAAGATAGATACATTGAAAATGTAATTTTCTTTAAATGGGGAATAAAGAGATTGTAGCAGTCCTTCATCTTTAAGTACTGTTTAAACAATGTACCAGGCAAGTATGGAAAAGCACTGCTAATAAACTATAATTAAAAAATGTTAATAGGAGGCTAGAAAGTCTGGATTACAAAACACTGAGTGCATGTACTGAAAGTTTTTGGAAGCAACTATTTCAAGTTTTATCTAAGTGCTGGAAATGTATTTCAATAAACTTATTGTCAATAATTAAACAACCTACATCTACATTGTGACTTCAATATTGCAAAAACACCCCAAGGTGTTTATCAAAAGAAACAGTTGCTGGGCCTTTGAGCTACATAAGAGATGTTAGGACACCAGACCATAACCTTGGTTAATATAGTAGAATTTGAGTGTCCTGAAGGAGGAAAGACGAGGTGGTAATATTTAAGGCAAGAATTTCAGAGCTAAGAGCCTTTCCACTTGCACATGGCCACATGCTAATGTGATTAAATTTGGAAATGTTAAGGTGGCCAGGATTGATTGCTGAGATGGGGAGTAAACTCATCTTGTGCTTGGCTACATTACAGCCTTCCTGACTCAATTGTCTCCAACTTCAGGTAACTCACCACCTCTGTTTCTGTCAGAACTGGCCATTTCTGCTGTATATCATCCAACTGTGATACTGGCTTAGTTTTCCCCTCCCTGAGGGATTTGAAAACAAAAATGTGAGTTTTAAAATTGCAGTGTTGACTTACCATGAGCTATTATAGGTTAACAAGCACACATGATGGGTGAACAATATTTGATGAGAGTTTGGACAGGGATGTGTTTTGGATGGTCTCAAGATGATGGAGAATAGAACAAGCAAAGCCAGCTGAAATGTTTGGAATGGTCAAATCTAGAGGTAGCAAAGGCATGGATAAGGATTTCAGCAGCAGAGCTAAAAGCAAGGATTGACATATTGATATTATGGAGGTGGAATTAACTTGTTTTGGTAAGGGAACGTATGAGTTCCAAAATTCAAGTAAAATATGAGATCAATGTTAAGCATAATTTGGTTTAGTTTCATATAATCGATAGGAAGAGGAAAGGTGTCTGTGACTTCAGAACTAAGCTTTTGAAGAAGGGAAAAAAAAGCCAAAGGCTTTAGTTTGAATATTTATTTGGAAACAATTTCAATTCATCCAACATGTGTGTCAGGTAACCCATCTGACTATTTAGAGCTATTTATGGGACTTACAGGTATATGGGAAGGAGCCAGGGATTGATTCTTGGGTAACCCCAGAAGTAACAAACAAAAACTGTGACTTGACCATTTTCAGCAACATATGTGGAAAGAGAAACAGAGTTAATGTTTCAGGTTCTTGTCAAAGCTAAGAAAGAGAGATAAACATAGTTTTAAATTGCAACGGAGTTGACAGATGAGGTGGATAGTACAGAGGGTATATCTGTATTAGGATGAGGCTGGGATTGGGTTGAGGATGAATTGCAGGGCTCCTGTGGTCGAGGGTTAATGGGAGCAGTTGGAGAGTGATAATATAAACAAAGGAACATTGCTAATAGCAGGACTTACTTATGGGTTCGGCTTACTAATAGGGAGAGAAGAATTGAGCTAATATCACAGTTGGATGGCCATTTCTGATCTAGATAGTGAGTTACCTGAAGTTGGAGAATTCAATATTGAGTCAGGAAGGCTGCAATGTCCCCAGACAGAAGATGAGGTTTCCCAAGCTTGCGTTAAGCCTTGTTATAATAATGCAGGAGGCCATAAGCAAGTAGGTCGGAGTGGTTTGGAGAATTAAAGTGGTAGACCACAGGAAGGTCAGCGTTGATCCTGAGGAGAATAGATGTTTCTTAGTTTGGTCAAATGTAGCTTACGGTGGCTCTGTTAGCATTTGCTAATGAGACACCATGGTTTCAAGCTCACTGAAATCCAGCTAACATGTGTGTTAATGGTGTAATATTTAGATGGTATAGGCTCTGGTTGTTCAAATAAATGTAAAAGATTCCAGACCACCATTAAAAGAATTGTGAAAATTCTGTGGGTGTAGTGGCCAGTGTTCATTTTTCAACAAACATTAGCAAACACTATTTCATTTGTTTATGGAAACTTGTGATTTGTAAATTTAACCTGTCTGCTTTTAGTGGCAGTGATGACTTTAATTCAAGATAATTTATTTTGGGTGTACGTGAATGAAACTTTTTCTCCTTCTTGCGCACAAATTATGTGAATGTAATTGGTACTTTGGAAAGGGCAGGTGTGGAAGAATTATTTTGACAAATAGTTCAATCAGTAACCAGAGGATAAATGTTAAGATAATTGGACAATTATACATCAGTGCAATTAGAATATTTTATACAGTGAGTTATTATCATCTGTTGTGCTTTGCTTGAAAGACTGGTGATAGCAGGTTGAATTGCAGTTTTCAAAAGGAAAGTTGATATATTGTTGAAAAGGTGAAATTGCTGAACTGTTGGGGTAAGAGCCCTAGGAGACTGGGTTTAATTGAATAGTATTAAAGTTTGCTAGTAGTCAATTTTAATATCATAAGGTAGTTCCAGGTACAGAGAACTGAAAACAGAGGAGGTTATGCTACAACTTTATGAAGCATTGGATAGGCCATAGCTGGAGTACTTATACAGTTCTGGTTGCACTCATAAAGGATGTGCTTCGACTGAAGAGAATGCAGAGGAGAAGAGAAGGCATAGGTTTAAGATCAGAGGCAAGAGATTTAAAAGGGACATCAGGGGCAGCTTCTTCATGCAAAGGGTGGTGCATATTTGGAATGAGCTGCCAGAAATAGTGGTTGAGGCGGGCACATTAGTAACATATAAAAGCCACCTAGATAAGTACATACAGTATATAGAGATTTAGAGGGCCAAACACAGGTAGATGGAACTAGCTCACTGGGCAATACAGTTGGCATGGATGAGTTGGGCTGAAGGGCCTGTTTTCATGCTGTATGACTCTATGAGATCTACTGGGATGTTGCCTCAGATATGAGAAGAGACTCGATATGTTGGGTTTGTTTTATTTGAAGTAGAAGAGGCTGGAGATCTGATAGAGATATGCGAAATTATGAGGAACATAGATAGGGTAGATAGTAGGAAACATTTTTTCCATAGTACAGCATGGGTTTAAGTAAGGGGTAAGAAATTTAAAGGGAATCTGAGAAATTTTTCACCCAGAGGCTGTTTGGAATAGAGTGGTGGCAGCAGGTCCTCTCACAACATTTAAGTGTCTACATGAGCACTTAAATCGCCAAGGCATAGAAGGCTATAGACCAAGTGCTGATAAGTGGGATTGGTATAGATGTATATGACACTGGCATGGACATGGTGTGCCAAAAAGCCTGTTTCTGGGCAGTGTGATTCTGATGCTACAACTCTATAAGGACCTAACAGAGCACTTGGTAAATCTGTGATTAGGCTGAGTCAGTATGGTTTAACAAAAAGGAAACTGTTTTGTCAAATGTCCTTTGTGCAACTTTCAATAGATAAGGTAAAAGGAGTAGATATAATATAATTGGATTTTAAGAAAACATTCAGACAGGTGCCAAATAATTGATTGTTACATGGGTTAGGGCTCAAAGAGTTGGAGATAATGAATTGCAGATTGTTTAATGAACATAAATTGTCAACAAGAACAAACTGGTCATTTTTGGAATACCAAGGTATGATTTTTGCAGAAGAACAAAGGACTGCAGATGCTGGAATCTAGATGAAACACGATGCTGGAGGAACTCAAGCAGACCAGGCAGCATGCGTGGAGAAAAGCAGGCAGTCAGCGTTTCGGGTCAGGACCCTTCTTCAGGACTGAAGATAGGAAAAGGGGAAGCTCAATATACAGGAGGGAAAAGCAGAGCAGTGATAGGTGGACAAAAAAGGGGAGGCGGGGTGGGCACAAAGTGGTGATAGGTAGATGCAGGTAAGAGATAGTGATAGGCAGGTGTGGGGGAGGAGGGGAGAGCAGATCCACCTGGGGATGGGTCAAAGGTAAGGAGGGATAAAGAGGGGTAGAAAGAAGAGACGTAGGCTTGGAAAGGGAAGAAAAGGCATTGTAGGGGGTAGGTGTGGAGGGGGTTGAGGGGATTACTTCAAGTGGGAGAATTCGATGTTCATGCTGTTAGGCTGCAAGGTTCCAAGATGGAAAATGAGATGTTGTTCCTCCAGTTTGCACTTGGAATTTTCCTGGCAGTGGAGGAAGCTGAGGACAGACAGACCTCCTAGCGCAAGTGTTTGGATTTCACTTGTGTACAATCTGAATTGGTGATTTAGAGGTGTTCAAGTGTAACATATCCAACTTTGCCAAGGTAGCTAGATGAGACTGTGTATATGATTGAGATGGAAAGAGACTGCAATCTGGTTATGTGATTGTTAAAGATGGCAAATGAAGTCTAATGTGGAAATTATTTTGTTTGGTAAGAAGAATAGCAAAGCAGAGAATAATCAAGGTGATTTGGGTGTCCATTACATGAATCTCAATGCAGCCACCTGAAGCAATTAGGAAGGCAAGTGTTATGTTAACCTCTACTGTAAGGCATTGAAGTATAGGAATAAGGAACTTTTGCTGCAGTTGCTATTGATTTAGGTGAGGCCAGGTTTGAAGTACTAAGTAAATTTGTTCTTCTCTAAGGAAAGAAAAAGTTGCCTGGGAGGAGATGCAACAGAAGTTGAATGGATTGATTCTTGGATTGAGAGGTTTAACTGCATAATGGGATGAATGAATACGATAGGCCCATATTCTCTGGAGATTAGAAGAATGAGAGGTGATCCCTTTGAAATGTATAAATTCTTACTGGGCTTGGTAGGTTAATACTGAGAATTAGATGAAACAGTCAATCAACATAAACCCCATCAAGCCATTTAATTGAATGTTTTATTGAGATCATCTTTTGGCCCTAGACTTTATCGCCATTTCTCAAGAATCAATTTAGTGAATCTTTGTTGCTGTCCCTTTCTAACCCAAGTAATTCCTCAATTTATTCATGTTCAGTATGTGAATTTTCACTATAATGCCATGGGTTCATTGGGGTACATGTCTTTTACACAACTATTTTTCGCCATAATGAATAGCTCAGGCACTTTTCATGCATAGAAAATCTCTGTACTGAAACACCGTTAAATTATTTCACTCAGTCGTTTCAACATGTGAAATTTCATTTCATGAACCATTTTCCAGGAGCGATCCTTTTCAAACATAATGGTTGTATCCTTTAGGGAAGGTGACCAAACAACATTCAATATTGCAGGTGTGATCTCGCCAAATTAAAGCAAAAATTCTTTGAACATTTACAGTAAAAAAAAATATTAGGAATATCCCAGAAATATGCTAAAGATTTAGACAGGCTGTTTCTTGCATCACGTCCTTCATTCTGAAGTTTATTTTACCTTGAAATATAGATCTGAAGGGCTATGTTTAATATCTTGCACACATCCTTCAATTTGTACCACAGCTTTAATGTGAAGTGTCATTACTAAGGCACAACAACTTTTACTTGCATAATGCCTTTAAGACAGTTAATTATCCCAAAGGGTTTTTGGTGGGGATCACTTGATTTTATAGCCATTGCAACTGGATAACCAAGCACTGAGCATCATTTGGGCTTTCTTTCATTTGGCAAACTATTTGCATAATTATTTGTGATATTTTGTGTTTGAGCCCCACTTCCTTTTGGAAGCTGATTGCTGTTCCTTATTTTTATTTAATAAATATCAGCTAACTGGTCTTTGTTTTCTTGAAGCTAACAGAACTTGTATTTAAGCATTGGCCTCAGGATGTCATCTTGCAGTCGGTGAATTATTTTTTTAAAGTGTAGTTGTTAAAATATGCAAGTGTGTCTGGCAATTGATACACAGCAAAGTCCTGTGGAAATGGCCCACAAATTCGTCTGCTCTTGGGCTGCATCCCCAGGGCTGCGTGCTCAGTCCACCGCTGTTAACGCTGCTGACCCATGACTGCTCTGCCAACTCAAGCTCCAACCATGTCATCAAGTTTGCCGATGATACAACAGTGGTGGGTCTCATCAGCAGGAACAATGAAACAGCTTACAGAGAGGAGGTGGAGAGGCTGGTGGACTGGCGCTCAGTCAACAATCTCTCCTTGAACGTGGACAAAACAAGGGAGGTGATTGTGGATTTTAGAAAGGCCCAGGATGACCACTCACCCCTGTGCATCAATGGTGCTATTGTACAGAGAGTCAGCTACTATAAGTTGGGAATACAAATAGCAGACGACCTGTCCTGGTCAACCAACACCACCTCTCTCACCAAGAAGGCACAGTAGTATCTCCACTTCCTACGGCGGCTGAAGAGAGCAAACCTGCCCTCTCCCACCCTCACCACATTCTACAGGGGTACCATTGAGAGTGTCCTGACTAGCTGCATCTTTGCCTGGTATGGTAACTGTAACACCTCAGACCACAAGACTCTGCAGAGAATTGCGAGCACAGCTGGAAAGATCACTGGAGTACCTCTTCCCTCCATCCTGGACATCTACAACACACGATGCACCCGTAAGGCCTGCAGAATCATAGATGACCCCTCTCATCCCTCCCACGACCTATTTGTCCCACTGCCATCTGGCAAGCGGTACCGGAGCATCCGGGCCAGAACTACTAGACTGTACAATAGTTTTTTTCCCCCAGGCTGTCAGACTCCTGAATACCCTGGAGGCAGTCTCAGACAAATGCTGCATGAAAAGTCCTGGTTTGCACAACGGCGAATAAGAGCCTTGGCTGCTGCTGAACATGTTTATACACTTAGTGCAATACACTGAGTTCCGTATTTTCTTTGTCCAGTTCTGTTTTGCACTAACCTTGCACTAATTTTGTATCCTGTATATTACCATTTTTTGCACTATTTGTCTGCGTTTATTGTATGTTCTCTGTTCTATGTATGTCCTCTGTTGTGTGAGTCTGGGGGAAATGACATTTCGTTCCTCCATGTGTTTTACAGCATGTGGGTGAATGGCAATAAAGTATAACTTGACTTGAGGAGGAGTTCCTTGCTCTTCAAGGAATGCATGAAATTTTTACCTACTGAACAGGTGGAAGGGAATTCAGTTTAGCATTTCAATAAACACCCACGTCAATGCAGCAAAGATAGGTCAGCCCAGATAATATGCTCAGATCCTATGGTGGTGACTGCAGCTGTTGCTTTCTGAATCAGGCTGTAACTTAAATGTAACAGGAAAGCTAAAGGGACTTGCAAGAATAGTTAGTGCTGTGATTGGATTAGATCCTTTTCATCATTATGGATAGCATAGTTTTAGTAGAATCTGGATTCATCTTGCAAAAGCAAAGTACTTCAGATGCTGGATACCTGAAACAAGGGGAAAAAAGTGCTGTAACTCCTTAGCAGGTCAGTCAGCATCTGTGGAGGAAGAAACGGTCAACATTTCAGGTTGAAGCCCTTTCATCAGATCATCAATCTGAAATATTATCTCTTTCTCTCTCCATAGATACTGTCTGACCTGCTAAGTATTTACAACATTTTCTGTTTTTATTTACATTTTTAGAGGAGTTGAATCTCTGATAACAGTGAACTAACTCCAAACTTTGTCTTGCCAAGAGAGGAGAGGACAGCTTGGAAGCAGTAGTGTTGGTAGTAAGGATGCTTTACTGGGTGAATGGTTGGACTCGTGTTGAAATTGGAATCACTTCATCTAATGAGCCATGTAGCTCTTTAAGATCTGTGGAATGGTATTATGCTCAATCACGTTGTGGCTTTGTTGGATGCTGTTTCTCAGTTGTGACATTTAACTTCCCATCTGCCTCTTCATAGTGTAAAGATTTCATGCAGTGCTTGAAGAGCAAGAAGCTCTATCTCAACCATTACCATAAAAAATAGAAGAACTGATCAGGCAGTTAACTTTCCACAGGGACTTTCTGTGTGTAAATTGCCAGCCATGTGTATCTACAGTTCAAAAGAGAATTCACTGACTGCAGGAGGCTTTATGTCCTGAGGTAGATTTGCTTTCTGCTTGCATCAAATATACACATATTGTTTAATTGTGATGACATTGGTAGGGAGATGTAAAGAATGGATATCATCACACAGCACTGAGCTAGGCTTCCTCTTGGGTAAAAGTTTACACGTGGACAATAATAATTTGTATTATGCACAACTTAAATATGTTAGATATTAATAATATTTCAGGCAGATTCTTAAACATTTGGAGATGTGAATTTTAACTAAAATAGAAGTAACAAATAACAGCTCAGGCAAATCTTTATTTCAAAATAAAACACTTCTGCAGGTTGAATAATGTGGGTCTGTTGGACACTGGTTTCTTTTAGATATTAAACAGCAAATTAGTACTCATTGTGAAGAATGGCTGCAGTATGAATGCAGTTGGTCTTTCTTGGTCTATTAAAAGCCACCTGCTTATTTTATAAAGGAAGAGCATTTAAAATCCCATTTAATGATGAGCCATATTCCAGATAAATTGTAACTAGAATTACCCCAATCTATCCACCTGAGTGATGCTAGATCTGACTCCCAGATGGATAGCATACCTTATTAGAGCTCCCTGAAATATTTAATCCAGATCACCACTCGTATAGCTTGTGATTTTCAATGGTTAAGAGAAATCAACAGAACAGTAACACACATTTTCTCTGGCTGTTCACAATGCAGGAATTTACTTATAATGTGTGATCTTTTTATTTTCTTATGCTTTGTTGCATGAATACGTGACAAAGGTGGGGGAACTGACAACAGCTCCGGGTGAGTTGTGCATCATGGTGCACTGTTTCCCATCTACAAGATACTTTGCAGCATTTCTTCAAACTCACCACCTTCGACTAATAGGTTAAAGATAGCAAGTGATTGTTTACGCTGCTTTCAAGTTCGAGCCCTAGGTGTAGACCATCCTGATATCCACAGTGAAACATAGAACATTCTGTTTCTTCATCTGTCCTGAGTGAAAATGCTGAATCAGCCTAAGCACTTGGAAGTACCTTCACCAACTGGACTGCAGCAGTCTACCACCTCTTCATTCAATGGCTTCTAGGGGTATAACGAAAATATTTTAAAGTTCGTTCCTTGTTCTTTCCTGATTCAGCAGCAAGAGGTATTCACAAACAAAGGAGGCACTATACACATCTTGAAAGTTATAGAAACTACTTTATTGGAGCTATATAAAGAATAAAATACAGAAAGGAAGAAGAATACTTAACAAAATACAGAAGGAAGCAAAATAATACTTATCAACCAATCTGTGTAATGCCGGACAGAACCTCCGGTGTCAACAGCCTTTTCTCTGCACCGGTCACAACCCTGCCTAAGGGAAGATTCCAATTTGACAAAGAAGTTGCCCCTTTTATACCTTTCAAAAACTTAACATTACTTTTACTCCAGTACTTTTCCATTCCCTAGCGGTACCAGCCTGTATCTTCTTATCACTCGCAACCTTTAGCCTAGGCACATAACTTAGAAACAGACAACAGGTCTTCAAAGAAGAAAATATTCTTCACCAGTGTCTAATCTCAAGGATGTGCATCCATGCACATCTTCAAGGTATTACCACATTCCAAGCTTGACACCATTTTGTCTTACAACCACCATTTTGTGTTACACACCACTATACATTACTGAGGAGGAATCAGAAATGACTGTTGGCTAACTTAACTCTTTCCTTACAAGGGGTGGGCAATAACTATCACCAACCCCTTCCAATCTTCCAGAATAAAAAAAACAGTGGTTGTCTTACACTTTATATTTACGTGCACACTATCCATTTTCCCTTCTCACTTTGATTTAGTTTCTTTTAAATGTTGTGCAAATATAAGGAATGATCACACAAGTCTGATATAGCAGGTTGCCAAACTGCACCCTAGCTTCTGCCATTGGCTTCTCAAGTACAGAATAACAGCACCATGTCTATCTGTCAAGGTGCATGACTCCACATTGATGTCAAATGTTTGGATGTTGTCAAATATCTGGTATTCCTGGATGGGAGAGCTGGGCCAGTGTCTGAGACTCTTACACTGGTTGCTGCTGGGGTTGTATCTTGGGGTAATTGATCCCCCTACCATTTAAAGTGTAAAAATCACTGTGATGGGTGTTTCCACTGTAGGAGAATTTGATAACTGGAGCATGTTTTACTGGTTAGGTTACACTTCCAATTTTTGCTAACAAAAAAATAATTTGCATAATCACATAAAATCTTCCCCTGTACCAGTGTAATCAAGATACAAAGCTGTTCTTTCAATAATGGAATGTGCTTTTTTCATTTGTTCTGTCACTAAATATTCCTTGATGAATTCAAGTGATAACCAAGTGCACTTTTATTAATAAAGCTAAAAGTGGGTTTATTAACAATATTATTTTAATAAGTGTGCCCATTCCTTCATCAGTGATAAACTTCATTTAAAATCTTTGGAAATAAATAAAAACAGATAATGCTGCAAATACACAACCAACCTGCAACATTTGTAGAGAAATGTTGATGTTTCAGGTCAGTGATCTTCCTTCAGAACTTTAAAATGTGCAGGTTAGGAAAATTTCAACTTTTTGGTCTGTGCTGAGCTCAATCTGTGCTTCACTGTGGCAATGTACCTGACTCCAACAGACCTGACTTATGGGGAAGAGAAATTCGCCAGGGTTCTTTTCTATGCTCTATTTGTGTGAATGACAAACTTGGACGAGAACTTGCTACCATCCTATGGTAAAAAGGCTGCAGAAATATCCACACTGTAAAGAGGGATTACTCTCAGACACCGGGTTTGGTTTCACTGTATGCCCCAGGAATGTATGCTTACACCAGTTTACTTCAGCATTCAAGGACAAAAAATGGATCCATCATTGTAATTCTCAACTTGGCTACTGAAAGGCACTGTTGAATAACAACAATATTTTTTTCAACTAATTTTCTTATTCTCTCTAATCTGTTGATGGGTTTTAAAGTACAGTCATAACTGTAAAGCATTGTGGGATGTCCCTGGCTGCTAGATAAATGCACATTTTTTTCTGAAGATTATTTATCACAGTAGGGCTGAAGCAAATTGCAGAGCCATTGCTAGTACTCTGGCTGAGACCAACTAACAAAACAGGGCTCCTTATTGAATGTGGATTTCTGTTTTCTGAACAGCTCAGTAACTCACTGCTTTGGCTCACTGAGTTGTAACTTTTTGCTTCCTATCTTATGCTGGTGATTTTACTAGTTGGTTGAACTTTACAGTTAAAGACTGAGAGTGGGTGAGAAGCAAGCTGGAGTTGGTGCTGTTACACAAAGGCTCCCTATATGGTCTTTCTGCTCATTTGCTCTCCAATCAACAGTAACCCAAACTCAAGCAGTTTCTTCACTTTGTTGCAGTAAACTATTCAGTTGTCCACTCAGATGTTGGAAAATTTGATCAATGAGATCATTCTAATTGACTTTTTTTTAGTAAATATATATTTACTATATATGTAAAATATATATCTATAATTATTATATGTGATTATTACAAAATATTCCTGAGATACAAGCAAGGAAACTATTATGCAATGTCTAATAAACTTGAGATATAATGGACAACATTTTACATCACCTTTAAGTTTTGATGAGGCGTTTCTATTCTTACTATTCATCTCTTCACACCAACCCCTCTTCCAGCCTTTCGCAGCACTGTTTGATGGAAGGACACGAAGCAAGTCAAAATCACGAACACATGACAACCATCGAGGCTCACGCGGTTGCGCAGCAGGTCCAACAGGTGCATGTGGCCACGTACACGGACCACACGGTCCTAAGTGGAGAGGATGACTCACCCTCGTCACCTGAAGAGACTTCCTTTGATGATTCTGACATCCTAAATTCAACCATCACAGATGAGGTTACGGCCCATCTTGCTGCAGCAGGTGAGGCTTTGGAGTGAGTGGGAGTAGATTTTAGCCAGTGTTGTTATCCTTGCAAAGAATGCTGCATGATTTTTGTTTGTTTTTCTTCATTTTTTTTGTAACTTTTTGTATTTTTCCCCATTGTCTTGCCCCACTCCTCAACTCCTTTATATTTTCTTCTCCTTCAGACCCCAATTCATTGCTAGAATGCAGTTCCACTGGTGTTTGCCGCCTGCCACCTCTTTGTTCAGTAGGTTAACTTCTCTCGGGACTTGATAGCATAGTCCAGTCCCCACCCCGACCACCAATGTCCCCATCCTCCACCCTTCCCCTTGAGTATTACTGAAATGTCAGAAATACTGTCTCTCAGACCCATCTGCCTCTGAGAATGTGGAAGATTACATGGAGTTATTTTGAAGTAATCCTGGGGGTTGGGGGTGCTCTGGTGTATCCTGGCTAGTATTTGACCCCAGTTCAACTCTTGAAGCAGGTAATCTCATTATTTATAATGTTACTATTGTGGGAACTTGTTTTGTGTAAATTGCCTGCGTTTTTTTATAACAATAGCTATAAAACTCTTCCCTGCTCTAAAATAATATGCATGTTGGCTCGTAGCCTGAAAACACTTTGTTCCTGGCCACTTGAACGAAGCACCAGGAACGAACTGGCAAGGAGTTCATGTCTCAAAAGAGGGGAGCGGAATCGTGCTGGCAAAAAAAGAGGTGGTTTGTATAATGCATTGTATGGCAGGGCCAGCAGAGGGTGCTAAAGAACCATAAAAAAATTGAGCCAGCTATCAGTGTGTTGGTCTCATGTCAGCTTGCTTGGCTACAAGAAGGGGAAAATCTGGTTCTGGAAGTGTCCACTACTGCTTTTAAAATCCCTTTACATAAATTTGGGTTTTGTAATTCCCCTCCTAAATTTCATCTGTTCCCAATTCTAAAAGTACAAGCTCAAAACTAGATGCCCAGTCTTCATGTGAAAACCTGCTCAGTGAGTATGGATTGTCTTTATCACCAAATCCTGCCCTCCTCAAATGTTCACACACGTCATGCAACAGAAGATATTGGATGAAAGAAAAGGGAGGGAGAGTGGGTGATGAGGAGAAATCCAGGCTTGAGCACAACTGTGGAATCCTGTACCACTCTGACTGATGTCTGCCAACATTGCAGTGAACTACAGATTGTTCCTTGGAACTTCATGGTCTTTCTGATTCTAGGGCTTTCTGATTCTAGTAAAACTTTTGTTTTACATTCTCCTATTTCTTGAACTATATGTTCACGTAACCTGTGTCTTGTTAAGTGTTCAAGACAACAGCCTTTTTGGCTATCCTAGACACGTCGTGAATATTCTCAGCAACTGCTGGGTCACACAAACTAAGAAGTTCCTAGTCTCCAATCCTTATCTGTGTTGCAGGCAGAGACCCCAGGCATTTGTACGAAGGGGACTGCAGTTGATCTGAGTGGCCTTATTTGACAAAATGAGTATGTTCCTAAAGATCCCACTCCTGATTACCCTGATGGAATCCTGCCTGTCACCCTCCTCTCCCCACTCAATCCGCTCCCCCACATTACCTCCCTCTTGACCAGCACTACAACACTTTGACAAATGCTGAAGACTTCCTACATTCATATTATATTTTCTTGAAATTTCTTAACCACCACACCCAGTGCAGTATGGAGGGAAGTGCTGAATTTAAGTTGAAACATTAAGCTAAGGCCCTTTCTGCCCTTATTGTATCTGGAGATCTTGGTGGAATTGTACAGAATGAGACTGCAATGTGCAGATGAACTTGTGTTGTAAGTTCAGGCTTGGGCAGAGGCGACCTATGATCTTTGCAAACTAACAGGTACAGTGACTAGTGTCCTCACAGGTGATTTTCATTGTTGGGAAAGGTTACTGACCTTTCCACTCTTTACTTTCAGGTCCAGTGGGAATGGCGGCAGCTGCTGCTGTGGCAACGGGCAAGAAACGGAAGCGCCCCCATGCCTTTGAGTCCAACCCGTCAATACGCAAAAGGCAGCAGACGCGTTTGCTACGGTGAGACTACCCTCTGTGGCTAAGGAATCCCAGCCCAGAGCACCAGCTGCCATGTATAAGTTACCAGTATGTAGAGAATCCAGATTAGGGCACCAGAACTGGCCCCACATGTAAATGGTTGAGCTAAAAGGAAAGAGGAGTCTGGAGAGAATGTTGGGGGGGGGGGTGGGGGCGGTGGGAGAGGGTTCACTGAGGAATGGAAACTGTTGAAGTAAATGTTGTAAGTTAGTTAAAATGTAGATTTAAATTTCAAAGTATTAATCTGATGTAGAATTTCACTTTTTTTTCAAAGCAGCCCCAATGGTGTAGTTAGTAAATATACTGCCCAGAGCCTGGCCGTGCATCGGGAAGATCCCTGCTTCAAATCCACGTCTGTAACTGAGTGAGTTGATCTTCTGAGGTTAAGTCACATTGTTAGAGTGGAGGGAGTTTCACTCTACGTCTGTATTCAAGCCTGGGAGTACTTGATAGTGAAATGATAGACAGTGAAATCATACATGGAAAAGTATTACTCTCTGGGTTACTGACTGTGGACTGAACATGGGCCAGTAAACTAAGTAGGTGCATGGGTCTCTTGCAATGATTTGATCTGAGGAGCTGCACTTTTCACAGTTGAAGGGGAGCTAGTCTGTTGATCAGTTGGCTGATTAATTTGGCCTGGTGCTACTCAGTTTACATTATAGGCACATTTTACCTTGCCACAGGTTAGAGGGGATTTATTTATGTGTTACAGGCAAACTTAACAATACATTGTACTAGCTTTCCATCATGTTTGACTTTCCTCTGGAGGGTTCAGCTTTTATTTTCCACAAAGCTCCCTGTGCCTATTGTTTGTGTGTTTTCCACCTGTGGTGCATCATTCAGGAGCCTTGATTATTCCCCTATCCCAAGTTTGGGGACAATGTCCTCAATTATATTTGCAACATCAGAGATCAGCCTACTCAGCACAGATTATGGATCAGACCCAGGATTTTTTTGACCTCTAGTTATCTATCACACTGTGGGCAGTACATTTATTAACAGCTACTAGGAGAACCTTGTGCTTTATGCATAATTAACAGGAACAGCATATGGAGGACAACTTCAGCTTCTAAATTCAGCTGCTAATTTCAGTTATATCCAAGTACAATATTTTGAGTTACATGTGAGGCTTGAGTAAAACTCCCCAATTTGATAGATACTCCTTTCTGTCAATCATGCAGCTACCTTAAAAGCTGCAAGCCTTTGCAATCTACATGCTGACTAACTGAGAAGGATTATTTCTCTGTCTAGTTAAAAACTGTATAACAGTGGCTCAAAATCCATACCAGATAAATTCTTCTTTCTCTGATTGCAGGCCTCTTCCTAAATCTTAAGATCTGTAATTCTTCTAGAGAAAGCTTATTGAGAAAGTTTGGACTATTCTAATCAGTATGTAAATGAACTTTGTTGTTTTTGTGTGGTAGTTCAGACAACTGGAGAATAGAGCTGAGAAAGAAGAGTTTGATCTATCATCTTTATATTAGTGTGCTCTGGGCATGTTAGGATTAGGGAATTGAGGGCCATGATTTGTACCTCAGGACTCTCAAAAAGTTCAGGTTTAGGACACCATGGAAGGCAGAATCTGCATCCTTCACACTAGTACTCCTCTGACAGTAGGTTTATAATATGGATGCTGCCAATACCCCAACTGAAGCTGGTGTAGAGTACTTTATTGTAAAACCAAAGTTCCATCATCTCATCAAACCTTCTCTTTCTCTCTCTCAGAAAACTACGAGCCACTTTGGATGAATACACAACCAGAGTTGGGCAGCAGGCAATTGTGCTCTGTATCTCACCTTCCAAACCAAACCCGGTTTTTAAAGTGTTTGGAGCTGCTCCTCTTGAGAATGTGGTAAGTATTGAATGACCCAATGGGTTTTCTTCTGTTCCTGCATCCTCATGTGAACTGCAACTGAACCTGCCACCTGACACGCAGAGGCTCTCCAAGCTGATTGCGGAGACTCATTCTTCACGGTCTTGGTAGAGCTGACTCCCTAGTAATCAATTCTAGCATGCATTAGGAACAGCTTTTCTTACATCTATGAATAAATTCAAGAAGGTTGAGTTTTTGGTGAAAAATCATCCAGTAATCACATGAGCAGATCACTGTTGTGCAAGCCAGCAGTGAGTAGGCAGGAGGATAGGTTAAGGTGGCTGGACCATTCTATCAGAGGGTTTATTTGGTGCAGAAGGATTGCATTATACTGCATTACAGGAAAAGGTTGCATGGTGTGTAGGTCAAAGGTAGGAATGTGCTAGCAAATGTACATGTGGATGTGAATTTAGTTGTTTAGGATTTCCCCCTGAGGATCTGAAGCATGCTTCTTCTTTCTAAGAAAAAATCCTGGCTTAGCTATTAGTTGGGGTGCGGTAAAGGTTAGTGTGCAGCCTATAACAAAGCGCAAAATTATTGCCTATTTTACCCAAAGGTCTTTTATTTCCTTCTCTTTAATTTCCTTATATTGATGTAAACTTCAGCTGTTTTTGCTACCCTGAAGATTTGCATTCAGGCATGGCTTCACTCTGGAAGTCCACACTGTCAATATCCTTAGTTTTAACTTTTTCAATGGTCTTAAATGCAGTAATACCTCCTATATCCTTCCTGGTCTGAACAATTCAGCTCTGTTCCATACACTTATTTTTCATCATGATACCCTCATTTATAAACATGATTTCCTTTTTTTTGAGGGGACATGACAGCCAACAGGGCAGACTGAGGACTTTCCCCTAGGTTTCTACTGACACAGTATTCACAGATATATTTTCTACTCTGTGGGATGGCTTCTGTCCCCTTTGATCCTCATGAACTGATTGTTGTGATTTGAAATAAAATGCATGGACAAATCAGTAAGCAACAACTTGTTTATGATGATGTCATCCACATGCAAAATCTACTAGCAACGTATAATATTGGATCATGGGCAAGGGGTATTACCTACCTTATTAGAGATATTTAGATGTTTTCCTTAACACTGATGTGGCTTTTCAGTACTCCAGTGGTAATTTCTACTTCCTGTTTGCCTGTGCCAGTTAGTAACCTGCCTCCTCTCTCAACACCTTCCCTCTGAAGTACAGTAGCAGATGCGACCATGTTTTTCTAATGCAACTCAGTGCCACAGTGCACCTGGAGCAGGTTGTTGCCTAGCAGTGTTTCCCTTTGGTTGCCACTTTGCAGATTGTTTACCTAAAGCCTCTGCCTTTCCCTAGGTACGCAAGTACAAAAGTATGATCCTGGAAGACTTGGAGTCAGCACTGGCAGAGCATGCTCCCACACCTCAGGAGGTTAATTCTGACCTTCCACCGCTCACCATCGATGGAATCCCAGTCTCTGTAGACAAAATGACACAGGTGAGCCAAGCCTGTTTTGCATTAATGATTCATTTGGATGCTGAGAAGAAGGAAGTAGAGCAGTACACTGAAAGCTTCAGCACAACTGACATCATGAGATATTGACTTTAAATGTCCACCTCCAGTTTTCTGTTCAATCACATACTCCATCCTCCCAAAATTCCTGATTACTAGTAATCATTGGTTTATTCATCTATTCTATTTCAGCCCAATGGCCGCACTTCACACTGGTCTTTACTGTAAGCATTATCAAGTATGGAGGGCTTTTTTGAGGTTGATTTTCATTTTCTTTCATGTACAGACTTCTCATTTCTCATGGTGAAATAGTGATCCAGCTGTCTTTCTCCAGGATTTTCAAACCCACTTTAGTTACCCTTTCCAGTCTGATCTCTATGGCTCAGTACTCCACAATATAAATCCTTGGAGTCAAAAGGACATAAGGAATAGAAGAAAGAATGGCCCATTTAGCCCCTCACTCCAGTTCCACTGATGTTTTACCTCGTACATTGGTATGATGGCTGTTACAGAATCTTTCCGGCCAATCTCCAAAGAGTCATAGAATGTTGTAAGACATAAGGAGGCAATTTGACACTGCATGCCAATACTGAATCTTTGGCTGGTCTATCCAATTGTACCCACTCCTCCATACATTCCCCATCGCCCTAACCTTAGAATAATAGAATTGTATAGCATGGAAACAGGCCATTCAGCCCAACTCATCCATGCCAACCAGTGGGTGCCCTTCCATATTAACCCTATTGCCCAGCACTTGGTCCATAGCCTTATGTGCCTAAGCAATTCAAGTGTTCATTTAGACACTTATTAAATGCTGATTTTTTTTTTCCCTTCAACCATTCATCCAATTCCCTTTTGACCGATGATATTGCATTGAATGATGGCAGTGCATTGCAGTTTAAAAAAAAATCATCATAATGTCTCTGGTAACAGCATATTAACAGAGGAATACTGGTAGGTCCTTTGGCTTTTTCCAGCATTCCTTGAGCTTATTGCTGATTTGTGACCAAACTTAGAACTGCCTTTCATCCCATACCTAAATACTATGTGAACTGTAGCTCAGTGGGAATTGCTCTTGCCATGAAGTCAGTAAGTGATGATGATGGAATGATGCACCAGCAGTAAATGTACCTTTTGGGTGAGAAATTAAACAAAAGTCCTCCGCTCTCATAGAAGGATGCAAGTGATCACTCGATACTCTTTTGAAAAAGAGATGTGTCGTTACCCCCTAGTTTCCTAGCCACCTCCTAGCCAATATTTATTCTTCAATCAATATCTGAGAAGCACTGGTATCTGTAACATTGCTGTTCAAGGAAGCCAAGACAAATTGTTTGTCTTGTTTTGTACATGTTGGAATGTCATGAAATCTTGCAAAATGCTATATAAATGCAAATCTTTACTTTTGGTTAACAAAACTTCAAACCTAAAATTAATAATTGACCTAACATCAGTTGCATTTAAAGAAGAGATGTCTTTGTCCGCCCAATACAATCAGAAATGTTTCCTAGCTATTCCTAAAAAGCTTTGCTGTAATTTTCCAACTCTTAGTCTCCCTATCCATCTGGAAATCATTTCTCTCTGTTTATATTATCAGTTCTCCTTAATATCTTGATATCATTTAGCCTTGTAAAACCACCAGAATTCTCTAATTTTTGGAATCCAGATATTATTCTGGTAAATAAATGCTGCATTTCCTCCATGCCAATACATTATCCTAAAGGAGTGGTGCGCATAAAGTCTAGGAGTAGTCTAATCAGATTACTCCTCATAATCTTGTCCTCTAAATATAAATACAACTTTCTTATTAGATATAATAATTATTTTCAGAATTTGTTCATAACATTTAAACATAGAACGTAAAACATAGAACAGTACACCACTGGAATAGGCTCTTCGGCCCACGACATCTGTGCCAACCATTATGCCAATTTAATCTGCGCATCTTCCTGCATGTGGTCTATATCCCTCAATTCCCTGCCTGTTCACATGCCTGTCTAAATTCCTCTTGTCGTATTTGCTCCCCTGGCAGTGTGTTCCAGGCACCTACCTGTGTAAAAAAAAAACAACTTGCCACATAAATCTTTAAATTTTCCCCCTCTCACAAAGCTAAAAAGAAATGAAAGATGCATGTACATGGGCCCCTAAGGCTCTTTATACATCATTCAGTCTGCTCTGTCCTCTGTAGGCTCAAAGTAGATGCCCTTCCATTTTCTAATTTCAAATCCATTTACTAGAGATTTGGCCTTTGATTGAATTGATTGTTACTGTGTAATTTAGTAGTTTCACTTCCACTGCTACAGTGCCATCCATCTTTGTTATTGCCAAACAACTCATTGTTAATGAATATGATGAACTGTGGTCCTACACTAAGTTATTTTCTGTCTTCTGATGTCCAGCCAATTTCTAAACAAGATCAATAATTTCCATTTCTAATGAAGGATTTTATCACTTGCTTTCCTACAGTCCATATATATAGCATCCATTGACAATACCCTTTCCACAACTTAAAAAAAAATTCTAACGGACTAGTATTTCCATCTTCAGAGGACTATCTTCCTCAGTTCCTTGCTGGCTTTCTGCAATCAGCTGAACAATTTGGTTGTTAGTCATTCTGTATTCTGGTTTAGTAATTTCCTAGGATAAATGTTAAATCATCTGAATTGTTTTCCCCTCTCATCTTCCTTTAATAGCAAAATGGCTTGCATAATTTTCTAATTTAAAGTAATAGTCTCCAAATCAGGGAATTTTAGGGCCTGTCTCCTTCTCATCTGTGTTTAAACCCTTGGATGGAAACCATCTAAATTTGATATTTTGTCTCTTTTTAATTACATTAATTTCTTCCTTGCTTGAATTAGTTTTGGTTAAACATTGGTTTCCTTGGCTTGTCCAGCATGCCATCCTCATGGCCAATTGCCCAGGGTGGCATGATGATTAACACTACTACCTCATAGGTCCAGGGTCTGGATTCAATCTGACCATGGGTGCTCTCATTGAGGAGTTTGCACAGTCTCTCTGTGATTGCATGAGTTTCTGTCGGGTATTCTGGTTTCCTGTTGCATCCCAAAGATTTGCTGGTTGATTAATTCACTAATGTAAATGACTCCTTAGTGTAGGCAAATAGGAAAAAAAAAGAATAAAAGAAGAGTTGATGGGCATGTGTAAATGAATAAGTTTGCAGGGTTACAGGGGAATAAGGAGAGGGAAATGGGACCAATGGGTTCTGCTGATCGCAGTTAACGTGAATCTGAATGACAGCCTCCTATGTTGTAATATGTATGTAAATATCAGTTATTTTTCAACATTTTCAATATTTCTTTATTTTTAGTTATAGTATCACCTTATCTGTTTTTAGGAGCCCTAAACATCCTAAACAATAGACTTTTTTTGTACTTGTTTTGACATTCCTTGTAACTTTCTTTTTTTAATATTCATTGTATCAATCCTAATCTCCAGATTTGTGCTAGTTTTTTTTTGCACTTTTGCCTTTTTTGTTCTTTTAGTTTCGTTGCCTCTTGCCTCTTCAATTGTCCCTGGCACTTTTTTTTGTTGCACTCTTTGCCTGTTAGGGGTCATCAAATTAAATTGTTATGAACATGTTATTTATTTTTTGTAATTTTATCCGTTTGCAGTTCTGCCCACTTTACCACAGGCAGCTTTACTCATATTTTGTTCAAATTAACATTATCAATATCTAGAATTGTTCCTTTGCAATGGCTTAAATCTGTATTGTCTGTGTCACCAATTGATCTTTCATTGGAAGGTTTCTCACTTACTCATGTTTTGAATAAAAATCCTTCATGATTTTCAATGCCCCTCAAAGCTCCTCTCAACTTCTGTAATCTTAAGTAGAGCAGTCCCAAATTCACCATTCTTTCTCCATAATTTAGCTCCTCATCCTTGATACCATGTGGTAAATCTTCTAGGTAACTACCAAGGACTTTTCATCCTTCACCAGAGTTGGCCATAATCATACAGCTGAGTATATAAAAGATTGCAGTATTTGTTTACATAACATTGATTGCACTTCAAAGTAGTTTTATAGGGTGAAACACTTAAGGATTATTATTGAGAAGCTCAGGGAACCACTGTCCTAAATGAAAATCCTTTTTTTTTATCAGTTTGGCAAAAATTTGGTTGGAGAACAAGGAAATATCAGGAGTAAAAAAAATTGCAAATAAAATGAGAATGATTAACCTTCATTTCTGGGCCCTTCAGAATGAATTGGTAAAATCAACCACATCCTTGGCAGATCTTTCAGGGGATCATTGGAAACTAAAGTGAAACCCAAGAATTATGAATTTCAAAGTAGTACAAAGTTAACGCAGTGATCCATCAGCTAGCCCGATAACAGTTGTGAGGAATGGTGTTGTGAGGAGAAATTAATAAAGCATTTGGAATATGGTGAAGAATAACACAGCTTTATTGGAGAACAAGTCTATTGGGGTGTTTCAAAGAAATACTGGAGCTGGTGTCAAGCGAACCTGCAGTTGTCTTCTAATGTAGTGTGTTTGAGACAGAGCTTAATCCAGAACGTTGGAAGACATGGATTGGAAAAGCATTGATAAAACATTTACTGAATTAGGGAGAAAGCTTAATAGGGAAACAACCACAGAGATACTTTGTTTGGAAATGGGTACAGAATTTGAATTATCTGATAGTACCAAATTTCAGGAATGATGGGTGCAAATTTTGAGAGTTTTGATGAATCAAGGAACAGAGTGGTCAAATGGTTAAAGCAATGAAAGTAAAAAAGGTCTTGAGATTTAGATGGGGAGAAGGGTGGGAATGAGCTCAGATTCCATGAACTGCTAAATATTGATCAGTGGTAACTCAAATGGTGTGAAAATTCTGGTCACTGTTACAATAGGAATACTCTGACTTTGTGTCACCCTGTACCATTTACTCCTGTTCAATGTCCTAGGTTTGATCCTGACCGTGGATGCTGTCTGTATGGAGTTTCCATGTTCTCCTTGTGACCGTGTGGGTCTCCCCTGGGTTCTGTTTCCTCCAACATGCTAAAGATGTGTGGGTTGGTGTGTTAATTAACTGCTCTAAATTGCACTTAGTTTAATTGGGTGAGGTGGGGGGAGTTGATGGAGATGTGAGAGAAAAATGTAATTAGTGTAGGTAGGTGCTTTATGGTCAGAAGAGATGCAGTGGGCCAAAGGGCCTGTTTCCATACTTTCTAACACTATAAACTGGATCTGATAACCAAGAGCTGCTTAAGCCAATTTTTTCCACGCACTCAAGGCACACATTGGATATTGTATCAAGGTATTTAGGAATCTAAATTCTGATCAGAAGAAATTTTACAACAAGGGCCATAAAGTTGCTGTCTTAAAAGACAACTAAGCAGATAAATTAGGTTCATCCAGTGTACAAAATGCTGAATAGATGCATATTTAACAAAAAATTAATCGGGAGATTCAATATCACCCTCTGTGTTTACAAATTCCTTCATGTCTATGCCCCACTATTCGGTAACTTATTCCAGTCACATGTGGGACATATGTTTGAGCTGCGCTGATTCTCCTTTGCTTCCTTTGAATTTAATTGTGGAAGTTTCAGCTTTCTTACCCTTACCCTGAGAATCCTCTCCCAAAATCACTCATCGTAATGACTGCGTGCTGATAACGCCAAGGTCGTGGGTCTTAATGGGTGGCACAGTAGTGTAGTAGTTAGCGTAACGCTATTACAGTGCCAGCGACCTGGGTTCAATTCCACCGCTGTCTGTAAGGAGTTTGTAGGTTCTCCCTGTGTCTGCGTCAGTTTCCTCCGGGTGCTCCGGTTTCCTCCCACATTCCAAAGACCTACAGGTTAGGAGCTGTGGGCATGCTATGTTGGCACTGAAAGAGTGGCGACACTTGCGGGCTGCCCTTAGCACATTCTCAGTAACGCAAAAAGACGTATTTCACTGTGTGTTTCAATGTACATATGACTAATACATATCTTATCATATTTTACTTGTCATTAAAACTTCTTCACAATCTGCCAATTCATACACATCTTCAGTAACCTCTTTTCCTTCAAAAGTGCATTGCTCATTGTCCACTACTCTTGCGAAGGCACAAGCTGTCAAACCACACAAACGGACTCATTGGTCTCTTCTAGTCTTTAATAATCTTGTGTTTCTACATTTGATGAATAACTCTTTTGTGTGGAATTGTAGAGAGAGGGAAAAGTTCCCACTCCTGATATCCATTCTATACATGTGTCTGGTGAAGGCAGATGTTATAGAGAGTGGATATCAGGAGTTGGGAAATTATCCAATCTAAGCTTGATTGGATAATTTCCTGACTCTTGCTAGCATGGATCACGTGGAGAGGTACTGGAGAGATGGCAACATGAGACCACATCCCTGTGTGACCAAGTGCCCTCATGTTAGTAGGAAAAATGTATAGATGCATAAAAAAAAGCTTGAAAATATTTCTCCAGCTGCCATTACCTCTCTTACTCCTGCGTGAAGTAAATAAATAGTGCCAACTGTGTGGGGACCTGCTTAAGAATCCAAAGTTCTCACCAACAGTAGTTTCATCAGGCAACATACAGCTGCCTCAGGTGAGTTATGCTGAGCTGAGCAAATGAACGGCAGAAGAAATAAATGTCTTGCCTATTAATTGCACAGAGAGTTAGGGTCTCGTGGGAGATAATCTTGTTGCTGGTTGCCTTTACATGGCTCTTGTGAGCAGGTGTAACATGCACACGTGTTGGTCCTAATTTCAACAGTCCTTGTGATACTGGCATTCACTAAACACAAGTGTATGTGTTTTATTTTCCTTGTTACTGAGTGAGCCAGGTGAGACGGTTGCCGTGAGCTGCTAATTAGAGTTGGGCTGAACCAGGTATGAGGCTGTTTGCTGATTGTGTCCCCAGTGAATTAGTAAAGGACCCTCTTAACGAGAGCGTCAAGCTGCTGCAGCCCCAGTACACTCCCAATGCTGTAATTAAAACCATCTGGAAAGTGGCCAAAGGATCCCAGGAGCAGATAGTGGGAGGAGGTTTAACCCTTTGGAAAAAAAGAAATGCGTAAAGCAGGTTACTGAAGCTGAAATCTTGTATTAGCAACTGAGGCTTATTCAGTCCCAGAAGTGGCCATTTTGTGCCAGTAACTACTCTTTGATTTTGAAAACCAGATTAAAATGAAAGTTAAATTCTCTTTCTCCCATTCATACCTCTTTTCACGTGTAGCATTTTATCATCTCTGTCATTTGTCAATATGCTTTACATACAATGTGATACCTTGAAATACTAAGATGGGTGTAATTAGTAAGTGTAGCAGCTACTTTGCACACTGTGGAACACTTGCTGAATATCTAATATAACAAAAAATAGCTAGCTCATAGGTGCTGAGGTCTGTTGGTGTAAACTGGAGTGTTTCAGCTGAGTCTGTGTTAGAGTAAATGGGCAAAAGAGCTGGAGTAATATAATGACTATATACTGGGCTATTGTGTATATCCTTCTTGACATTGGAATTGCTCCTTGTATTTTTTTTCTTGGGGTGTGAGTGGTGCTGGCAAAGTTGTACTTATTAGGAGTCATCAGTTGGCTGACTACTTATTGACCACAACTGAGTGGTCAATAGGATATTTCAAATGGTAGTAAGAATCTCCAATTTATTGTTTGTAGCCCAGACCAGGTAAAGTGATGTGTTATCCTTCTCTTAACAAATGCATCAGGAAAAAATTTATTTGAGACAATACACTTTTAATATTTTTGTTTTATTTTGTGTTCAGTACTCTTAATTCATTATGGCTCATTAAAGCCACCTACACAACTGACCAGTGTTAGACCTTTGAACCCAAGCCATTCTATCAAAACTCAGAAGTAGTATTTCCAGGTACAAGTTGGAAGGCTAAAATCTATAATTGTGTTCAGATGTTCAAAGTTCTATGAAAATCTTGCACATCTACTTGTGGAGCAGTGGTACCAGTTTTTTGTAAATGAGAGAGTATCCTAGTCAATAGAGATATAGTCAGAAATTTATACCTAATTCTTCTGTTTAAATTTTCATCTTTTCCTCTCCTAAAGATATTGACATTCTGTTTCTATTGATGGTGCATACCACATCATAGAGTCATATGGCATGAAGCCATTTTTGTCCCTATCCGGCATTGAATAATATCTTCAGCAACAATACAAAATGGTTGTATTATTGTTTTGTTACTATACTAAACCTTGGTCTGAACAAAAGTTAGACCTAGTTAAATTACGAAGAAAGATTACATGAGCCAAGATTATATTCCCAGAAATTTATCGAATTTGGGAGTGATTTTATCAATTTTTTCAGTGGAATTAATAAGGTGGATCTGGCTGGGGAGTCTTGGACCAATATTATAGTTAAATGTTAAGCCTGTTGGGAGTGAAATTGGAAAATATTTCTTCACACTGAGGGTTTTGGATCTCTCTGGTAAATGGCAATTGACACTATTAATTGCCAACTGTTAATTTTAAAGCTGAGAATGATTTTAAAAAAACAAAGGGGACGTGGGGCAATAGTCAGGTTATGCGGAATTAGGTCTCACATTGGCTAGGACTGCATTGAAAAATGGAATAAGTTCAAGATTAAATGGCCTGCTTCTGTTCCTGTGTTCCGTATGGTCCATGTGAAGAGTAATGAATGTCAACAGTCCACATGGGAACCAATCAGAGCTAAGCCTCCTGTGCTGTCGTTGTGTCAACTCCAGATGTCATTGGATGGTGCCCAGAGGAATAAATTATGTATTCTCCTATATACTTGCACGCATACCCAAAACTCTGGAAACTGAGACCAGTTGTATATTAAAATACAATTAATGTCTCAGCTACTTAATGAAACCAGTTGAGCCTAATGGGGATCTTGAGTTTGTTTTCCAGAAATCTATAGAATTTCTGCTTCACTTTTACCTTCCTTCTGTCTAAAATATGGCATCTTTCCATCATGTGTTTCATATCTGTTTGTTTTGAAAAATTTTCAGCAAACTCTTTCCTGAGCCAATGATGTTAGTTCCTCGCCAACATTTAGTTGTAATTGAAATGTTTTGTGTGTGTGTGTAGGTGTTCTTTCCTTAATTTCTTGTTCACTATCTGGACAGTGACTTGCACTAGGAAAATATTCTAGGAAAATAGTCTGTGCTACCAGGGCCTCCAGGGTGCCAGATTATCAGAGTTTTACTGTTGATGGGAACCGTGAAGCAGAATATAAACAGCTGGTGCAATGGGCAGATGTAACAGAGTAAGTTTAGTGCTAAGAAATGTGAGGTAATGCATTTTGATAGGAAGAACGGGGAGAGGCAATATAGAATAAATGATACTGTTCTGAACAGAATGCGGGAACATCAGGAACTTGGAACATGAGTGCACAAGTCATTGAAAGTGGCAGGCTGAGAAATTGTTTAATAAGACATGAACATACCTGGGCTTTATCAATGGAGGCGTCTAATATAAAAGCAGAGAGGTCCTGTGGAACCTTTTCAAAAAACATACTTTCAGCCTCATCTGAAGTAGTGTTCAGTTTTGGTTGCCTTGCTATAGGAAAGATATGAAGGCATTTGAGAGGATCCAAAAAAGATTTGCAAGAATGTTTTTGGAATGAGGGGTGACAGTTACAAGGATAGATCGGAGAGGCTAGGATAATTTGCTTTAGAAAAGGGAAGGATGAAGGGAGTTTTGACAGATGTACATAAAATGATGAAAGGTCTGGGCAGGATGTATAGTGGGAAGCTGTTCCCATTGGAGGGGTGGCAAGGACCGAAGATGACGGGGAAAAAGGTGACAATGATACGATAGAACCAAACAATACACTTCCTCTGATAACAAACCTGAAAAGTCCCTAATTCAACCTAGTTCTATGTTCAATGATCTTGGGTTGGGGGAAAGCAGGATATTTTGAGTTACAAAGGAAACCATTGTTCATTTATGTCCCCCAAGCTAGAAGTGCTCCAGTGTGATTTATGGATTTTTGGGCATTAATGGGATTGGGGAATATGGGGCTAGTACAAGAAAGTGACACTATGGTAAAAGATCTGTCAGAATCTTATTGAATTACAGAGCAGTTACATGTGGATGAAAGGCCTACTACTGCTTCTGTTTCTTATGTGTGGATTTTGATTGAGGGGCAGTGCTACACTAAGGTGCCACAGCTTGTTTTGCACTCCCTTCCAAATTGATTATCTTCCCTATACTCTCAGTCTAGGTTTGTATATAAAGATAAACATCTGAGAAAAGTGTCAAACTGCAGCACATCTTATTTCCATCCCAGCTGTGATAATTAAACAGGTACAAATGAGGATTCAATCAGAGACTTCCAGATAAACTGTTGAAGGAACTCTAAACAGTTCCAGCACATAATACTGTCTACAAAGCAATCCCTACTTTTAATATTTTTGATTAAAAATAGTAGGTTACCTCCAATGGCATATACCATTCTCTGCTACATGTCCTAACAACATTTAGCACATGGCAAGGAAGGAAGTTGAAGTGGGGATGGATAAGAGGGTGAGCTAATGGAAATAATTGCACTGCAGTGATGATAAATATTTGAACAAAAGAAATGGAAACCATTTACCTGCTTAGAATTAAGAAACAATAGAGGTGTAATTCTATAGACTGCATAATAGTGAGAGAACATAATACTGAGGAGAAAAGTTACAGAGATGTGCAAAAGCCATAGAGTAGTGATAAAGAGGGACTTTAGCTATCCAGCTATAGCAGTAATGTAAGATCAAATGGGGAGGAGTTCTAAAGATAATTGAGGAGAGCTTTCTTTATCAGAATGTTTCTGGACTAATGAGGAAGGTGCAATACTAAATGGTTCTGGGAAATGAGCCAATCTAAGTGTGGCAGCAGCCATAATACCATGGGGCATAGAATAGCTATGAAAAGGATATATAGATCACTGTGGTAAAAATAGTCAATTGGGGTAGGGTCAATTTCAGTGGGATGAGAACAGATCAAGCATGGGTAAATTGGAATCAAAGTTTAGCAGCAAAACCTTAATTGAACAATGCCTTTAAGGTGAAGATGTTTCAGTTACAGTGTAGGGAAAAGAGTAAGGAAATTTAAAACCAGAACTCTGGATGACCATAAAGGTGGAGAATAAAATAAAAATCATATAACTGGATACCAGGTTGTTAACAATTGAAAACTAAGATGCCAACACAGTTCACAGAGGAAGTAAAACAAAAGAAACGAGAGGCAGAGAGAAAAGATTGACAGCAAACATAAAATGCAATCCAAAAATATTCTATAGGCATGTGAACAAGAAAAGCATTGTAAGAAGAGAGATAAAGTTAATCAGAATTTACAGGGCGCGGGAGTGAGGGCAGGAGGTTGGGACTAGCTGAATTGCTTTTACTCAGAGATAGTACTTGATGGGCTAAATGTAATCATTCCATGGTTTGAACAACTAATCTATTTGATTGGACGCAGGTGATCCAGTTCTAATTCAATTGGTGCTTTAATCCAGTATGAATGTAATTAATCTACTTCAATCAATGGATGAGATGCAATTTGTTTAAAGCCCTGTTTGTTGGATCAGAAAATTGAATTCAAATTAATGTGAACTAATTTATAATCTACTGTAGGTGCTATTTATAGTATCTAAAATTGGGAAGCTTTCTGATTCCCTATACTGACATCTTAATTGATTCACACACAACAAAAAGAAAGATAAAGTTATTAAGATAGCTCCATGATAAACAAATATCGCACAACCTTCAGTCTTGCAGCTTTTGACATCATCTAGCTCAACAAATAAGGCATAGTTCCTCATCCCCCAGCACCTCTCCTTCACCAAATGGAGTCAGAAATACTGAAGAATTTCATGAGCTCTATTAGATATATTTGTCATTTATCTGGCAGCTAAAGTGCACAGGACAAAGCAAATATCTCTGCCTATGTATTACTGGTCCCAAATTTAAATAATTCCCCCAACAAAACAGCTTTTACATCTCCATTTATTTTTAGTTGAAACTACCTCCTAGGTAATCTATTTCCCCTGTAAGCCTGGGAACCTGATTCCTTACAAGTGTTTTGATTGACAAGATTACTATCACTCTCCGTCTCGCTTCTTCCAGGCACAACTCCGAGCTTTTATTCCAGAAATGCTTAAGTACTCAACAGGGCGTGGAAAACCTGGCTGGGGGAAGGAGAGCTGCCGGCCTGTGTGGTGGCCCGATGACATTCCATGGGCCAATGTTCGCAGTGATGTGCGTTCAGAGGAACAGAAACAGCGGGTAAGCAGGTTGTTGCGGGGCGCTGGACCTTACTATATTAGATATTGGGAGCTTCTGAAACAGAGCTGAATAGTAAACCGTTGTGATTCTGTAATTTT
Source organism: Pristis pectinata (assembly GCF_009764475.1). NCBI lineage: Eukaryota > Metazoa > Chordata > Chondrichthyes > Rhinopristiformes > Pristidae > Pristis > Pristis pectinata. Next base: position 14,079,685 of record NC_067423.1, read on the forward strand.
TCAGGAGTGAACATTTATTGCTGAGGAATAGTGACAATTGCATGGGAGTTTTTTGTGCAAGACTCCTAATTTTATTGCAATTTTATAGAAGTTATGAAAAATTGTGGGAGGGTATTGTCTTCAGGAGTTTCAATAATTGGATCCCAAGGAAAATGATGCCCACAAGTGAAGAGGATTTGATAAGTCTTTTCAGAACTATCTCCACTGCCTCAATATCTGTTTTACAATATGCATACCAGAACTGCTCACTTTATTCTATGTGGTCCAAACAAACTTCGAAGCAAATTCAACATCCTTTTTTTCCAGATATGAATGCCAGTTCTTTGCTTTTTCTTTGGCTTTGTCAACTTGTGGCTCAAGTTAGCAATGCCTTTAAAAATAGGGAAATTGAGTGAGCGAGTTTATTTTTAGAGTTACAGAATTGAAAAGTAAGGACATTATACTAAACCCACATTTGGAGTATTGCTTACAGTTTTGTTTGTCATATTATGGCACAAGAGAGGGTGCAGAGAATATTTATAAGAGAGAGACCAAAAAATGCGAGGGTACACACGTCGCAAAATGATGAACAGACTGGGTCTCTTTTCTGTTGAGAAGAAAAAGCTGTGACGTGATATATTAGAGGTCTTTAAAACTATGAAGGGTTTTGACAGTGGATATAGAGAGAATGTTCCACTTGTGGGAAGCATGTAATTAGGGGCCATCAATGAAAAGATCATCAAAAATTCCAGTAAGGATTTGGAAGAAGCTCCTTTACCTGATAGATTTAGTAAAGGAAAGATAGGAGGAGACACGTGGAGTACAAATACTGGCATGAACTTGTTGGGGCTAGATGGCCTGTTTCAGTACTGTACATCCTATGTAAACCTACATAACCTGCTTAGCTTTTAGTGATCTGTGTAAGTGCATCACAGATTCACCCTGTTCCTCTGTCCCGATTTTGCATGCATTTTCCATGGAATATGTGACCTCTCTATCACCAAACAATTGCCTAAACTGAAGTTCATTTGGTAGAGACCATGCTTTCACAAGGAGGAATAGGATAAGCTCGTACAAAGCCAGCATGCACCGCTCAAGCCTTTTTATTGCAAGGTATATTTTATGTTAATCAGTCTGTTCCTCGTGGCTATCTTGTGACTGCTGCTACAAAGGAATCATCTGGAAAATGGCACTTTACCTCAGCCAATGTCTAGTACCTTTTAGGGTGGAGTGGAGGTGGTGTAACTATCTGATATTTTAAGTGATTGTATTTAAAGGTTAAATTTTCTGCCATAGGTATCCTGGACGCAAGCACTGAGGACAATAGTTAAGAACTGTTACAAACAACATGGGAGAGAGGATTTGTTGTATGCTTTTGAAGATCAGCAGACTCAGCCACAGACACACATTGCCCATCTTGTCCCTTCTCAGACAGTGGTACAGACAATCAGTAACCCAGACGGGACAGTCTCCCTTATACAGGTGAGTTTAGAGTTTTCTGTCTTTATTCACAGAATTACATCTTGTACATCATCATCTTATAGAATATGAGCAGGAGTAGGCCTTTCAGGCTCTTCAATCCTGCCTCTCCATTCATCAAGATTATGGATGATTTCCTACGTCAGCATCTTTTTCCTGCACTATCTCCATGTCCCTCAATTCACTCAATATCCAGGAAACTATCAATCTCTGATTTGAAAGAACTCAGTGACTGACCCTTCACAGCTGTAGGCAGTAGAGAACTCCGAAGGTTCACCACCCTCTAAGCAAAGAAGTTTCTCCTCTTCTCAGACAATCTGAGACTGTGACCCCTGAACTCAGCCAGGGAAACATCCTCCCTGCATCCAACCTGTTGAGCCCTGTAACAAGTTTAGAAGTTACAACAAGATTACCTTTGAGTCTTCTAAATTCTAGAGCACAGAGGCTTAGTCTATCCTAAATGTCCTGTGTCAGAAAAGTAGCCATCTCTGGAACAGTCTTGTGAATCTTTGCTGCACTCCCTCCATAGCAAGTACATCCCTTTTTAGGGAAGGAGACCAAAACCGCACACAGTATTTCAAGTGCTGGCTCACTGAGGCCCTATACAATCACAGTAAAACAGCTTACTCTTGTACTCAGATCCTTGCATAATAAAAGTCCACTTACCATTTGCTTTTCTAATTACTTGCTGCAACTGCATGTTTGCTTTCAGTGACTTTTGTAGCTTTGAACATCAACATTGCCCAATCTCTCACCGTTTAAGGAAATGCTCTGTTTTTTGTGCACCAAAGTGGATAACTTCACACTTTTCCAGATTATCTACCATGCTTGTCTATATAATCTTGCAGCCTCTTTAGATTCTCCTCCCAACTCATAATATCTGGTTCTGGAAATATGACATTTGATCCACTCAGTCAAATCATTAATATAAATTGTGAATAGCTGGAGCCCAAGCACCAATCTCTGTGGTATCCCACTAATTACGGCTTGCTTACCTGATAAAGATCCATTCATTCTCAATCTGATTTCTGTCCGATGACCAATTGTCAATCCATGTGAATGTTCTACCCCCCCCCCCCCCCCCCCCCACTCCCCCCCCAACTCCAGGAGCTCTAAAATAAAAACACCAAATACTGGAAACATACAGCAGGTCAGGCAGCATCTGTGGAAAGAGTAACAGAGGTAACATCTTGGGCTAATTGCAGGATGGATGAACACAGATTTTATTTGAAACATTAACTCTGTTTCTCTTTCCATAGATGCTGCCTAACCTGCTGAATGTTTGTAGCATTTTTTATTCTTATTTGAGATTTCCTGCTTTTTTTTATTTCTAAATGTTCTAACCTGTTGGCCAACCTCCTTTGTGGGACCTTATCAAGTCTTCTAAAAATGCAAATACACCACGTCCATAGGTTCTCCTTTATCTACTCTACTACCTCAGAGAATTCTAGTAGATCGGTCAAACATGTTCCTCTCTTAATGTGTCTTCCCATGACATATGTTGCCCACAATTCCCACATTCTACTCGCATCAAATTCTCTCGAAGTTTGATGCCCTTACTCCCCTTCCTGATATTTATAAAAAGTTCTCTCTCCTCAGATTCTGACCCTTCAAAGCTGCTGTCATTGCTCTCTTCTTCTTGACCCCTCTTTCTAACTTCTATCTTCAACCTTCCCTTGCCACTCTGAAGGCCTTGAATTAGCCCATCTATTCTGCAACTCCATTTTTAAACTGCAATCAGACTTTGGCCTATGCTACAGCACAGAAACAATCCTCATCACCATCGTGTATGATTTCCTCTGTGTCTGTGACAGTGGTGCTCCGTCTTTCTTGGCCTGACTCGTGCCTATGATAGGGTTGATCGCAGATCCTTCTGCAACATCCTTCTGGGATGTCACACAATTGGCTCCATTGTTATCTTTGCTATTGTTCCCAAAGAGTCTCTGAGAGGGCATCTTTTCCTTTCCTGTACTTTTACTTCTGAAGTTGTCGTTGGATTTATTTTGACTCCCTTGTGTTTCTTAACTATATACTGCCCCTCGGTGATGTTATCCAAAAACGTAATGTTCCACATGTTTGCTGCTGCCAACCATCTTTGCATCATCACTATTCATCTCCATTCCTTCACATTCTCAGATTTGTTACAGAGCAAGTGTGATATCCTGTCTGGAAGGGGCTGAAATTTTCTCCAGTTAAACAGTGAAGAGTGAGCCCATTATCTTCAGCCTTGTGTTTGTTAGCTATCTTTATCTTCTTCCATGCCCACTCTCTGTGCCTGAACTAGAGCATCCTGTTGGACCCCATTCCCTTTCCATCACAAAGATACTGACTAATAGGACACCTTGAATGTCATCCAGCTTCTACCCTACTGCTGAAATCCTCAATCATGCGTATGTTACCTCAAGATGCAATTATAGCTCTCCTGGCTGCTCTCAAATTTCCCATCCTCCATAAACTTGTGTTCATCGAAACTCTGCTACTCATAACCACACAAGTCCTGTTCACTTGTCAGTCCTCTGCTTGCTGACGTAAGTTCCCAGTCTAGCAAATCCACAATTTTCAAATTCTTCCCTATGGTTTTAAATCCCTCTAGATCCTCATCTTTTTTTTAATCTCCTTTGGCCCTTAAACTATCTCAGAACTCAAAGCTTGTCTCACCTTGCCCTTGTGTATGTACCCAGCCTCTTTCACTTTGTTGTTGATTCTTATGTCTTAGTGTGATGATATTAAATTCTCTCTATTTTCATCTCTTTGACTCTTTCTTAAAGAAGCTCTTTAAAACTACTTCAGTGACCAAGCTTTTAGTGCCCTGCCTTGGTATCTCCTCCTTTGCTTTGATACCCAATTTTTGTAAGAAAGTATTCCCATGAAGTTCCTTTGGACATTTTACTACATTAACAAGGTCTCTTAAGGTTAGTTGTATATACAAATCAAATTGTATTTTAGCAAGCAATGTTTTTTTAAAGTGTCAAGGGAGGGGCTCCTGCTGGTTTGAGTCTGCAGCTGATATACTTTGAACCATCCTTTGCAGTTTATGGTTAGGTTTAAGCTGGCTGTAAATGTGTGTCTGATACTTTAGAGAAAAGATTTTGCTTGAATATGTTGATGATCTTTTTTTCTTGTTACATTGGTGCCCAGTTCCTGCCCTGATGACATTGACTTTTGAGAACCTTACCTAAAGGGTCATTCTTCATCTGTGAGCCATTTTCCAAGTATCAAATGCTGACTTTACAGTAAAATGTTAACCAATGATCAGTTAATAGTATTCTCTCCTCTGATTCAGGGCTTGTGGATTTAAGTCCCACCACAGAGACTTGAGTGCATTATCCTGCCTGAATCTCCAATGCAGTACTAAAGGACAGCTGCCGTCTCAGAGTCACAGTTTTTGCGTGAGATTTTAGCGAAGAGCCTTGGTTTATCAGTTGTATGTAAAATGTGAAAGATCCAATGGCACAATTCAAAGAAGACTGCTCTTGCTATCTTGCCTGATACTTGGTCTTCAATCAACTTTCAAGAAGGCATTTATTACATTGCTATTTGTGGAAGTTTTCAAATTAACTATTGCACCTCTTACCTTATTATTATAATAATAATAATAATAACAACAACTACTCTTCTAAAAATACCATTAGGTGTAGGGTAGGGAACCGCATAAAATGCAGTTCTTTCTTTCTTTCTTTCTTTCTTCCTGTCTGTCTGTCTTTTATATAGGGTGACACATATGGTCTGATCCTTCCTTTTCCAGACCATCCACTTGCAGTCCGTTCCTGTGGAGATGGTTGTGGATAATTTTCCTGGGACTATAGCTGATTTTTATTTCCCCACACCCTGTACCTTCCAGTTGGTCCTCTTCCTAACAATGATAGTGTGTCCAATTAAAAGGGACCGAGCACCATTCCCCCACCCTGCCTAGAGAAAAGATGGGAAATAAGAGTTTCCCAGACTTCGCACCTTTGCATCAGATCACATTCGATAAAGTATCAAGTGGACCTGAAGCATTCATTAATTTAGTTTTTGAGAAGGAATGATCGATGGGTCAAAATGGGTAGGGAATAAAGGCACCCTGCTGCACATTAAAGCGCTGTTCTTTCTTGTTTGCCCTTGTTTGCAGGTTGGCACGGGTGCAACAGTTGCGACTCTGGCTGATGCTTCTGAGCTCCCGGGAACGGTAACTGTTGCTCAGGTGAATTATTCCACAGTACAAGATGGAGAGGTGAGAGCAGCAATTGCTCATGCACTCTTGGGGAGGTGGGCGAGATGCTGTTTCCAACCTCCCATTGAGCACTACACATTCCTGGAATCCAACCACCACACTGGAAGGCAGTACAGACATCCATAATCCTAACCATCTAGATTTAATGAGGGTTTATAGAATGGGAAGGCATTGGACAAAAGAGGAGACTACTCAACCCTTTATCCTGCATTCATTCATAAGTACAAACTTATGAATTAGAACAGGAAAAGAACAAACTGAGTAATCACAAGCCAATCAGGCTAACGTGGGTGCTGAGCTAATTATCCAAAAAATTCTGAAGAACAATATGAATCATTTAGAAAGGGACAAATAAATCAAGAGCAATCAGGGTGGATCCTTCCTAAAAGGTGGTAATGAAAATTGCATGCAGTACTCTAGCTGTAATCTAACTAATGTTTTATGCAATTTTAGCATGACCTGCCTGCTCTCATATTCAGTGCCTTGGCCATAATGTAAAGTATTGCTTTTGCCTTTTAATCATAGGTTCTCTCTATACTGCTGCCTTCTAAAAATGTTGGTCATGTACTACGAGGATCCTGCTGTTCCTCAGCCCTTTTTCAGTATCCAACCATTTACAATGTATTCCCTTGCCATATTTTGTTATCACCAAATGCATTCTCCCAAACATCTTAGAATTGATTTCTGATTGCTATTTTCCTGTCCCTCTGACTGGTCCATAGATATCTTACTACAGCTACCTTCCACACTATCAAACACAGGAAGTTTTTGTGCAAGCTGCTAATCTCTTAATCAAAACTTGTATATTTAAGTTTAAGTGGAGTGGAGACACAAGAAACTGCAGTGCTGGAATCTGGAACAAGAAACAACCTGCTGGAGGAGTTTAGCGGGTCGAGCAGCGTCTGTAGGGGGGAAATGAATTGTCAATGTTTTGGGCCCTGATGCAGGGTTTTGACCTGAAATGTCGATAATTCCTTCCCTTCTACCCCCACCCCCAGATGCTGCTCGACCTGCTGAGTTCCTCCAGCAGATTGCTTGTTGTTTAAGTTTAAATCATTAATGTACACCTTATCAAAATGGACAACTGAATTCTGCACAACCCCCTGCAAAGAGCATTCCAGTCATTAAAGCATTCATCAGCCATTTTCCATTATTTGTTACTCAGCCAATTTTGAATCCAAGTTGAATCCCAAAGACCCTTATTTTCCTAATCAGTTTTCCATGTGCAACCTTGTTAAAATCCACATCAACTATATTAAATGTACGACTTTCATTGACTTACTTTCTTGCTTCCTCAAAACAAAATAGTCAGTGAAAATAGTCAGAATTTGCCATACTTTTGAAAAAAAATATCATCTATTATCCTGACTGCCCTTTACTCATTTGTCCTTTTTTATGTGCTTTGTACTGTTTTTAAGAATTATTTGGAATAATTAAGTTGTCACTCATGTTAGTCTGATAGGCTTGTAATTACTCAGCCTGTTCTTTTCTCCCTTTTATAAACAATGGTAACACCTTAACAGGCTTCCTGTCCACCATCTCTTCACCTGTGGCCAAAGGGAATTGTGCCCCTCTATCCATGTTTTAAATGATTCTTGCGATAACTCTGTTTCTGATTTGATTAGACCATGTGCTACAATACCATTCTTGAAGTCAAGCCACAGGTATAATGCACAGAGAGCAATAAGATATGAGATATTCAAATATTTGTTGCAAAGCCTTGGTACCTGCCATCTCACTTTAAAAAAAATCGGTAAGGATCTTTTTGCAGCCAATAGTATCGCTCACTGTTTCAGTAGGCTGCATAAATCTTAGTTGTGCAAAAGGGCAATTTTTAAATATCCAATCTGGCAAACACTGTGGTATGATCTAGCCCTTAGTACAAGAGCTCTGGCTCTAAGCATTATAGTTTCTAATCAATAGCAAACAAAAAATCTGTTAGAGGAACTCAGTGGGTCGACCAGCATCTGTGGGGGGGGGGGGGGAGGGAGGGAGGGAGAAGAAATTGTCAACCTTTTGGGTTAAAACCCTATGTCAGGTCCTGGATTCCTCCAGCAGATTGTTTGTTGCTCCAGATTCCAGCATCTGCAGTCTCTTGTGTCGCCAGCTTCTAATCCATTATGCTTCTATCCATACCCAGCAGTTTGCACTGACCTGGAGGACATGACAAAGTAAGAGAATACCAGTGTTGAGTCCAGAGATTGAATGAAACCTGCATATTTAAGTGAAAAGAAGACTCATTTAAAGTTAGGAGTTATTCTGTTGTTAGTCTGTTATTATTGATTACAACACAGGAGGCTGCCAGCAGCACGTGTATTTGGAATATGTGTGATGGAGAAATGAGGAAAGGTGAAAGGATTGAGTAGAGAGAAAACTACCTTAAAGGCTGATTTAAAGACTGCATTTGTCCTGTTCAGGAGGGGAAGCTATAGAATTTGGCTTGTGAATTATGGCTGTTTGTATTTGTCACATACTTAGTGATTGTGCACTGGGAAGCAGGACAAAAAGAAATGGACCAGCGAATTATATATAAGGACTGAAAGTTAATTTTAACACTATTTCCTTCTAAATAGTGTCTGCTGCCTGTATTCCAACCTGAATTATGTCCTGTTCATCTGCACCCTTATACTCTCTGACCTACACTATCTTCTGGTCTAGCTTCACTTCATTTTTAAAATTCTCTTGCTTGTCATCAAATGCTTTCATGGACTTGCCCATCTTTATCTCCAACTTCCTGCAGCCCTACAGCACTGAGATTGTGCATATTTGTATATCCAGTCTAGTCATCCAGAAATATCTTCTGATAATATTTAAACCTTTGAAATCTCAAGGGAAGTTGGGATTAGCTTGAAGAAGGGCAGTGTAGAGCATACCTTATACCTTTGCTTAAATGGTCCTTCCAGATCTTAATAAGAGACAATTTTTTTTACATTGACACTTCTTTTGAAGCAACTACTGCTAAAGACAAGCTGTGAGAACCTGTATTAATTTTAACTGGGGTTCATTTGGTTAAAAGCTGCACAACTGCAGCAACCTTCACCACCTCAGCCAAATGTGATTGATAGGTTTTGGAATAATCCAAAACAACTCCATGTGATGGAAGAGATGTCTACTTTTGTTTGTTTTTTTTTGTACTTTTTTTTTGTTTGCTTCCCTCTCCATAAAATCTGTGCTTTCTTTGAGCAGGTCGAGCAGAATTGGGCTACGTTGCAAGGTGGAGAAATGGCTATCCAGACGACCCAGGCTTCTGAAGCCACCCAGGCTGTGGCCTCTCTGGCAGAGGCTGCAGTAGCTGCATCCCAAGAGATGCAGCAAGGGGCCACCGTTACCATGGCACTGAACAGGTGAGTGTCAGCCAGCAGTGCTCATTACAAATTGTTCCCCTCCAGTTCTCATTGAAAGCTGGGTAATGTCCTGGACTCTCTCAAAGTTGTTCTTTGGATATTTTGTTTATCATCTTATAGAAAGAATTTCTCGTTCTTGTAGCTGAATTGATGTGCCTCACTTACTTTGAATATTTTGAATAGCTGGATGTGGATTACTCTGTTCTTTTTAGCATAGTGCCAATTTTCAGATTCATAAACATTGTCACTGGTGTTTGCTGATCTGGGGTTGTGATGAGGTGGTGTGGAGGGAAAGATGAATCATGGGAGACTATGGGTAAGGTGAAAATTGAGCATTCTTCTTAAGATTCTTTCATCCTTCTCAGAACCTACCTAACAGATTTGACAATGAATCAGAAGAGGTGAGCTTCTAATCTTGATTGTGGCAGGGATGCATCACCTGAGATTACAGGGAATGTAATTACCTAATCTGGCTGGAGTGGTCTGGTGGGGATGTGGCAGGCACGAAGAATAATAGCTTGGGATGAGCAGCAGCTGAGGGTGTAACAAACCTGTAAACGTGTATGTAGGCTGCAGGGTGTCACTGAGGGGTTTATTTGGAGCCAGAAAGATGCAAGTTTGACACCTGAAGTAGTTGGAAGAAGCAGAGCAGCAGAGAGAGACCTGAAAGTAGCTTTCGGCCCTGAGACACCACTGGCTCCTACCCTTAAAATGAGCAAAGATAGAATTATTCCTAATGGAAAAACTCATCATCTGAAACAATCTGTTCTGTTCACAGGTACTGACTGATCTGAATATTCCCTTTATTTTCTATTTATGACTTGCGTTGAGTTTTTGATTGGTTGCCAAGGGTCCCAACACAGTCCTTTGGCTTAAATTTCTATTTTTTCTCCTAATCTGATTTTTTTTTTTTCCCTCCATAGAATGTATTGAAACCTTGATGGTGATCACGGAAAGGTGATCATCATGTGTGAACCTCCACTGTAATTACAGTAAGATGCAGAGGAGTGTTGAACAATCTTTTCCAAATTATATGATCAGACATTCCTCCAAGTATATGTTCAATTGATTAGAAGTCACGGATGAGATACTGAGGTAGCCTTGTTCTGTTTGAACTGCCAGTTTTCAGATGAAATACTTCCGAGACCCCATCTACTCTTAAGTAGAGATTAAAATTTCCTGATCATAATGTGAAGAGTAGGGATGTCCTAGCCAACATTTATCACTCATTCAGCCGTATTAAAACTAATTCTGGTTACTATCACTTTGCTGATTGTGGGATCTTTCTGTGTGGAAATTGGCTGCTGTACCCCCTACATTGTTGGCTGAAGGTTGTGCAAGGCACTGCGGGGGGAAAAAGAAGCAAATTCTTTATTTAAAGCAAATTCTTTTGCTGCTGTCTGCTGTGACTCCACCTGTGGACAAACCATGAGTTAAATCTCAGACCCTCCCAGGCGAAAGTGATTGCACTACTCATTGGATAAACTTGGTCATTCATCAAGCAAAGTCTGGCATCTTTCAGCAGAGCACATCAAAACTCTATTTTGGAATTCAGTCATAAAGCAAAGAGTTTTCATACCTGTAAATTGCTGACGTGCCAGCCACTTGTGGTGGAGGCCATAGCATGTTTTTCAATTGTGTTGTTTAAGCTCATTATTTGAAATAACACCAGCTGGATGTGTTTTCAGATACTGGTCACTGAGGCATGAGTAAAGTAGAATGAAGAGGGTGGTTACATTAGACTGGATTTTAACTATAGCTCTTGGAACAAGTATAGCGAACCTAAAGCAGACTTCCTCTGATTCTTGATTCTAAATCTAAACAAAGTGAGTGGGATGTCTTAGTTTTTATTGATACTGAAAAGAAATAGACTGAAGTACTCCAAACTTGACAATTAGTACCTTGTGTTACAGATACTGGGGAAATATTAGCTATGAAAGCTAAACAATGCTATGAGGCTGGTTGAATTCTAAAATTTTGCTCAATTGCCTCTTGTGATCAAACCTATTTATTCAGAATTATTTGTATACCTAAGGAAATTAAATCACCTGAGTGGAGTCCATAGAGTGAACAGGTGGATTATGTAGTGTGAATAGAAGAAGTGAACTTTATGATCAGAATGATGCTTTTCCCCATTCCTTGCAAAGGCCTTTTGTTTGGTCTGTTTCTGTGTTGTAAAAACTTTGTTATGCAATTCATTGCTCAAACCTGATTCTGCAGATTCTGACAAGCAATTAACAGTCTGTCATGCAAGCCCAGAGAATAGATATCAACAGATCTTGGGAGCGGAATAAGGGGTTGGGGTGGAGGGTGGAAGCAGGGTGGATGGTGTAATCTGATTTCATCCAGCATCCATACATTAATTTTCATTACGATAGCTCAACAGGCTTGGAGGCAGGATGCCTGGTCTGATTTTTTTTATTTCCTTTCTAATTTTGTTGCTTTATTTATAGTACTTGATTCTGCCTTGGCTACCTAAGTGCAGATAGAGGAACAGAAGTGAAATAGTTATGAAAATGGACTGGCAATGTTTTTAATCCAACCATAAAAATCAAATATAAGCAGTTACTTGATTTTGTGTTGCCAACTTTAATGGCCCCTGACTTGTGTCATGACAGTGTCATCCACATGCTGAGATCATCATAAAACAATGTAGAGAAGAGATTCCTGATTTGCATATAGACTACAAGTAGAGGAGGCTTTGAGTCCCTTTTAAGGGGCATTTGTTCAAAGTATTGCTGTTGGATAAGCATTGTTAATGGGACTACTTGTTGAGTTTCCCTACAGATTAATCTTGAACAGAACCCAGAGTTAAGTGATGCAAATTTTGCAATTTGCCGTGGGTATTTGGATACATTTTCTTACTGGTCAGCATTTAAAAAGAATGTAGGAACAGTGATGCTATAATGTCTCTGCCTTTGAATAGATCCATCAGCCACAATCTATGGGTTTTCCTAATGTTGAAATCTAGCACCAGTTTGTACAGGACACTGCAGGCTAACCTCTTTCTCCATTCTATTATTCCACAAAGAAATATCATTTTACCGCTCCAGAAGTTTTGTTATTAAGAAAGAGCAGTGTAAGTCCACATTGCCTCAATCCAATAGTTATTAAACAGAGATGCACTTGAAGATTTTCATTCCCCTGAGGTGAACTACATCAGCTGCAGTTAGTCTTAGTTGGGGACACACTTATCCATTGAGCTCTGCATTGATGCTGCCAAAATTTGAATAGCCGCTGCCACCACTCAAGCCTAATATATTTAATGAGATTCTCTTGGCTGCTCCTCTGTTTAGCTGGTTAGGGGTGGAAAATCTATAAAGTCAACAAGGTTCTTGTGATATGGATTTGTACAAGGTTTTACTTGACGTCACGTGTTGGTGATTAAGTATGACCAGACCTTCTACCTCAGAACTTTTGAAAAAAAAATTCCTGGTCTCAATGAAATCATCAGTCTGTTTTCTTAACAAAAAGCCCTTTTCATGTAGGCATTAATTCCAGTAGGGGGCAATAGTGACTGGTATTTTCCAGGCAGCATGAGGAGTCTGAACTGGAATTACATTGCATTGTGCATGTTCTATAGTGTAATCGTTGTTGCATTATTCTTCCCTTCTAATGCAGTAATAGTCTCACTTGACTTGCATTTAAAACATTTGCCAGTGGTCACAATCTGTAGTAGTGATCTATGAAAAGGATGCATTCACCCTATAAAACATTTTGTTTCTCTAAACCATTGATATGTCCCCAATTCCCTCCATCCTGTTCTTTCTCCCAACTAAATCTGAGCTGTGTCATAGAGTCCCACCACCTGCAAGCTGTGAATTGAGGCCCAGAAATAGCATGGTAGAGCATGCCTTTTTTGTGGGGCCTGGGAGATGAAGAGGTTTGGTTCAAGTGATCCCCAATCTCTTTTCTGATAAAGACCTGGTCATATGTGACATTTTAATCCTTTGAATATTTCTTTCTTGATGAGAGGCAAGTTTTATAAACTCTTGTCTAATCTCCATTCAGGATAAAATGATCTTTGAGATGATTCCTTACGAGATGACGGTGCTTGAATTTGTACTCTTGTTTTTATTCAAGGATTTAGGGTCTTTATCTGCTGTAAGTAAGCAAAGGGACTGTTTATGCTTACCTCTTACACTTGGATAGACCCAGGACAGATTGGAAAAGGAGAGTGTTAGTTTCATTAACCAGGTGGCTTGTTTGCCTCTCAAGTCAGAAAATGTGAAGTCCAAGTCAAATTTCAGGAACTGTGCACAGAATCCAGGCAGCAGTAAGGAAGTGCAACATCACAAAAGTGCTTCAGAAATCAGTATCCTCCATTTACTGACCTCCTGTCAGTAACCTTTATGTCGGTTTAGATGCAACAGGAAGACCAAATGCTGAAATGCCTGGAAAGGTGAAATCAAATAGACCAAAGGGTGGGATTTTTTACAATAGGGAATTTGATTTTTGAAAAAATGCATATGTATTTTTTTATTCATTTGTTTAATAAGATATAAGTACACTTGCTCTGTAATATCTGTATATCTATATGGGCATATCTGCACCACACTATCTTTCAGTCTGCATCAGAACTGGCCATTGCTGCCTTCATCATGTCCACAGCCTTGCTATTAGCAACACATTGCATCCTCAAGGAAACATCCTGAGTATTTCTAAGTGTCAGATCCTAAGTACTACTGCTACATTTGGTCTCACCCTGTCAGAGATATTCCATTTGTTCTACCCAGCCCTCTCCCACCTTCTCTGCTAGTGAATAACTTGATTTTTCTCTTTTCCTGTTCTGATGAATGGTCCCAGACCTAAAACATAAACTTTTTCTCATTCCACAGACACTGCCTGAGCTGTTGTGTGTTTCCAGCATTTTCTATTTTTATTTCAGATTTCCAGCATTTTTTGATTTTTATGTCTGTACCATCTTTTGATATGAATAGCTATCTTTGTTTATTCAAAGAGAACAGAGAAGCTGAGTTTGTCCTTGGAGCAGAGAAGCTTAGGAGAAAATTTAGTGGAGGTGTTCAAATGATGATGAGGTTTTGGTAGAGTAAATGGCATCAAATTGTTTCTATTAGCCAAGGGATGGAAGCTGTTTGGTAAATCAACTGAAGAAGATGAGAGAGTTTCATGCAGCAAGTTGTTGTGACCTGGACTGCACTGCAGAGAGAACAATGGCATAATTTATTAATAACTTTAAAAGAGGAATGGGGTAGATATGGTGGAGGAGTTGGGATAAATGTGGGTAGCTCTTTTCAAAGAGCCAGCACATATGAAGAGGCAAATGGCCAGTGCCTTTGCTACATGATTCTGTACGTAGATTTGTGCTTATTTCTATTAATGTACTTGTTTCCTTGCTTCTGCTGGCGATTGTCAGCATGAGCAAGTCCATTGCATACCCAATATGTTTTATCTTTCTCTGTTGCAGTGAGGCTGCTGCTCATGCTGTTGCCACGCTTGCAGAA